>NC_064633.1:223794026-224394026 GCF_023864275.1 Schistocerca cancellata | reverse complement strand
GGGTGGGTTTTCTGTAGACGCTGTGACCAAGGCACCCATTTCGTTTACGGTGGACAAGGACGTCGAGGAAGTGCAATGCATTATCTTTTTCTACCTCCATGGTGAACTCGATATTACTGTTCATGCCATTGAGGTGTTCCAAAAACTCGTCTAATTTCTTGCGTCCGTGTGGCCAAATGACGAACGTGTCGTCAACGTATCGAAAGAAACACTTCGGTTTCAATGGCGCAGTAACTATGGCAATATCACGGGCACCAGTGACGTCACAGCCGGAATCTAGCTTATATAAGGGCGCACCAACAGCTCACAGGCAGTCATAACACTTGACAATGGCCAAGGAGTGATTGGCCGAAAGCTCGTGTAGTTTTAAGCAGTTGACGCGGTTGGAAACCCGAGAACATTTAATTCAATGTTACCGCCGCAAGACTCTGCATTCATATGTTACAAACGTATTCACTTTGCCCAAGGGCCAAAGAGTTTCACTCACCTCAGCTCCATTAGGTACTCAGATCTTTCAGTATTGGAAGAATCCATACCAAAAATAAACCTGCAAACCCATCGTGACTGTCTGTTCGGATTTGAACACGCTAATAGCCAAAATTACTAGACGAATTTTCATGTTGTTTTCGCAGGTAACTTGAGAATAGTTTGGGGCACTGAATAAGATCGCATAAAAAAAGATATCCTAATTTAAAGTTTTACTAAAACTTTCTTGTCTGTCTAACTGTCTATTTTAACTATTTTAACACGCTAACCTCTAAAACTACTAGACTAATTTTCATGGTGTTTTCACAGGTACTTTGAGTATAGCTTTGGGTACCGTACAGGCTTTACTTAATCAAAATCGGATCACGAAGAAAAAGACATCCATACACATTATTAAAATGTATATATATTGCACATCTCCTCCGAAATCACTGGACCGATTTCAGCCAAACTTGGTACACATATCACTTACTGTCTGAGAAGAATCGCTTTGGGAGTTTTTTTATTGTAAGATAATCGTATGGCTAGGGCCTTCCACCGGGCAGGCCGTTCGCCGGATTCCGGTCTTTCAATTTGACGTCACTTCGGCGAACTGCAGTCGATGAGGATGATAGGATGATGATGAGGACAGCACAACACCCACTCCCTAGGCGGAGAAAGTTCCCCGACCCAGCCGGGAATTGAACCCTGGCCCAAAGGACTGACAATCCGTCACGCTGACCATTCAGCTTTTGTTCGCTGTTGATCGTTGTGTTTGGTCGTTTCGGACGTCACATGACATCCGTTCCAGTTCGTTTTTTTATCCTTCCATTCAGTTTTTTATTGCAAAGGCCAACCAGCTCTCTGACCGAACACGCTGAGCTACCGTGGCGGCACTACCGAGGGCGGACAGCTTTGGCAGTGAGATCCACCTACCCATCAAAGGAGTGAGGGGTGGGAGTGAAAAAGAAATGTAGGCGAATATCTACGTTTTATTCATCCACTATTTGAGAACGAGAGCGCTTAGTGCCTGGCAAGAGACTTTACACATAACGTCATTCCTTTACGAAACTTTTTCTCGCCTAGATCTTCCACAAAATGAGGAAAGAAAAAAAGATTATCGATAACTGGACTTTCCCTCTTCATGCACTGAAACTGCCTCACACTTTAATTTATTACTTCTTTACTGGTAACTGTATTCGCGCCATATTATGCAGAGAGTGTTCAAATATACCACTGAACACATGTGCAAAATTATATAATTGTTTGACACTTACTTCAGTATATACGACATCATAAACACTGAGCTGCGGCAACAAAACTGCCACACCATGCACGAAGTTTAAATTTATCACTAATAACCAAAGAACCGATTTCAGTGAAATTTGATAAAGAGACAGCTCGAACCCTTAGGAAGAACATAGACTATTTGAGAAAGTGTGTAGTAAAAAATACTTACTAATCTGAAGAATATTATGCCAATCAGAGAAAATGTTTACTCTTTTGCCTTTGAACTACGTCATATTTGTCAAAATGCTTTTATTGGTTGGTATGTGTGCTACGTGATACCATTCAAAGTAATGAATACAATGCTTGTACGATCTTCGATGTGTTTAATTCCACACTACTTCAATAGCACGATGCATTGATGCACAAACCGGCCGCTGTGACCGAGCGGTTCTAGGTGCTTCAGTCCGGAACCACGCTGCAGCTACGGTCGCAGGTTCGAATCCTGCCTCGGGCATGGAAGTGCGTGATGTCCTTAGGTTAGTTAGGTTTAAGTAGTTCTAAGTCTAGGGGACTGATGACCTCAGATGTTAAGTCCCATAGTGCTTAGAGCCATTTGAACCATAGATGCACAGTCCTGCCCAGGCCCCTTTGTACGCACTGCTCGCAGCGATGCTGTGCACGCCGAAGCATCGTGGGTTGGATGGAACAGCTTGAGAAGGGGGAGAGCGGGGAGTGCATGTTATTGCACGTACAGTAGTTCACTTATTCATCGTCACTCATCGTAACAAAACTACTGATACACGAGCACAGCCACAGGCAACAGCTAGTGGTAAATATTTTAGGACGTCATAGCATAGAAAAGGCGTGAGACGAGGATGCGCTCTTTTTCCTCTTATATTCAATACTTGCGTCCAGAAAGCTATAGACCAAGTTCGTGAAACTGCTGAGTCAGGGATCAGAATTAATGACCAGATGATAGACATGCTGTATTGTGCAGATGATGCTGCTGTGGTCACAGAGGCGAAAGAGGGACTAGAGGATGTTCTCACCATAAAGGAAAGGATTTTCTTAATATGGTATCAGAATAAAGAAGCGATAAACTAAAGTTAGGGTATGCAGTACAGCCCCCTCCCCCCCAACCCAAGAACAATACGGACCTCTATACAGGGTGTAAATTATAAGTTGACAAACAAGAATAACTCCAAAAATAAGCTTCACACGAAAAAATGTGTAGAATCCACAGTTGATTATTTTCGAGAGGACATCTGCTGGTGCTAAAATTAGGTCACCACCCCAGCCCCCTGGGGGTGGGGTGGGAGGCAACTTTAAAATTTCAAATGTGAACCCCAATTTTTTATTGCAGAATCAGATTCTACATAAAAAACTACGTACATTTTGTCTTCAGCATTTGTTTTTATTCTTGGTAGTTGGCGCTGTAATTCCATGTTCTCATTTTTGAGTGGAAAATGGTTACGGATAAATAAAAAATACTTATTTACTTCGTAGGATGTTTGGTTAGTTAGTTAGCTAATCTGATAATTTGTTTGATAATTAAAAGTTGTGTGGCCTCATGACCAAGAAACAAACAAAACTAATCCGAATCTGCAGGAAAAATTTAATATTTGGGTCAATATTTCTAAAACTCTAATTCCTCTCTCCCAAACACCACCCTATGGGGAGAGAGGGAGAGTTTTAGTTTTAGCGAATCAAAATTTACGAAGTAAATAAGTATTTTTTATTTATCCGTAACCATTTTCCAAGCAAAAATGAGAACATGGATTTTCTTGAATTACTGCGCCAACTACCAAGATCACAAGAAATGTTTAAGAGAAAATGTACGTAGTTTTTATGTAGAATCTGATTCTGCAATAAAAAATGGGGGTTCCCATTTGAACTTTTGAAGTTGCCTCCCGCCTCTTCCCAGGGGCTGGGGTGGCGGGCTAACTTTAGCACCAGCAGATGCCCCCCTCGAAAATAATCAACTTTGGATTCTACACATTTTTTCGTGTGAAGTTATTTTTGGAGTTATTCTGGTTTGTCAACTTAAAATTTACACCCTGTATAACAGAGGAGCTAGAAATGATAGAGGCATTAACGTATTTAAGAAGTAAGATTACAATGAATGGTATAAGTGGGAAATAAATTGTGAGTAGAATACAAAAGGTCAAAATTCCATTTAATTTAAGAAAGAACTTACTCACCAGCAAGAACATCAGTCTGGGCGTAAAAATCGGATTAGGAAAGGATTTGTTTGGCGTGTGACCCTATAAGGGTGTGAAACCTGGACAATACCAAAACTGGTGCTGCAGAAGGATGTTGATGATCAGCTGGAGAGTCAGAGATACCAATGAATAGGTGCCGAGAAGAGCGCAGGAAACCAGATCTCTGTAGAGCCACATCGAAAGGAGAAGAAACAAACTCGTAGGACACATTTTAAAACAGAATAACATCGCTGTGACTATACCAGAAGGAATCGCCGGGGACGACCAATGATGTCGTACATGCAGCAGATTATGAATGATGCGGGATGCACTATATACGGGGGGCTGAACAGGAAGGCAGATAGAAGAGGGAAATGGAGTACTGCTACAAACCCATCTCAGGGTTGAACACTGAAGAGAGAGAAAGAAGAGACTAGCGGTCGTCAAACTGCTGCCGGCGTGCGGCCCACGGTTCTCACAAGGGGAGGCCGCCAATTGTGAAATTCAGATTCGATTCATACTGCGCATAATAAAAGCTCATGGCTAGAGATGTAATGTGGCAAAGCACCAAGATGCACTTCTCAACCGTTGTCGATAAAATCGACAGTTAAAAGAAACCGTTGCGGTGAAATACTCTCTACGATTAATAATTTTACGCAGCGTTGTGGCGCAGCGGTAAGCGCTCAGGTTCGTAATCCGAAAGTCACCGGATCGAATCTCGCGCCCTGCAACCTTTTTTTTTAGTATTTGTTTTTTGTCATTCAAATGTGTACACACACACACACACACACACGCACACACACACGCACACACACATATATATATATATATATATATATATATATATATATATAATTCCCGGCAATCAGTTGCAACAATTATGCATATAATAAGTTGTTGAAAGTCGTTTGTCGTGGAAAAACTGGCGACTTCGAACATGATTCATCATTATGTTTTCCGCAAACAAAGTTGTATTTCACAAAAGTTATTAATTGTCTTCATAATGTTAACCATGTATAGTTAACGGAAGACATAGAAACGATATTCCGAAACGAATACGTATAGCGTAAGTCAAACGTTCGAATTAGAATAGAGACCCCACGAACACAAATTTGCTGTGGTAGGTATGAAATATAAACTCCGTTACTCGCTCGTTACACTCGAAAGACAGATGTTGAATGGGCCGAAACGAGCCGCCGCATAACAGCGTAGTTGCCTGCTAACTTCGAAAGCAGGTAGATACGGTCCCTAGCGCAACTTATAACATCGTCGAAAATCAGTGCGGGCGTGAGAGCTTTGGTACAGCCTGTTAAACAAACGGAAAAATGGAGGCGGTACAATTGGAGAGCGATCCGCCTTCACCAACATGCATAAGCAATTCATTAATAGTTTATATATATATATATATATATATATATATATATATATATATATATATATATATATATATATATATTTGAATTGCAAAAAACTAATAATAAAAAAAATTGTATGGCGCGAGATTCGATCCGGCGACCTTCGGATTACAAACCCGAGCGCTTTACCGCTGCGCCACAACGCTGCGTAAGATTTTTAATCGTAGAGAGTATTGCAGCGCAACGGTTTCTTTTAACTGTCGATTTTCTCGACAACGGTTGAGAAGTGCATCTTGGTGCTTTGCCACATTACACCTCTGGCCATGAGCTTTTATTATGCGCAGTATGAATCGAATCTGAATTTCACAATTGGCGGCCTCCCCTTGTCAGCCTTATTTGACAATAACACACATGTAGCAACTAACAGCCGAATCCAAAAACTTCAACTAACGTTGAGAACTTCTAAAGAGTGTGTAGTTTTCTTGCTCAGTAAGAAAGAAACATGCTGACAGGGGTAGTAACATTTTTTGATGTGCTTAATTTTAACTGACGTTGGCGAATTCGCCCATTAGCCAAGTACATTAGGCCGTGTATCTCAGCGGTAAAAGGGTAAGTAGCACGGCCACAGCGCGATCAGAGAGTATGAGAGGGGGAATGTATCATTGCATGTCTTCCAGGACTGACAGCTCACGGTCGTGTGCGACTCGTAACGGTCAATTTCTATGATATAAAAATGGTTCAAATGGCTCTGAGAACTATGGGACTTAACATCTGAGGTCATCAGTCCCCTAGAACTTAGAACTACTTAAACCTAACTAACCTAAGGACATCACACACATCCATGCCCCAGGCAGGATTCGAACCTGCGACCGTAGCGGTCACGCGGTTCCAGACTGAAGCGCCTAGAACCGCTCGGCCACAGCGACCGGCTCTATGATATAAATTTTGATACGGAAGTAACATGGATTCATGAACACGAATTACAGACAGTCATAGTCAAATGTAGCAAGGAACATTACATTAATTAAGGTTATACAACGTAGTGAGTAGAGGGAAACGATATTTAAAACATATGGCAAACGTTTGTGATGGTGTCTCATCTTGCATAAAGCACTTACCTTTAAGCATAGTTAGTTACTAATCAATTGATTTTCCGACAACACACCAACACTTCATGAGCCAAATACAGTGTCACAGCTTTGGGGTCGCTGAGGGTGGCAGCAATCTGAAAAACACACAGTTAAAACGAAGTGTTCCGAATGGTTCCGACTTTTAACGATCAGTACTTGGTGGTCGGCGGCCAACTTATCGCTTATTGGGGGTTCATAATACTAATGTATCTACGTTAGCAACTCATTATATGATCGGTATATGAGCGACCCCACAATGTCAGTATTGGCTCCGGAGCAAAAACGTTTGACGACTACTGATGTAAACTACTTCGAATAAAACATTCCATGTAACTTGTATCCAGTTCTGTCGTCGTCTTGGCGTTCTTTCATAAGGGCAGCATTATTCATAATCCCAACGATAAGTTCGCCTCTTTTGTTTACTTTTTCTTTGTAGACTTCGCCTTTCCATCATCCCCACTGGAAATGGAAATGAGCGTTTGGCGTCATTGACTGGGAGACCCCTTACGGGGCAGGTCCGGCCGCCTTCGTGGAGATCTTATTACATTCGGCACCACATTGGGCGACCTGCGCGCCGGATGGGGATGAAATGATGATGAAAACAACACAACACCCAGTCCCTGAGCGGAGAAAATTCCCGACCCAGCCAGGAATCGAACCCGGTCCCCTTAGGACGGCAGTCTGTCACGCTAACCACTCAGCTATCGGGGCGGACATCATTTCCACTGATAAAATTGTAATGGGGAAACTTCTGGGAACTTGGTGGCTAAGAAACGTGACCATTTCAGGCGATCAGTCTCCTGACGAATGCGAAGTTTAAATTGTGTGTGACCTGAAGATCAGAATGTGCAGGCGCCTCGCCAAGGTGGAAAAACATACCGATCCTTATAGTCAAGCAGAAACCTCTTCCAATAATACTGGAAGCTCGTTTTTAAGAAATACTAGATAACAGATCGCTGCAAGAGGATGCGGTAACACAACAGGCACAATCAACGGATTGTCTGTCATATCAAACCCATGGTTTGTGGTTTTTCCTCGGACCACAGATGTGAGCTAGGGGTGTTGTTGATACCGCCACGAGTGATAATGACGTCATCAGTAAACAGTATTAATATAATTACTCGGCGAGTTGCAATTAGACAGCGGCAAGATTCCAGTCACCTACCTTCATCTCTTTCTCAAAGCCATTGAATCCGCAGTAAATGATAAGAGTGGAGGCCGTGCTTACGTTAACTACCGCCATATTCTTGTGTGTGTAGCTGTGATACGTGTAGAAATTCTTCGTGCGCATGTTTAAGGAGTACCTGCTCCCAACTGAATAACGTGTTCTCCTTCATCCACACTCTTTTCATTTGCACGTTCAGATGAGATATGACTGCAGGGCCCTGAACCAGTCTCACGCACTCCAACGAAAACATGAGCAAACTGTTTTTAATCTGATACTCTGCAGTTAGCAAATCGTCTGCCGTTTCCTCTGCAAGCAGCACCGTTTCCATTACAAAACCAGTACACAAATACCATACAAGCATACTCAGCGTTTGTAATTGCGTGCTGCATGCTTATAGTATACAGAAGAATTGACCAACAAATTATAATCACTGATGAGAAATTCAGCGATTTAAACTGAAGCGCAATTTCACAAATTGAGCTTTACACCAAAAATGATAATCGATAAATATACACATAGCAACTGGAGTACCAAAAATCGAAATCAAAACCTATCTCTGTACCGAGCTGTATCTCTGTAGGCAATAAATAGTGGACACATGTTATATGAAATGTTTTTTTCGAGTTAATATATAGTTAGTTAGCTAGTTACATGTTCCATAGATCATTTGAGCAATTCTTTTATCGGAATAATGTGGAACGAGTTAGTTTGTATATATATATATATATATATATATGATTAGTATTAACATTAACGAACACTTTAATATTTTAGCCTTACTAGAGCAATTACATAAAAACAAGATTTTTAATTTTTAATTTATTTTTTATTTTAATTAGTATTTTTTACTTGTTACCAATATTTAAGAAGACATTCTTCAGTGTAATAGAGGGGATTGCCCATGAAAAGTGATTTTAAATTAGATTTAAAACTTGCTTTGCTCTCTGTCAAACATTTTATACAGTATTATTGCGCAAATGATCAAAGATTTTTGTTGCTGTATATTGAACTCCTCTCTGAGACACTGACAGCTTTAATAAAGGTTAACAACGGTCTTTTTTCTCTCTAGTGTTCTAGGTACGGACATCACTAAAAAAATTGTACCTACGTGGGTTCCATGGGTGAACATCACATACTGCCGGCCGTGTGGCCGTGCGGTTCTAGGCGCTTCAGTCCGGAACCGCGTGACTGCTACGGTCGCAGGTTCGAATCCTGCCTCGGGCATGGATGTGTGTGATGTCTTTAGGTTAGTTAGGTTTCAGTAGTTCTAAGTTCTAGGAGACTGATGACCTCAGATGTTGAGTCCCATAGTGCTCAGAGCCATTTTTGAACATCACATACTGCTCTTACTACCCGCTTTTGTGCAAAGTACTTTTTTCCTAAATGACGAGTTACGCGGAAGTATTCAAGGAGGTTGATTCGTTTGTTCCCAAGATTGGCAATTGTACGAAGAACAAAAGTAGCTGAACTTAATTTTTAAGACGTTCAGTAACATGCTTCTTCCAGTTCAGCCCTCCATGAATATGCACACCCAAATATCTGGAGTATTCTGCCGTATTCCCCGACTCCTGTTCATGTAGTACATAAATTGTTGGCATGACTGTTGTACAGAACTGGATGTAGTGTTTTTTTTTGTTTTTCAAAATTAAGTAAGAGTCCATTGTCAAAGAACTACTTAATAATTCTTAAAATAATGCAATTAACTATATCTCCTGTGTTTTTCTCTCTGATAGGATTTATTATAGCTCTAGTATCGTCTGCAAGAAGTACCAATTCTGCTTACTGAATATTAAGCGGAAGGTCTTTCACATATGCGAAGAATAGGAGTGAACACAAAATTGAACCCTACGGGACTCCCTTTGTGATTTCTCCTCAGTCTGTAAGGTTTTTCACCCTTCCGACATGTTTTGAATTATTCAGCACAACCTTTTGCATTCTGTTCTTTAAGTATGTTGCAAACCAGCTGCGTGTAAAACCATCAGTTCCATAAAATTTGAGTTTTTCTGAGAGAGTAACAAGATCTACACAATCGAACGCCATGGAAAGATCACAAAAAATACTAACTGGAAATACTTTATTATCACCTTCTAAAATATTTACTATTCCTCCTCGAAGTCTATGTATGGTAGTGCTTCATCAAGATGCCTAACTCTTTCGCCTGAAATACACTCCTGGAAATGGAAAAAAGAACACATTGACACCGGTGTGTCAGACCCACCATACTTGCTCCGGTCACTGCGAGAGGGCTGTACAAGCAATGATCACACGCACGGCACAGCGGACACACCAGGAACCGCGGTGTTGGCCGTCGAATGGCGCTAGCTGCGCAGCATTTGTGCACCGCCGCCGTCAGTGTCAGCCAGTTTGCCGTGGCATACGGAGCTCCATCGCAGTCTTTAACACTGGTAGCATGCCGCGACAGCGTGGACGTGAACCGTATGTGCAGTTGACGGACTTTGAGCGAGGGCGTATAGTGGGCATGCGGGAGGCCGGGTGGACGTACCGCCGAATTGCTCAACACGTGGGGCGTGAGGTCTCCACAGTACATCGATGTTGTCGCCATGGGTCGGCGGAAGGTGCACGTGCCCGTCGACCTGGGACCGGACCGCAGCGACGCACGGATGCACGCCAAGACCGTAGGATCCTACGCAGTGCCGTAGGGGACCGCACCGCCACTTCCCAGCAAATTAGGGACACTGTTGCTCCTGGGGTATCGGCGAGGACCATTCGCAACCGTCTCCATGAAGCTGGGCTACGGTCCCGCACACCGTTAGGCCGTCTTCCGCTCACGCCCCAACATGGTGCAGCCCGCCTCCAGTGGTGTCGCGACAGGCGTGAATGGAGGGACGAATGGAGACGTGTCGTCTTCAGCGATGAGAGTCACTTCTGCCTTGGTGCCAATGATGGTCGTATGCGTGTTTGGCGCCGTGCAGGTGAGCGCCACAATCAGGACTGCATACGACCGAGGCACACAGGGCCAACACCCGGCATCATGGTGTGGGGAGCGATCTCCTACACTGGCCGTACACCACTGGTGATCGTCGAGGGGACACTGAATAGTGCACGGTACATCCAAACCGTCATCGAACCCATCGTTCTACCATTCCTAGACCGGCAAGGGAACTTGCTGTTCCAACAGGACAATGCACGTCCGCATGTATCCCGTGCCACCCAACGTGCTCTAGAAGGTGTAAGTCAACTACCCTGGCCAGCAAGATCTCCGGATCTGTCCCCCATTGAGCATGTTTGGGACTGGATGAAGCGTCGTCTCACGCGGTCTGCACGTCCAGCACGAACGCTGGTCCAACTGAGGCGCCAGGTGGAAATGGCATGGCAAGCCGTTCCACAGGACTGCATCCAGCATCTCTACGATCGTCTCCATGGGAGAATAGCAGCCTGCATTGCTGCGAAAGGTGGATATACACTGTACTAGTGCCGACATTGTGCATGCTCTGTTGCCTGTGTCTATGTGCCTGTGGTTCTGTCAGTGTGATCATGTGATGTATCTGACCCCAGTAATGTGTCAATAAAGTTTCCCCTTCCTGGGACAATGAATTCACGGTGTTCTTATTTCAATTTCCAGGAGTGTATGTATATCTTGGCATTTTAGAGATATTGAAAAGTTTGTTTCGACAGATATGGATGATATCACTGGGTTTCTGAGATAACGTAAAAATAATGTTGGTAAGCTTACTAACCTCTTATCTTTCTTTTTAAAACTGACCTATGCTGTATTTTTATTCCAGATCAGCAGATGTTGAGGAGACAAGATCAAAAAATCAACTATTTAATAGATGCAAGAAGAAAGTACTGATGAAAATACATTTAATTTGGAAATCTTGTCTTCTTTTTGGTGTGGTTTGACTATCACACCACACAAAATTTTCTACCACTCTCTATGCAATTCGTTTTCTCAATTCAACAGAATGATTTGCCAAGGATCCTGTGCTTTTAAATCTGTTTGACGCCGTCGATTAGCTTTGAGAAGTATCTGATTTACAAGTAAACTGTACAGAAAACAGTAGATGTCAAAATGTGCTGCTCAGGAGATGCGATCAGTCGCGTGATTGGAAGCAACGAAGGAATGTTACTGTTTAATGTCACGTCGACGACGAGGTCATTAGGGACCGAACACGAGCTCAGATTGGGTAGGTATAGAGAAGGAGATGCCAGTGTCCTTTGCAAGGAACCATTCTGGCATTTGCATTAGCATTTTAGAGAAACCACACAAAACCTAGATATGGGTGACCAGATGTGTATTTGAACCACCATCTTGCACATGCGAGTCTGGCATATTGTCACCGCGCCATCTCGCTTGGCTTTTTGATTCGTCACGGATGGAGGTGCCATTTTGGGTTGTGTAGTCCGTGCGCGGGTGACGTTATAAGTGAACACAGTCCATTTTGATAACCTGGTGGTACCAGTACTGGATGAAACACGCGATGCAGCATGCACAGCGGTACCTGAAGAAAAAACTCACAGTCCGAATTAGACAACTGTGAGGACTTGTATTACTGACTGCAGCAAAAACTGAAGGTTTAGAATCTATTGTAATATTAATATTGTGTAATATTTATTTGGACAGACACGAAAACAAACAATTGAATCAGGGAGCAGACTAGAAAGGAAGGCTTAATTGTGATTGTAATGAAAATGGAATGGAGATGGATGGAACATGTAGCTAGACGAATGGATGATAGGTGGTCGGAGAAATCTTCCAATGCTATCCTGTGTGCAGTGTGAGTTGTATCATATGGCGTGTGTATATGTTTTGGCTTCTAATGTTGTCTTCGTAATGTAGTGGTCACGCCTAAAAACTCAATTAAATTAGTCCTGCTACTGACAATATGCAACCAGGAATAGCACATGAATTAGTTACCCAATTTGTGATAATACGCTAATGTAATGAGGGTCAGTATCTGAAATCTAATTTTAGGAAACGTAGAACAACTGGATACTGACAAGACGTTTTTTTGTAAAAACAACACTTGAAGAAAAAATGCAAATTGGACAGTTATTGAACTAGAATGTTAACTCCTGTTCATAAATCTAAATTTGAAATCGCCAAACTTTTATGTCTTAAGGGGACCACACCCTGCCTATCTAACCCATGTTAATTTAAGCAAGTATTTGACCCATTCTTGAAAAAAACTATTTGATGCAGGACCTTAATAATTTTACTGTATGTTACATGATGCTAATAGAGTCAACTGTACTAAAATCTACTTTATCCGTTTTATGGTTTTTAAGAAATTAAGAAATAGTTTTCTAAATTTATTAATAAAAATATTAAGTTTTTTCTGCAGAAAATATTTTTTTGAACTTCCTGATAGGGGAATATTAATGAATGTAGTACTAGAGGTGGCTTTTTATATTATTCAGAGTCTCTGAAAATTTCATTCATTTATCTATGATAGTTTCGAATATAATGGGGCATATGTACTGAAAATTTTAGTTTGCGGGAAATTGACTTTAAAGAAAAAACTTTTGAAATTTGTTATTTACAGTTAATTAAAACTGTCCTGCTGCACATAATGGCCCTTCTTTGGCCTCTAGCAGGTCTTCCAGCTTCTTTTTCACCTTCCTGGATGTTTGTCTTGCTCTCTTGGCCATATTAGATTCAGACCTGTCTGCATCGGCTATCCTCATTTTATCGCAATGTTGCAGCCTAGTGATCATATTTTCACCAGGATTAATTCCCAGCTTTTTCAGTATCCAACACTTTCCAATATTACCACAACTGAATGTAATAACAGCATCATGAGCTACTAGTTTCATTGTATGCATGCCTACAAATACAGTTTTAGGAAGGCGGTTCCAAATTATGCTACTGAAACATTCATTTGGGTTCTGTCTCTGCCCATGCAGACATTTCCTTAAAAGGTCAGGATGAGCCAAGTCTCTGAAAGTAGGTTTAATTGTTGTAATAACAGCAGCAGGAAGAGAATGCTGGTGAGAATAAGATTCTCCAGTTGCCTGAGCCCTATTATATTTGCACCACGAATTTTCTCCTGACGGATACAATCCATGATATGGCTTATCATCAGTAGAGGACTTATGGAAGAATATGGCCCAAACATCTCTCTTCATTGCCTCCATATTTTCTTTATTTCTCCTAATTGCCTGCCCATAGTATACCTGCAAGTTATCTATAACAACTACTCGCAATCACACTTGAACAAAACTAACCGAGTGTTTGAAAGCGTGTTGTTCACAATCAGCAGAAACAAAAGAATACCGACTGTTGCATTCCAAGGATAGTTAACACACTCGGTAGTAAAAAAAATCCCTAACGTGTAATGTAGGGGATATAAGAATCTCAAATATATGCAGAAAATTGGGTGAGAGAAAAGTGGGCGCGGCACATAAACACACGTCGTAGGAAAATGCTCTTTAAATGTTCGAAAATTTTTTTTTCAGCAAAATCCTTTTCAGAGTACTTAAATAAAACCTTAATCTATCGAAATATGATAAAAACCGAAAATCGATTTTTTTCGACCTGAACCACGGTGTGGTCCCCTTAAATCAATATCGCACCACCGTTTTTTCCTAGAGTAACAGTAAATAGCTGATACTGGTTAGTATCGAAGTTAAGAAAACCCCCGACTCGACTACCATTGATAGTAATGAGCTTTGTGATCAAATCAGAGGAACTCCACACATTTACTGTTAACGATTCCCTTTCTGCCGAGCCGTGGTGCGTATACACCGAATTCAGCGCTGGGAAGGGCAATTCCGCAGTGCCGATGTGCTCAGTGCTGAAGGCCGTCGTACAGACGAAGTGCGTTCCGTAGCTGTAAACTGTGACCACAGAGGACGTCAAATGGTGTCTGCAAATTCCTAGCATCAGTACAATGCCTGACACGAACCGAGGAGTTCAGCTTGCTCATAAGCGAGGAACAGAGACTAGATTCAAGTGTGCGGTCGAAAATAAGGTCTTCGTAATGTCAAAAAATATATCGCCTCAACCACTTGCTTATAGTGTAAAACACTAAGATTGACGCGTTTCGGAAGTCAAGCTTCCATCATCACAATAATAAAAAGTAAAAGAACCTGTTAAAACTCGCTAAAATGGAACATGCACCAGGCACAATAAAAGTGATAATAAAATTAAAACATCGTGGCTACTTCCCTTGTTGCAGCCGTGTCTTCCAAGATGCATCTCCACATAGTCGTCAAAATATAAAAAAACTCTAAAATGGTGTCGCCTATGGTGTTCAACATCTAACCACATGGTTCTCTCCTCTATCGTCGTAAACTGCCCGTGTGTCTTCGTTGATACCACACACCACGTAGCCAAACACTGAAACGGGAGTGAGCTCACGCGCAAGTAAACAAGGAAGTCACAGAGATGTCTATACAAGCAGATAACGTATACATGTTCCAAGGACCTCATGAAATGATGGTATCCTGCGAATTGCTAAAAATGTAATTACTAAAAGAAACCAGTGAAATGTTTGAAAAAGTTATTTGTATCACGTTAGCTGTTCATTCAGTGTGTTCTGATTATCCACGCTATGTATCGTAATTTCCAGCTGTTCTCGTAGATCCAGCCTTTTGCCTTTGTCCTGTCTATGTAAAATAACGAGATCCTGATCTGTTCCCAAAATGGGGTGTCCCGTTTCCCAAATATGCGTGGCTACAGCTGACTTTTCGAAATTATTAAGCCGGAAAGCATCGCTATGTTTTTTTTAACGTACTTTAAAGGACCTACCAGTTTGGCCTACATAGCTTGCCTTGCACGTGTTACACTGAATTTTACAGACCCCAGCTCTCTCATATTTATCTCTTTCCTGCTGTAAATTATTTCATGCGGTCCTTGGAACATGTATACGTTATCTGCTTGTATAGACATCTCTGTGACTTCCTTGTTTACTTGCGCGTGAGCTCACTCGCGTTTCAGTGTCGTGTTTGGCTACGTGCTGTGTGGTATCAACGAAGACGCACGGACGGTTTACGACGATAGAGGAGAGAACCATGTGGTTAGATGTTGAACACCATAGGCGACACCATTTTAGAGTTTTTTTATATTTTGACGACTATGTGGAGATGCACCTTGGAAGACATGGCTGCAATAAGGGAAGTAGCCACGATGTTTTAATTTTATTGTGCCTGGTGCATGTTCCATTTTAGCGAGTTTTAACAGATTCTTTTACTTTTTATTATTGTGATGATGGAAGCTTGACTTCCGAAACGCGTTTATCTTAGTGTTTTACACTATAAACAAGTGGTTGAGCCGATATATTTTTTAACATTGACATTCACAACCACGACCTCTTATCCAATATGGATAAAATCGAAGTGTTCGTAATGCCTTAGTCTCCACAAAGAAGCACAGATTCGTTTCTCTGCTGACAGAGAAACGTATGATGCCGCTCCTAGTGGCGATATAAGCACTTTGTCAAATGTGATAGTAAGACTGCTCACTGGAGCCATCCAAGCAATATCACAGAACGATATCCAACGAGTTTTCTCCTCTTGACACCAGCCAGAGTGTCCTTCTGCCGCAAAGTGCCCAGTTTAGAGCAAACCTCGCCTTGTTAGTGTGCACTCTCCGCACCCGCTACAAACAGAATGCTTTTCGTTCTACAAGGCATGAAGCTGTCAGAATACGCCTTGGCGTCTGGCATGAGAACTTTTGTGACCATTAGCTCGAATCTGCGGCAGGTATTCCTCACTGCTACAAAGGCTTAAGGCGGCGCTTGTAAGCTACTACCTCTGTGATCTTAAGCTTTCAGCATCGCCTCGCCCCACCTCTTTCTTACAAGGGAACCTCCCCATCGCACCCCCCTCAGATGTAGTTATAAGTTGGCACAGTGGATAGGCCTTGAAAAACTGAACACAGATCAATCGAGAAAACAGGAAGAAGTTGAGTGGAACTATGAAAAAAATAAGCAAAATATACGAACTGAGTAGTTCATGCGCAAGGTATGCAATATCAAGGAGAATCTGAACTCAGGCGCGCCGGGGTCCCGTAGTTAGCGTGAGCAGCTGCGGAACGAAAGGTCTTTGGTTCAAGTCTCCCTCGAGTGAAAATTTTAATTTTTATTTTCAGATTATTATCTGTCCGTCCGTCCATCCGATGCGAGGTAACTGCGCCGTAGTATGGAGACGCTACACCTAAACAAACATCGAAACACACGACGTCAGTCGACTACAGCGCACGGAAGAGAGTATTCCTGCTAACGAGGCTACCTGGCTGACAGTTGACTGTTCGCTACTTTGGACGAGAGTGAATTAAATACGTGAGATGTATTCCGTGGGCAATATAATTGTCTGAAAATAAAAAATTAAAATTTTCACTCTAGGGAAGACTTGAACCAAGGACTTCGTGCTCCTAACCTGCTCACGCTAACCACCGGACCACGGCACTCCTGACCTCATGTCATTCTTGATGTTACATATCCTGCATATGGACTACTCAGTTTGTATATTTTGCTTATTTTTTTCATAGTTCCACACAACGTCTTCCTGTTTTCTCGATTGATCTGTGTTCAGTTTTTCAAGGCCTATCCACTGTGCCAGGTTATAACTACATCTGAGGCGGGTGCGAAGGGGAGGTTCCCTTGTTAGCAACAGTACGGCTGCCACGAGGCGCCTGTTCCATCAGATGGCTGTCCCAGGCAGTAAACGCTGCCGTTGTCCTGTTGCTTTCAGGGCCACGAAAACTGGCCTGCCCCAGGCTCTCAGTCCACGTCGCTTTCGACGACCGTGGAGACCCTCGTTCTCCCTGCTGTCACAACCGGCGCGAAATTATATCTTCAAAGCATGTAACTGTATAGACATGTTAGTTTGAGGTTGCCCAGTATCAACCAATAGATGATTAATAATTCGATAACCCCACCTAAAAATGTGATCTTATGCAAAATGAACATGAAATATGAATTGTCAAAATTATTCACGTATGGTGGTAAATGGCTGATACTGACTATCGAGATTCTTGCTCATTGATAAGGTGGAGAAACGCAGGATGTTTTCCATCTCAGATACTCGTATTAAGGAACAATTTTTTCCTTACTTGTTGGAATTACTGACATATTGTCTATATTAGTTTTTAATGCTGATTATGAAAATTACTTCTGTTCTGTTTGTTCCGCCATATCAGTATTTTTCAAAAAGTCCAAAAATTTTAGAGAATGTCTATATCTTACAAATTATTGTTTTTAGGCACGTACTGAAAATAGTACCAACAGTTGTCTCCCAGCAACTTTGTGAGTACTCTATACATTGAAGTTTTAAACTTTCTCGTTTTTGGTTTCCTTGCAGAATCTTCATCTTTACTGCCCCTCCTTGACATTCAACAATTGTTGATCATCATACATTCACTCCATGTTTCCTGGTATCTCTTCTCCAGCTCTTTAGCATCCTGGTGGTGGTGTTGTCCATGATCTTTACTGTAATGTCCAATATTTTCTGGTAAGTAATCAATATGTGACTGCAGCAAACGTGCTTTTTCGCTTATACTGCAACTCCACACGTTGACATTTGTGAACACGGTATTGTCAATTTTCTTGTAATTTGTATCTTTTTTAATTTCCTAGAATGTTTTCAGTAACATATATGATGACAGTTCATGCATCATCTTCCCTAACATCTACATAATTCTGAATGCATTTGTGAATCTAAATACCAACAAAAAATCCAGATTCAGTTTTTCTTGACTGATGAAGGGACGTTTCATAGGAAGGTACTTAAAGCAGTAACCACCTTGTGTAAGAGCCCTTACAACCTGCTTCATCATGCCCACACTGACATTTAGTGGTGGAAGCAATATTTTCTGTGACGTACAAGTAGTTCACGCAAGATCTAATGAGTTCTACATACGACAATCTCCGATTGGGCGCTACTGTTACATTCCTACGCCTTTGCTTTGCCTGGCTACCCCACTCACATAAAAAGCAGGACATTCTCGTCTGCTCATCTTGCTTTCCTAATAAATTTCCTTCAGCTAAAAATAAAATATACTTGATTCCAATATTTAAAGACTGTATTTGCTGGAGGAACCGTTTTGAAATAAGTTATTTAAATACTCATATTTATTTTCAGTAATCTACGAGGGTCACTCAATAATTAAAGAGACAAATTGGTCTGGGGAAAAACCTGCGAGTAGGGCAAGTTTGGTACTTTTATGGCTTTAAGTTGGCATCACTGTAATGAGCCCTGATCAGCTGATGTATCAACATTGTTTTGCTTATAACCACAAAAATACATTTCAAAATAGAGAGTTCGTTTGAAACGTCCACATTAGTTGAACAACGTTCTGGCATTCGATTTTTACTTGCTGAAGGCGAGAAACCAGTGAATATATACTGTAGAATGTCTAAAGTTTATGGTGAAGGTTGTATGAATCGTGCAAATTTTTACATGTGGGTAGAGCAGTTCAAAAATGGTCGCGACTCAGTGACTGACGAACACCATTCTGGCCGACCAGTCATAGATTCAACTCCCTCACTTGAAAGTCGAATTGATGACATTATTCGTGCCGACTGCCGTGTTACTGTGGAAATGATAGTTGATAAGTTTCAAGTTAGTGCTGGTACAGCTCATAACGTTATCTGCAACGAGTTGAAGTACTGCGAAACATGTGCAAGATGGGTCCCAAAGGAGTTGACGCGGCTGCCCAAGGAAACAAGGTTGAGAGTGTGCACAGAGCTAAAGGAACGTTGTGAAAGAGAAGGTGAGCACATCTTCAACAAAATTTTAACTTGTGATGGAACTTGGGTTCACTGTTATGAGCCAGAATCAAAAAGACAGAGCATAGAGTGATTATCTCGAAGAGCAGCGTAAAATGAACAGCCAATACTACTCGGATTTGCTTTTAATCTATACTCATGCTCGTAAATTAAGGATAGTGCTGATACTTAGTGAAACAACGCTCTGGTGGGCGGATTGCGGGTTTAAACCACCTCAGGGTATGACCATACGGTGCATTTGACCTGCGGTCGTTGCACGGTGGCGCTGGCAGAAGTCTACATAAGCAGAAGTGTGTTGGTGCATGTCAGAGTACGGTGCTGCGGGTAAGTGTGCAGACGTTTCCAGACGTGCTAATGGTGACTGTGTGTTGAAAATGGCTCAAAGAACACATATTGATTACATTATGAGGAGTAGAATACTAGGGCGACTAAAGGCTGGTCAAACACAGCAGGTCGTAGCACGGGCCATCCGTGTGCCACAAAGTGTGACCTCAAGATTATGGCAACGATTCCAGCAGACAGGAAACGTGTCGAGTCGCTACAGTACGGGACGTCCACAGTGTACAACACCACAAGAAGACCGATATCTACCATCAATGTCCGCAGACGGCCACGGAGTACTGCAGGTAGCCTTGCTCGGGATCTTACCGCAGCCACTGGAACAGTTGTCTCCAGACACAGTCTACAGACGACTGAACAAACATGGTTTACTCGCCGGGAGACCTGCAAGATGCATTCCACTGCCCCCTGGTCACAGGAGAGCCCGTAAAGCCTCGTGTCAAGAATACGGTACGTGGTCATTGGAACATTGGTCCCAGGTTATGTTCACGGAACAGTGATTCTCGCCGGGTTTTCATCTGGCGTGAACCAGGAACCAGATATCAACCCCTTAATGTCCTTGAAAGGGACCTGTATGGAGGTCGTGGTTTGGTGATGTGGGGTGGGATTATGATTGGTGCACGTACACCCCTGCATGTCTTTGACAGAGGAACTGCAACAGGTCAGGTGTGTTGGTACGTCATTTTGCACCAGTATGTCCGCCTTTTCACGAGGTGCAGTGGATCCCACTTTCCTCCTGATGGATGATAACACACGGCTCCACCGAGCTACCATCGTGGAACAGTACCTTGAAACAGAAGATATCAGGCGAGTGGAGTGGCCTGCCTGTTCTCCAGACCTGAACCCCATCGAGCACGTCTGGCATGCTCTCGGTCGACTTACCGCTGCACGTCTTCAAACCCCTACGACACTTCAGGAACTCCGACAGGCACTGGTGCAAGAATGGGAGGCTGTACCCCAGCAGCTGCTCGACCACCTGATCCAGAGTATGCCAACCCGTTGTTCGGCCTGTGTACGTGTACACGGTGATCATATCCCATATCGATGTCGTGGTACATGCGCAGGAAACAGTGAGGTTTTGTAGCACATGTGTTTCGGGACAGTTTTCTCAACTTATCACCAACACCCTGGACTTACAGATCTGTGTCGTGTGTGTTCCCTATGTGCCTATGCTATTAGCGCCAGTTTTGTGTAGTGCCACGTTGGGTGGCATCACATTCTGCAATTATCCTTAATTTATGAGCATGAGTGTAGGTGAAGCCAGCCATGAGAGAGCGACGTCGTGGATCTCAGAGGAGAGGTGTGATTCTTCAGCAAGACAACGCACGTCCTCATATTGCTCAACTAGCCGGCCAGAGTGGCCGAGCGGTTCTAGGCGCTTCAGTCTGGAACCATGCGACCGCTACGGTCGCAGGTTCGAATCCTGCCTCGGGCATGGGTGTGTGTGATGTCCTTAGGTTCGTTAGGTTTAAGTAGTTCTAAGTTCTAGGGGACTGATGACCTCAGCTGTTAAGTCCCATAGTGCTCAGAGCCATTTGAACCATTTTGCTCAACTAACCCGTGAAACCATCGAAAAAATGGGCTGGGAAGTACTGCTCCATCCCCCTTACAGTACTGATTTAGCACCTAGTGACTTCCATTTGTTTGGTGCACTGAAGGAGGCATTACGTGGGAAGAGGTTCCAGGACAACGAGGGCGTGAAAAAGTTTGTGGAAAATTGGTTCAAACATGAAGATAAAGAGTTCTTTGCAGCCGGAATAAAAAAGCTTGTAGCCCGTTGGAACAAGTGCATAAGTGTTCAAGAGGATTATGTTGAGAAGTAGAAAAAGTATTGAAACTTCCTGGTAGATTAAAACTGTGTGCCGGACCGAGATTCGAACTCAGGACCTTTGACTTTCGCGGGCAAGTGCTCTACCAACTGAGCTACCCAAGCACGACTCACGACCCGCACTCATAGCTTTACTTCTGCTAGTATCTCGTCTCCTACCTTCCAAACTTTACAGAAGCTCTCCTGCGAAACTTGCAGAACTAGCACTCCTGAAAGAAAGGATATTGCGGAGACATGACTTAGCCACAGCCTGGGAGGTGTTTCCAGGATGAGATTTTCACTCTGCAGCGGAGTGTGCGCTGATATGAAACTTCCTGGCAGGTTAAAACTGTGTGCTGGACCGAGACTCGAACTCGGGACCTTTGCCTTTCGTGGGCAAGTGCTCTACCAACTGAGCTACCCAAGCACGACCCACGCCCCGTCCTCAGTAAAAGTATTGGTTTGTTTTTACTAGACCAATTTGTCTCTTTAATTACTGAATGACCCGTGTAATACCTGGCAGAGTTTTGTAATAAATGTCGGGTGTTAGTAAATTTGTCAGGCGACAGCGCAGCGCTGACGGCGTCAGAGGAGATGTGGTCGGCGAGCGGCGACGAGGGCCCGCTGTCGTCGGTGGTGGCGGTGCTGGCGACGCCGCCCAGCACGTACTCCGGCGTCGCCGACCCGGTGGAGCTGGCGTGCTCGCGCGGCGGCGACCTCTCCGTGCTGCAGCTGCTCACAGACAGCGACGCGGGATCCGCCGCCAGGGGGCGCGTCGCCGCCATCCTCGACGAGCAGCGACAGACGCTGCTGCGCGCCATGTCGCGGCCACAGGTAGGAAGCTTCAGGGCCGAGTCGTTCCTTGCTGCTAAAGACACGCCAGCTTCACCAGAAGATAAAGATACAAAATAGACACATCTTAACTGACAACCGGGAGAAACAGTGACATCATCCTCCTCTCTATTTATTGAGAAGGAGCCTTTCCCTTAGCTCGCGACTGACTCTAAGCACTATGGGACCGGCAGCAACTTTGTGTGAATGCTCCGAAAGGCTAATCATTTGCATATCACAGCATCTTCTTCCTGTCGGTTCGATTTCGCGTCTGTAGCACGTCATCTTCGTGGTGTAGCAATTTTAATGGCCAGTAGTCTACTTCAACCTAACTAACTTAAGGACATCACACACATCCCTGCCCGAGGCGGGATTCGAAGCTGCGACCATAGCTGCAGAGCGGTTCCGGACTGAAGAGCCTAGAACCGCTCGGCCGCAGCGGTCGGCTCAGTCCGCTACTGTAAACCCACACTTTTCTTACAGCGTCTTTTCGTACAAGTAGCATAATAAATCTGCTAGTGAAGAGATGCCTATCCCTAACACGGTTTATGTGACAACAGTGCATTTGAATGAAATGATAATTAAATCAAGACCCTAAGCTGCCGACATGCGTTGATATACATCAACGGGGGCAGTTGAAAATGTGTGCTCCGACCGGGACTCGAACCCGGGGTCCCCTGCTAACATGGAAGACGTTGTAGCCATCTGCTTTTTTATTATCACATTGACTTGGTATTTTCATGAAAATCAGACAACCATAGTCAAATCATCATTTAATATCAGCTGCAAAAAGAAAATCAACAAATTAGTTGAAGCACAAACAATTATTAAATTCTGAACGGGAAGACTAACCTATTATCCCACCCTTCTTGTCAATTTCTGAGCCACCGAGGACACAGAGGACAATGTGTCTGCAGGGATTTATCCCTTGCACGCTCCCCGTGCGACCCACATTACCAGCTTAATGTCCACAGACTACATTCGTAGTGCTCCTGCCCATTACACTCATCACTCGCGGATATGTCCGAAAGAACAGATACCATCTTCATATATTCATGCAGTGCATTAGAATCGTAAGCGGCCGCCTACACAGCTCGTTCATGAGCAACAACGGAGCTCTTGCTACTAATTCACTTCGGTACAGTAGGATCTCAAAAGCTGACGACCTGATGCTGAAGCAAGTATACTGTTTGGCCGAAGGCTTCTAGTATTTAGCGATTTATGCCGACCGAAGACTTGCACTGGAGCCAGATCTTCTGGTGTTCCCGAGTTTCTGCTGGAACGATATACTATGTTAATGAAACAGAGTTCAAGATTAAGACTTATGTGGCTGACTAATCATATTTCCGGAGTCGTTAGCCGTCCCAATGTACAGATGCACTCTTTATTTCTAAGTTGAGCCCTTGTGTAAATAAATGTGTTGCGGCATAAAGTCAAGCGCCGGCACGCCAATCAGGAACGACAGGAAGGAAGGGCTGTGAGAAGAAGTCAGCCAATCGCACAATGACCGACCTCCTTTCCAAGACGACAACACGACAGCAGCGGCTCCTAGGTGAAGAGCACATAAGCGTCGCGCCCGATTGGTGGAGCCCACTTCGATAGCAGCTTCCACGTTAGGCATTTCGATAGCAGTTCAGGACAGATTTCTGTCAGTTAGACACCAGCAGTCACTGCAAAGACATATTATTTTGTATGTCGCACTTTGCTTGCGACCCATCTCGCAAAGTTAAGTATTGCAATTTTCTTGTTCTAATAAAACTCATTAATATGAGTTGTTTGATTGTTTGTCTAGCGAACCGAACATGCAGGATTCCTATACACAACAAAATGTTGTTCAAGCATCTGGTTTAAGAACATTGAAAGTAGGTATTTCGTTGTTACTCGAGCAGAACTGGAATGGTCACATGCTGAAGCAGTAAAATTGATAAGTTTCTTGGCTAATTACTATCCTAAACGCTTAACCCATGTAGTTCTCGTATTCAGTCTGCCTGGTTGGTTGGTTGATTCGGTGGAGGGGACCAAAATGCGAGGTCATCGGTCCCATCGGATTAGGGAAAGATGGGGAGGGAAATTTTGTGTGCTCTTTCAAAGGGTCCATCCCGAGATTTGCCTGAAGCGATTTAGGGAAATCACGGAAAACCTAAATCAGGATGGCCTTACCCGGGTGTGAACCGTCGTCCTCCCGAATGCGAGTCCAATGTGCTAACCACTGCGCCACATCGCTCGGTTCACTGCGCCTGGAAGTCGTGCCCGTAACCAACCAGTCTACAGTAGCTGCCATAAACAACAAGATATAGATTTTGTTTTAGATTCAGTTTTTGTTAGAAGGTTACACATTTTGTAACTGATTTAAGACAATGATACATTTACTTCATTATGTGCAATATTTCTCACCAGTAAAGTTCATTTCAGTACTTTTTTCAGTAATGTTTCATGTTAATCAAACCTTCTGGCAATACTGTGTAATTTGATAAATCTGTGTAAAAAAGATTAGAAAAAGGTAGTTTTATGGGGTAAGGAGTGGGGGGAGGGCGCAGCTTTGTCATTTTTGCCAGGATCGTAGGATCATCTTGAAGCGACTCTGATACCAAATACCAAAGTTTGTTGTTACGGCCAATGGAAGCCTGCTTCAGTTACTCATAGTCTTGGTTCACGAGTGACGGGAATTCACGAAGCGCAAATCGTGCGAATACCAGAACTTATAGATAGCGGTAAACAACCAAGTCTGAATCAATATTCCAGAGAAGTTTGAGGTAAATAAAAGTCGGGAGACTGTTAAGCTTATAGGGCGCGATGATCACCTTCACAGATTAGCAGTAATGGATCTGTTGATGTGAAGACGGGTGGTTTATAGAGCAATGTGAGCAGCCATCACGGCCGTGCCGCGTGCTTGGCACGCTGTTTCTGGGCTGGCAAAGTATTATTATTATTTTTTATAATTTATTTGCTATTTTCTTTTAGTCTGTCATCTATATAAAAGGGCAGACAGAATGTTGCTGATGAATGGGCATGAATATAACACATAATATTTTAACGTAATATCAAATGTGTTAGTAACACCTAAGCATTATGATGTTCATCGGAAAAACAAATCTTTGTACAACATCTACATAAAAATAAAATAATAGTAACAACTAAGAAATATTTTTAAAAGACCACACACTACCATTTGGTCATGTGGTTCTCAGATATCTATTCATCCTGAAACCAGAAGGCACACACTACTGGTCTGTAGAACCATCGGTGCTCACAAATTTTGTAATTTACAGATCTGGACTACACTACTGGCCACTAAAATTGCTACACCAAGAAGAAATGCAGATGATAAACGGGTATTCATTGGACAAATATATTATACTAGAACTGACATGTAATTACATTTTCACGCAGTTTGGGTGCGTAGATCCTGAGAAATCAGTACCCAGAACAACCACCTCTGGCCGTAATAACGGCCTTGCCATTCGTGCACCCAGGTTCGTCTTTGAGTACACCATCGCAGGCGCTCCTGTCTGTGATGCAGCGTCAAGAGTAATCGCAGCCATGGTCTCCGAGCTGATAGTCCATGCTGCTGCAAGCGTCGTCGAACTATTCATGCAGATGGTTGTTGTCTTGCAAACATCCCCATCTGTTGACTCAGGGATCAGACGTAGCTGCACGATCCGTTACAGCCATGCGGATAAGATGCCTGTCACCTCGACTGCTAGTGATACGAGGCTGTTGGGATCCAGCACGGCGTTCCGTATTACCCTCCTGAACCCACTGATTTCATATTCTGCTAACAGTCATTGGATCTCGAGCAACTCGAGCAGCAATGTCGCGATACGATAAACCGCAATCGCGATAGGCTACAATCCGACCTTTATCAAAGTCGGAAACGTGATGGTACGCATTTCTCCTCCTTACACGAGGCATCACAACAACATTTCACCAGGCAACGCCGGTCAACTGCTGTTTGTGTATGAGATCGGTTGGAAGCTTTCCTCATGTCAGCACGTTGTAGGTGTCGCCGCCGGCGCCAACCTTGTGTGAATGCTCTAAAAAGCTAATCATTTGCATATCACAGCATCTTCTTCCTGTCGGTTAAATTTCGCGTCTGTAGCACGTCATCTTCGTGGTGTAGCAATTTTAATGGCCAATAGTTTATTTGTCCAATGAATACCCGTTTATCACCTGCATTTCTTCTTGGTGTAGCAATTTTAATGGCCAGTAGTGTATGTCACAAGGCCAGAATCATGCTACAGTGGTTTGAAGAGCATGACAAGGAACTAAATTTGATGTCATGGTCACCACATTCTTGTGCTCTGAACCTGATGCAACACGTCTGGTCCACTGTATGACAGCTTCTCTATTCCCATGAACTATCAGCCTATAATTAACCGGAATTGCTTGATTTGTGTGTAGACATACCTGCGGAATCTACGAAGGAATTGTCAAGTGCAGCCGGCCGCGGTGGCCGTGCGGTTCTGGCGCTGAAGTCCGGAACCGCGGGACTGCTACGGTCGCGGGTTCGAATCCTGCCTCGGGCATGGGTGTGTGTGATGTCCTTAGGTTAGTTAGGTTTAAGTAGTTCTAAGTTCTAGGGGACTTATGACCTAAGATGTTAAGTCCCATAGTGCTCAGAGCCATTTGAACCATTTTGTCAAGTGCATGCTATGCAAAATCGCTCTTGTGTTATGTTCCAAAGGTGGACCAACAAGCAGGTGGTCATAATTTCTTGGTTCTTCAGAGTATGTCAGAAAATATTCTTTCCTGAGTAAGGGGCAGTACAGTTACCTATTTGCTCATTGTTTACGCACCTCAGTAAATAGCATTCTATGAGGATTTCGGCATATAGTTCAAGTTTCCATCGTTAGTAGGCTCCACAGTTGCAGCGCAGCAGTCTCTGGCTGTAGTGGGAATTTCAAAAATCAAAGATGGTAGTTGGTGGGAAATTTAAAAATGCAAGATAGCAGGAAATTTAAAAATGCAAGATGGCAGGAAAGTTAAAAAATATGTATACAATATTTTTAAAAAAAGTCAAAGTTTGACCTAGCCTATTTGTGGTTTGTAGCTGTATCTAAATTGTTCAGTGATGCTTGTCAAGTCTTACAATGTGCTTTCCACATGTAACGCCTGCAAAACTACATCAGCAACATAAAAAATGAAATGTTTCATCACATATAACAATGTTCATTGCCACACACACTCACACACACAAACTCTCTCTCTCTCTCTCTCTCTCTCTCTCTCTCTCTCTCTCTCACTCACACACACACACACACACACACACACACACACACACACAGACACACACACAGACACACCCACACACACCCACACACACACACACACACACACATACACACACACACACACACACACACACACACACACACACACGCTCGCTTATGAACTCTAATATAAATTCCCCAATCATTTTTCCGTGTACAAATAGTTACATAAACATGCTAAACAAACAGTTGACATTTCAAATTAGGCCTAAAAAAGCGACTTACTAAAACGAACTTGAGAAGGCTTAGGACTGCAGAAAATACTGAGTAGTTGTAAATAAAGTGCAGCTACTCACGAAGGTCTGCTTTGGGCTGTAATTGTCGTATGGTAGCATAAGTTGGTAGATATGCTAGTGCATCAATGCGGAACTGATTTACGCTGGGAAAAATTGGTTCTAGTTATGACCTCCAGTTGCACATCTACCGCTGCACAGTGTTCGTGTGACGTTATGACATCCACACTGTCGTATGAAAAGCCATAATGAGAGTGAACAGCATGGTTGTCGAGAAGAGAGACTTTGCCTGTTGAGTGAAACTGTTTTATGTGAATAGCAGCAATTACGGGGCTGCATTGTGAGAGTGTCGACGACTGAAAGGTTTGAAGAGAGACCCGCCATTATTAAATGATTAAAGAAAACAAGCATGGCCTTGGTGTGGCGTATGGAAGAGGACGGTGTCCTATCCCAGTTATTGACGACGTTGCTGTTATTGTAACTGAAAATGCAGCACATTCCCAGGGTACTTGCTAGTTCAAAAAAATGGGTCTGAGCACTATGGGACTTAACTTCTCAGGTCATCAGTCCCCTAGAACTTAGAACTACTTAAACCTAACTAACCTAAGGACATCACACACATCCACGTCCGAGGCAGGATTCGAACCTGCGACCGTAGTGGTCGTACGGTTCCAGACTGTAACGCCTGGAAATTTTGTCTAAGTCGTCTTGTATATTCCTACAGTCACTCAAGTTCGATACCGTACCGTGCATCACAGCATCATCAGTAAAAAGACGCAGATTGCTGCCCACTCTGTCCGCCAAATCATTTATGTATGTAGAGAACAACTGCGGTCTTATCACACTTCCCTGTGGTACTCCTGACGATACCTTTGACTCTCATTAACACTCGTCGTCGAGGACAACGTACTGGGTTCTAGCCACTCGCATATCTGTGAACTTATTCCATATCCTCGTACCTTCGCTAACAACCCGCAGTGGGGCAGCGGATCAAATGTTTCCCGGAAATCTAGAAACATGGAGTCTGCCTTTTGTCTTTCATCCATAGTTCTCAGTAAATCATGTGAGAAAAGGGCAAGTTGAGTTTCACACGAGCGATGCCTTCTAAAACCATGCTGATTCGTGAACATAAGCTTCTCAGTCTCAAGAAAGTTTATTAGTTGCGAACTGAGAATATGTTTAAGGATTCTGCAGCAAACATAAATTAGGGGTGAAACTTCCTGGCAGATTAAAACCGTGTGCCCGACCGAGACTGGAACTCGGGACCTTAGCCTTTCGCGGACAAGTGCTCTACCATCTGAGCTACCGAAGCACGACTCACGCCCCTAGTTCTGCAAGTTTCACAGGAGAGCTTCTGTAAAGTTTGGAAGGTAGGAGACGAGATACTGGCGGAAGTAAAGCTGTGAGTACATGGCGTGAGTCGTGCTTCGGTAACTCGGATGGTAGAGCACTTGCCCGCGAAAGGCTAAGGTCCCGAGTTCGAGTCTCGGTCGGGTACACAGTTTTAATCTGCCAGGAAGTTTCATATCAGCGCACACTCCGCTGCAGAGTGACTTCTCATTCTGGAAACATCCCCCAGGCTGTGGCTAAGCCATGTCTCCGCAGTATCCTTTCTTTCTGGAGTGCTAGTTTTACAAGTTTCGCAGGAGAGCTTCTGTAAAGTTTGGAAGGTAGGAGACAAGATACTGGCAGAAGTAAAGCTGTGAGTACCGGGCGTGAGTCGTGCTTCGGTAGCTCAGTTGGTAGAGCACTTGCCCGCGGAAGGCAAAGGTCCCGAGTTCGAGTCTGGGTCGGGCACACAGTTTTAATCTGCCAGGAAGTTTCATATCAGCGCACACTCCGCTGCAGAGTGACTTCTCATTCTGGATAAATTAGGGGTACTCAAAAATGTTCAAATGTGTGTGAAATCGTATGGGACTTAACTGCTAAGGTCATCAGTCCCTAAGCTTACACACTACTTAAGCTAAATTTTCCTAAGGACAAATACATACACCCATGCCCGAGGGAGGACTCGAACCTCCGCCGGGATTAGGGGTATTGATCTGTAATTTTGCGGGTATGTTCTTTTCCCTTCTTACGTATGGAGTCACCTGCGCTTTTTTCCAGTCGCTTGGGATTTTGTGCTGGGCGAGAGATTCACGATAAACGTAAGCTAAGTAAGGGACCAGTTCGTAAAGTACTCTTTGTAAAATCGAACTGGGATTCCACCCGGCCCTGGTGATTTATTTGCTTTCAAATGGTTCAAACGGCTCTGAACACTATGGGACTTTACATCGGAGGTCATCAGTCCCCTAGAACATAGAACTACTTAAACCTAACTAACCTAAGAACATCACACACATCCATGCCCAAGGTAGGATTCGAACCTGCGACCGTAGTAGTCGCCCGATTCCGGACTGGAGGGCCTAAAACCGCTCGGCCACCGCGGCTGGCTCAAATCTTTCAGTTGTTTCTCTACGTCAGGGATGTCTATTACTACACTCCTGGAAATGGAAAAAAGAACACATTGACACCGGTGTGTCAGACCCACCATACTTGCTCCGGACACTGCGAGAGGGCTGTACAAGCAATGATCACACGCACGGCACAGCGGACACACCAGGAACCGCGGTGTTGGCCGTCGAATGGCGCTAGCTGCGCAGCATTTGTGCACCGCCGCCGTCAGTGTCAGCCAGTTTGCCGTGGCATACGGAGCTCCATCGCAGTCTTTAACACTGGTAGCATGCCGCGACAGCGTGGACGTGAACCGTATGTGCAGTTGACGGACTTTGAGCGAGGGCGTATAGTGGGCATGCGGGAGGCCGGGTGGACGTACAGCCGAATTCCTCAACACGTGGGGCGTGAGGTCTCCACAGTACACCGATGTTGTCGCCAGTGGTCGGCGGAAGGTGCACGTGCCCGTCGACCTGGGACCGGACCGCAGCGACGCACGGATGCACGCCAAGACCGTAGGATCCTACGCAGTGCCGTAGGGGACCGCACCGCCACTTCCCAGCAAATTAGGGACACTGTTGCTCCTGGGGTATCGGCGAGGACCATTCGCAACCGTCTCCATGAAGCTGGGCTACGGTCCCGCACACCGTTAGGCCGTCTTCCGCTCACGCCCCAACATCGTGCAGCCCGCCTCCAGTGGTGTCGCGACAGGCGTGAATGGAGGGACGAATGGAGACGTGTCGTCTTCAGCGATGAGAGTCGCTTCTGCCTTGGTGCCAATGATGGTCGTATGCGTTTTTGGCGCCGTGCAGGTGAGCGCCACAATCAGGACTGCATACGACCGAGGCACACAGGGTCAACACCCGGCATCATGGTGTGGGGAGTTTTCTCCTACACTGGCCGTACACCACTGGTGATCGTCGAGGGGACACTGAATAGTGCACGGTACATCTAAACCGTCATCGAACCCATCGTTCTACCATTTCTATACCGGCAAGGGAACTTGCTGTTCCAACAGGACAATGCACGTCCGCATGTATCCCGTGCCACCCAACGTGCTCTAGAAGGTGTAAGTCAACTACCCTGGCCAGCAAGATCTCCGGATCTGTCCCCCATTGAGCATGTTTGGGACTGGATGAAGCGTCGTCTCACGCGGTCTGCACGTACAGCACGAACGCTGGTCCAACTGAGGCGCCAGGTGGAAATGGCATGGCAAGCCGTTCCACAGGACTACATCCAGCATCTCTACGATCGTCTCCATGGGAGAATAGCAGCCTGCATTGCTGCGAAAGGTGGATGTACACTGTACTAGTGCCGACATTGTGCATACTCTGTTGCCTGTGTCTATGTGCCTATGGTTCTGTCAGTGTGATCATGTGATGTATGTGACCCCAGGAATGTGTCAATAAAGTTTCCCCTTCCTGGGACAATGAATTCACGGTGTTCTTATTTCAATTTCCAGGACTGTATGTCGTCCATACGGGAGTCTGACTGTTGGTAAAATGACGGAATGTTCGTACGACTCTCCTGTGTGTACGATTTCTTGAACGCGAAATTTAGAACTTAGGCTTTGGTTTTGTTATTCTACCCGTCACAGAGAACTGCGGCTCTTGTTATGTACGTAATCCACTGACGTTTTTACGAGTACAGTTGGGAACAGAATTTGTGAGACCCCTCACCGTGAAGTTATGCTGAACTGCGTAGCTTTCCTGTTCTCTGATACAGCATAACAAGCAAGGAGACAAAGTGCTACCAAAATACGGTACATACTCGTATTGTTTACAAGCATAAAGTCGAATAAACTATCCGAGCATTGTCAGACTGTTTTAGGTAATTTGTGAGACTATAATGCTGCTGATTAATTTACTCTTATGTTTGTCTTTTGTGTTCATAAACTAACAAGAAAACGCAATTTAGTTTGCCTGTACTAACATAAATTAAATACAACTTATTATAATTATGTTACAAAAAAGTCTTTTAGTAAAACAAAGTATCTCAAATTGTTACAGATTAGCAGGATAATGCGCATTTTCGCTTTCGAAATGGTCGGTGTCTACATTCACTACACACAGTCATATTGAAGTAGCGGTACAGGAAGCTCTGCCACAAAAGTATGCAAATGTAGAAATAGGGGTACATACATAACGAAATCCAGTTAATAAATCATGTGGAGCCATAATTAAGTAAGTATAATTAACGCAGTCTGCCCCTTGTGGGATGAACACTTTGCCACTAACCTAGCATACAGCTGCAGCAAATGTCGCGACCTTGTTGTCCCACTGATACTAAAACGTAGAATTCGCAATGTATATGACGAAGTAAGCTGTACTTTTGTTGAAACGAACTTCCTCGACTCAAAAACGTAACGTTGCTACCTTTACGTTGGCTCTCAACTGAGAATAAAAAAAATGGTTCAAATGGCTCTAAGCACTATGGGATTTAACATCTGAGGTCATCAGTCCCCTAGACGTAGAACTACTTAAACTTAACTAACCCAAGGACATCACACACATCCATGCCCGAGGTAGGATTCGAACCTGCGACCATATCAGCATCGCGGTTCCGGTCTGAAGCGCCTAGAACCGCTCGGCCTCAGCAGCCGGCAACTGAGAATCTTTGACAATTTTAAGTGAGAAGAAAATAACGAGCGAATCTACCAGGCAATAAATAATTGGTCAAATAGTTGCCAAACGTAGTCTACAATGTTGCCCATTCTTCATTAGATTAGCAACAGAATGCGTTTGCTCAGCTAATGTGTTTGTTGAGCTGCCTAGCACTGGGGAAGTTCACACTTCAAAGACACAGCAACAGTGGTTGCCACTGCACTGACTCGGAGAAATACATAGTGTAAGCCAATGAGTTTTGTTAACATTTCTGTAATTACGATTTGGGTAATTATCAATAGTAACCAAATGCACCTATATTGAACATCATAAATAGAGAGCAGGAGAAATTATTTGGGCTGCTCACCTTTGCAACAACTGTTATAGCTTTTTTTTTTTTTTTTTTTTTTTTTTTTTTTTTTTTTTTTTTTTTTTTTTTTTTTTTTTTGCAGTAAGCAAACTTCAACCTGAAAAACTCATTCACCGAAAGCGACTAGCTTTTTAGCATCACCAGTCGCTATTTACATTTCGAGTAATTAATATTTATATTAATGTTACGTACTCGAAAGCAGTTTTCCTTATGAATGCTTTTATTTGTACAACCTTTAACCCGTAATAACACAAATGTAAAGATAACAGAACATTGATTACGAAACGCAAACATCCACAAAGAAATTTCATAAGCTGCGAGAAACATATAGTTCAAATCAGAAAAGCAAACCGTGCAAGGAAATCTTATGCAATGACAGAAAAGCTGCGAAGAAAATTAAGACAGTACAAGCTCTGTTCCAGCTTCTGATGACATGAAACGAGCCAACAGTAATGACTCCTTAAGTAATTTCTCCTTAAGTAAAACTGTGATTCATTCTATAAAAACCAAATAGGCGAAAAGCATCGGGTACTCGTAACAACTACAATATAACTACTGGTGATACTTTGTCATTAAAGGTGAAAGGTGCCCTATAAATGATATTTCAATTTACAGACAACTTCTGATGGAGAGAAACCAAAGTAACAAGAAGAGGTTAACCAAGGTGAGCAAGAGACGGTATTTCCGTGCACTATCTCGCATTTGGCACACATTGCTCTTAGTGTATATCCCTGTTGCTTCACGCTGTTGACGCTTGTAGCTAATTGTTAAGTATTGCAGTAGATTGCGGCCGGATGTGACTCAACGGACATCGCTAATTGTAATTTCAACTCATGTTGGATACTAATGGAAAGGCTTATAATTGTTTTAAGAGAGATCCAGCACACATCACTTCCGCTTGTCTCTGTCACAACTGCTCGTCGGCTCTTGCTTAACTGAAAGTTCAGAGTCACATAAATAAGGCAAAACCAGAAGGACAAATGGAAATGGAGACTAGACACCTCACTTTTTTCATCACTGTGGAACAACTTCAAAGAGGTGAACATTGGCAAATCTACGAATCTAGATGAAATGAGGTTGATGAAATAAATTAAACATTTCGAGATCAAACTTAAATCACCGCCTGTTTTGCAGCACCGCTGTAAAGCTAACAAGCACCAAGTACGTGACACTGGAGAGCTCTTCGAGTCGTTTTAGATGCTTACTTCGTAACTTGAGATCACAGTGGGGAGTGTCCGCCATGCAGTAGTATCGTCAACGCAGTCTTGGTGCGATGCTGCATGCAGTCTTATTAAGTGATGCAATTATAACATAATTGGAAAAAATTGTATTCGAAATCATATCAGTGACCTTCGCCATGGTACTAACACAATAGTTTGGACAGGACTAACGAGTCCCACCTTGGCGCTCGAAGTGAGGCTAAAAAAAATGGTTCAAATGGCTCTGAGCACTATGGGACTTAACATCTGTGGTCATCAGTCCCCTAGAACTTAGAACTACTTAAACCTAACTAACCTAAGGACATCACACACATTCATGCCCTAGGCAGGATTCGAACCTGCGACCGTAGCAGTCGCGCGGTTCCGGACTGCTAAACAAGTGATCAGTTCTATAAAACTGTTAGCTCTATAGCAATCGGATTAGCTTCCCGTAAGCTGAAAATGCATACTACTTTTTATTTATATTCATTTTTTTAATTGTATTTCAATTCTCCATTGGGGTGGGCTGGCAGCAGCATATGCGCTGCTCTTCAGCCGAAAGACATAGAACAAACAATAGAAGACATTTAAAAATGACAAAGGAGAGAATACAGTGAACATAGATATAAAAAAGGGGGAACATCATGAAAGGCAATAGACAAAAAAGGGGCGACTGTAAAATGGAGATAAAAAACTGTTTAAAAGTAGCGCACACAAAAAGCTATACACTGCGACAATTAAAGGAACACAAGGCACAGTATGACTGGAGCATAAAAAGTATCGAAGGATAGCGTAGCACATAACAAACACTGACTGCGAACCTCGTGGCAGTACACAATTAAAATCACATCTCTTGACGCACAGGAGAAACAGCACTAAACACAACACTGATGTGGCACACTGACGATGAGCAAAACGGAGGATCTGCCAGGCGCAATGAGATGAGAGAGACCGGAAGAAGGGAGGGAGTGAGGGAGGGGAAGAGAGGGGGGAGATGGGCAGGGGGCGCGCTCAAGAGGGCCAGGTAGGGAGGGATGTGGGAAGGAAAGAGGCAAGTATGGGGTGCAGGGTCTCAGGGGGGGGGGAGGAAAATCAGCTCAGGGAGAAGGAGAGGAGAGGAAAAAGGGGGCCCTGTGGAGAGGAAGGGGAACAAGGCCAGGTTATACTTGGAAGGAAGGGTAGATGTCACGGCGAAGTTCGTCATCTGGGAGGGGGAGGCGCTGGAAATTGCACTGATGAAGGAGATGGAAGGTGTGGAGGTGGAGAGAGGGAGGGATTCAGCGATAGAGGCGCGGCAATGGGTGGGGGTTGGAGAGGACGGAGGAAACCAGAGGGTGGGGGGGATCAAGCTTGCGGACAATGGAAAGGATGCGAAGATGTTGGAGGAACAGGAGGAGGTGGGGGAAGGGGATCAGTTCATACAGGAGCTGTGTGGGGGAAGGAAGGCGGATACGGAAGGCAAGGCGGAGCGAATGGCGTTCAAGTATTTGGAGGGCCTTGTAAAAGCGGGTGGGGGCAGAGATCCAGGCAATGCTGGCATAACAGAAGATAGGACAGATGAGGGATTTGTAGGTGTGGAGGATGGTAGAAGGATGCAATCCCCATGTCCGGCCAGTCAGGAGTTTCAGAAGGCGGAGGCGGGAATGGGCTTTCTGCTGGATGGTCTGGAGATGATTGGTCCAGGTGAGGTGTCGGTCGAGGGTGAGGCCAAGGTATCTCAGAATGGGGGTGAGCTGGATGGGACGACCATAAAGGGTGAGGTAGAAATCGTGGAGGCGAAAGGAGCGAGTGGTGCGGCCTATGATGATTGCCTGGGTTTGGGGGGGGGGGGTTGAGATGGAGGAACCACTGGTTACACCAAGTGGTGAACTGGTTAAGGTGGGTTTAGAGGGTACATTGGGACCGTTGAAGGGTAGGATGGAGAGCCAGGAAGGCAGTGTCATCAGCATACTGGAGAAGGTGGACTGGTGGGGGTGGCTTGGGCGTATCAGCCATATACAAGAGATAAAGAAGAGGGGAGAGGGCAGAACCCTGGGGGACGCCAGCCATGGGATAAAAGATTCGGGAGTTGGTGTTGTGGAGGGTGACATAGGAAGGACGGTGCAAGAGGAAGGAAGCGACCAAACGGACAAAATTGATAGGCGGGGCATAGGTTTGGAGTTTAAAGAGGAGACCGGGATGCTATACACGGTCATAGGAATTTTGGAGGTCAAGGGAAATAAATTTTTTTTTGTTTTTTTTTGTGTTTTTTTTTCTTTATTGTATTTCGATTCCCCATCGAGGTGGGCTGGCAGCAGCATATGCGCTGCTCTTCAGCCGAAAGACATAAAGCAAACAATAGAAGACATTTAAAAATAACAAAGGAGAGAATACAGTGAACATAGATATAAAAAAGGGGGAACATCATGGAAGGCAATAGATAAAAAACGGTGTGACTGTAAAATGGAGATAAAAAACTGTTTAAAAGCAGCACGCACAAAAAGCCACACACTATGACAATTAAAAGAATGCAAGACACAGTATGACTGGAGCATAAAAGGTATCTATGGATGGCGTAGCACATAACAAACACTGACGGCGAACTTCAAGGCAGTACACAATTAAAATCACACCACTTGACGCACAGGAGAAACAGCACTAAACACAACACTGATGTGGCACACTGACAATGAGCAAAACGGAGAATCTACCAGGCGCAAGGAGATGAGGGAGACTGGAAGAAGGGAGGGAGGGGAGGGGAAGAGAGGGTGGAGATGAGCGGGGGGCGCGCTGAAGAGGGCCAGGTAGGGAGGGATGTGGGAAGGAAAGAGGCAAGTATGGAGTGCAGGGTCTCAGGGGAGGGGAGGAGGAAAATCCGCTCTGGGAGAAGGAGGGGAGAGGAAAAAGGGGGCCCTGGGGAGAGGGAGGGGAACAAGGCCAGGTTATACTTGGAAGGAAGGGTAGATGTCACGGCGAAGTTCGTCATCTGGGAGGGGGGGGGCATTGGAAATTGCACTGATGAAGGAGATGGAGGGTGTGGAGGTGGAGAGAGGGAGGGATACAGCGATATAGGCGCGGCAACGGGTGGGGGGTGGAGAGGAAGGAGGAAACCATAGGGTGGGGGGGATCAAGCCTGCGGACAATGTAAAGGATGAGGAGATGTTGGAGGAACAGGAGGAGGTGGGGGGAAGGGGATCAGTTCATACAGGAGCCATGTGGGGGAAGGAAGGCGGATACGGAAGGCAAGGCGGAGCGCATGGCGTTCAAGGATTTGGAGGGCCTTGTAAAAGCGGGTGGGGGTGGAGACCCACGCAATGCTGGCATAACAGAGGATAGGACGGATGAGGGATTTGTAGGTGTGGAGGATGGTAGAAGGATGCAATCCCCATGTCTGGCCAGACAGGAGTTTCAGAAGGCAGAGGCGGGAATGGGCTTTCTGCTGAATGGTCTGGAGATGAGGAGTCCAGGTGAGGTGTCGGTCGAGGGTGAGGCCAAGGTATTTCAGGGTGGGGGTGAGCTGGATGGGACGACCATAAAGGGTGAGGTAGAAATCATGGAGGCGAAAGGAGCGAGTGGTGTGGCCTATGATGATTGCCTGGGTTTTGGAGGGGTTGAGACGGAGGAACCACTGGTTACACCAAGTGGTGAACTGGTTAAGGTGGTTTTAGAGGGTACGTTGGGACTGTTGAAGGGTAGAATAGAGAGCCAGGAAGGCGGTGTCATCAGCAAACTGGAGAAGGTGGACTGGTGGGGGTGGCTTGGGCATATCAGCTGTATACAAGAGATAAAGGAGAGGGGAGAGGACAGAACCCTGGGTGACGCCAGCCGTGGTATAAAAGATATGGGAGTTGGTGTTGTGGAGGGTGACATAGGAAGGACGGTGCGAGAGGAAGGAAGCGACCAGACGGACAAAATTGATAGGAAGGGCGTAGGTTTGGAGTTTAAAGAGGAGAGCAGGGTGCCATACACGGTCATAGGCATTTTGGAAGTCAAGGGAAACAAAAATGGCAGAACGATGGGAATTGAGCTGGAGGGACAGAAGGTGAACGAGGTTGAGGAGTTTGTCTTCAGCAGAGAAGGAGGGTCAGAAGCCACACTGGGTAAGGGGTAGGAGGTGGCGTTGAGCAAGGTGCTGATGGATACGGTGGGAGAGGATGGATTCAAAGACCTTAGTGAAGACGGAGGTGAGGCAGATGGGACGATAGGAAGAGGCAGCAGTAGGGCGTTTGTTGGGTTTGAGGAATAAGAGGACGCGGAAGGTCTTCCACAGGTCAGGATAGAAGCCAGTAGAGAGGATGACATTATAAAAATGGGCGAGGACAGTCAGGAAGGAAGGAAGGAAGGAAGGAAGGAAGGAAGGAAGGAATAGGGGCTTTCTCGAAGGTGACATAGTCGTGACCAGTGGCTGTGTTGCGTTTGGACCGGAGGATAAGTTTAATGTCTGGGAACAAAAATGAATGGCACGGCCTAAACGCTTGCAGCATGTGCGCTCCGCATGTGGGAGTGACACACAGTGGTACGGGCCGATATCGCAACAGGCGAGCGTCGAAAACGTTGCAATAGCAGGTGCCGGAAGGAACGATAAATTACGACAGCACTCATCAACAGCCCAGTACTGCCCTCCAAGGCGAGGAGTAAACTGTGTCTCCGATTTGAACACCGCTAGCTCCCGAGGCTGTGGAGATGCCGTGAGGCCGACCCACAGCAGCGCCAGGCCGGCGCGAGTTACACCGGCGCGAGCTACACCTAGCCGAGAGCTTACATCGTCAACGGCCTACCGCAGATGGGGACGAAACTCTGGATTTAAGGGTGAAATTCATTAGACCACGGCATAATAGCCTGGAACCATTTATTAACTGTGACATTTGCGGCTCTGAAAGCTAACATTTTACAAATATACCACAGTAATATATTTTAGTGCGAATATCATTAAGAAAAGGAAGAACTCCATCATTAACCTTGCTAAACACCTCACGCTCTGGTGATAACTTTGCGGCAAATCAAGCATATCAAAACATTTTCTCGTAAGATGGTGCCTGCAGTTGATTACGGATCAAGGCGTTTATTAATTGCATCGCAGATACTTGCGATTTTTATTTGATGCAAGGTGAGAATAGGGCACTTCTGCAATGGGCGAATGTAATTCTTCACCTTAATTAACTGTATGGTTAATAAAACGGCATATGCTGTGGCGGAATTAATTTTGAGAAGACGTCGATATTCCGACTTGACCGACAATTAGACCATCCTATAAGGAAGGATAGTTTTGCTCATCCCACGAGCCAGTAATGTACAGAAAAGGCTCCGTTTTTACGTAAGGTCGCCAAACTGTGTCCAAAACTGATGATAGATTTCCTTGTTTCAGTTGTATGCCAGCCTAGCGCAGTCGGCTTCCGGCCGTGGTCGCGTGCCGACCTGCTCCGCGCGCTGGGCAGCGCTCCGCTAACGGAGTTGTTTACTTTCACGTCGCGGTATTTGTGTTCTATAGCGTCCATTAACATTGTACCCCATGGCGCACTTTTACCGCCGAGCGACAGTTAAAGTTAGATTCCAAGCCGAACATGCACGACAACGCGGTTATGAAATTGAACTATGCATTCGCGAAGAGCTACGCCAGCACCCACAAGAAGTGGTAGGTACCCGTACTCGTACTTCTCTATCACCGGAAGCATATTCTGCATTAAAATGACAACGGAGGAAGCATGTGCTAGCGTAGTTTTGCAGCACGCACGCGGACTAAAGTTTAAATATTCCGACGGGTATACTGGAGAGATGACAGGACCACGCTGGTTTCAGTCTTCGAACAGTTCGGGTGCTTGAGCTCCCTTTCGAAATGCCCCAAGACGTGGTCGTTGAAGCTTTCCGACCCTACAGCAACGTTGTGGGACACATCGCAGAAAAATGGCAGAAGTTCACGACATGTCACGTGCTAATTGGAGTCCGACAGATCAAGATCGAACTGTCAAAACACGTACTATCTTATCTACTGATAGGTGAGTACGAGCCATCATCATGTATGATGGCCAACTGCGGATATATGCAAGATGTGGACAGGAGGGCCATGTTAGATCCGATTGTATCCGTCGCCGTTTGCTCCAGATCCCGACCAATGACTCAGCTCCAAAGGCGATGGTCACTTCTTTACCAGATACCTACGTCTTGGCCATGCACAATACAGATACGTCAATTCAGGATGCGCCTGTTCTCCCACCGGCACTCACCCTAAGGAACGATGGCGGGGACGGGGCCCCACCAGCGTTATCCCCTCTGATGAAACCCACAACTCTCCAGAGCTCGATGAACGGTCCACTCGCCGTGATGCACATCAAACCGAGTGTGGTGCCTACCTTTGCTCTCCTTCAGACGGGCACAACTTTGGACAATGAAAAGACACATTCTGACGTGGAACAACACCCCCAAGAGCAGCGGTCGCCCCAAAAACGGAAGAAGCGAAGTCGAACTCCCTCCAATGACACATTCATGAGTAGTGGACCAGATACCGATCTCCCTTTGAGTGCTCCGACGACAGGAGTGGCCGCTCCCGATGTCCCATATGGGTAGCATTCTTTCCCTGCTTGCGATCCCACAAGATAACAATGTATTCCATGGAGGGAGGTTCCCCAGGTCCCATCATGGCAGCGTCACCACCCCTAGCCCTCGATGGGTGCGACAGTCACCAGCCATCAGTTTTGATCTCCTGGGCTGATGATGTTGACAACAGAGCAGATCAGGATGCTGGTCCGCCCATCAGGGAGTGCCCCACTGTGGCACCCAAAACAGCTCCCACCCAGTCATAGCGGCCACAGTGGCAGCCATGGATGGTTCACAACAGCTGAACATCTCCACAGGGCCCTCTGTGCCGATAGGGGAAGCACATCCACAACACTACCACATTGTGACAATGAATCTGGCCACCATTCTGGCTTTACATAAACTCATAATGTTCAGAGACACCATTTATGCTGCTCACATCGACATTGCCCTCCTCCAAGAAGTGTTTGTCGCTGATTTCTACACTCCCGCTGGCTTCACAGCCTATATATCCTATGCCTCCGACAATGGTAGCAGAGTGGTCATCCTCCACTCCGCAAGGATCCCCACTGGATGTGTATTGTACCTTCCTAATTATAGGGATATGGGCCTCATGCTGTTCGGCGTCCAGATTTTAAATGTACTGTATATCCACTATCTGGCTCCAGCTGACGCCGCAAATGACACACCTTCTTCGCTGATGTGGTAACGCCGCTTTTTGAGGGTCCTCTGGTTGATATGGTCTTTGGTGGGGACTTTAATTCCACACAACGACCTACTGATCAACTCTCATGACATTCTCCTTGTGAGACCCTCTCTGTCATCATTGATTCTCTTCTGCTTATCAGTGCATGGATGAAGATTCATGGCACCCATGCAGGTTTTTCATATTATACGGTGCACTCATCCAGTTGCCTCAACTGCCTGTACATCACACATTACATTGCCAGCAACGCTCAACTTGGCAAAGTTTGGCCTCTGATTTTTTCCGACTATGAGGTCTACATCTGTGGTGTCGTCCTTGCCTGTCAACTGGTGTGGCACAGTCATGACCAGTGAAAATTAATCGTTGCCAACCTAACTGCCGGCAGATTGTTTAGGACACATGGGCCCTCTGTTGTCAATGTTGCCCCACCTATGCATCAACCCTATCCTGGTGGCTATCCTGCATGAAACCAGCTCGATGTAAGGCATTGATGGGATACAGCAAAGTTGTCAAGGCTCTCCATTTGAGCACCATGGACTTTTATTATGTGATCCTTCTTGACTGCACTTCCATGGTACTCTCTCCCACCTGTCAGGTGATAATGCATCATGCCAAAGTTCAGATCACTTCACGGATACAACATTTGGAAGAGGCCCTTGTCAGGTCCTGCACCAATGACCGTATGCCCTACAAAACGCTCCTCACAGAGCGCCAGCGTCTTTGTCGAGCTCTCATACACAACCTCATTGGTCCGGAATGACGACTTTATACAACACTAAGCGCCACTGGTCACAGTTTCCATTCTCATTTCACCCATCTGTTCACTGACATCCCACATCACCCAATCTTAATTGAGAAGGTAGCAGCACTTACTGTAAACACCAAACCAGAGGACATGGCTCAAAAACTTCAGCATGATGTGACCCTGGATGAACTTTTAGATGCTATCGAGGCAGGAGCCATCAATATGTCCCCTGGACGTGACGGCATCCTACTCGAATGTACAAGAGTTTTAGCTATCTGCTGGTACCTACTTGGGTGTCCACCTGTCGTGAACTGATGTACCCAACAATGATGATCGCAGCCTCGGTTCTAGGCGCTTCAGTCTGGAACCGCGCGACCGTCACGGTCGCCGGTTCGAATCCTGACTCAGGCATGGATGTGTGTGATGTAAGTTAGGTGTAAGTAGTTCTAAGTTCTAGCGGACTGATGACCTCAGCTGTTAAGTCCCGTAGTGCTCAGAACCATTTGAACCATTTTTTATCCCAGCCACCTTCCTAGATGGGGTCACTATCCCAGTGCCTAAACTGCATTGGCGATCATGGATATGTGATTACTGGCCCATCACTTTACTCAACTGTGACATGAAAATTTTTACCTACTTGTATGTCTCTTGATCAGACTTCCCTGAGTGGTGGAACAACATTCATATGGCCCTTTGACATTATAATGACATGACTGCACTCGCCAGGTTACATATGCCTGGTGCACCGGCATCAATTGACTTCAGTCATGCATCCGACCATGTCGATCACATCTTTTTGAAGATGATCCCTCAGAACATGAGTTTTCCAGTTCATATACATACATCAAAAAAGTTTTGCATCACCCTGGTTCCGAGAGTTCCGTAGCTTGTATAGAAAATTGGAATAGAGATCAACATAAAAATCATATCCGCCCTTTTTATTCCTCATGAAAACCACACATGCAGTGATACCTTCAGAGGTGGTGGTCCAGATTGCTGTACACACCAGTACCTCTAATACCCAGTAGCATGTCCTCTTGCATTGATGCATGCTGTATTCGTCGTGGCACTGTTGGTCCAGATTGTCCCACTCCTCAATGACGATTCGGCGTAGATCCCTCAGAGTGGTTGGTGGGTCGCATCGTCTATAAACGGCCCTTTTCAATCTATGCCAAGCATGTTCGATAGTGTTTATGTCTGGAGATCATGCTGGCCACTCTAGTCGAGCGATGTCGTTATCCTGAAGGAAGGCATTCACAAGATGTGCACGATGTGGGCGCGAAATATCGTCCACGGAGACGAATCGGGCGCTAATGACCGTAGCAGTTCTGCGCTCTAAAACCACAAAAAAAAAAAAAAAAAAAAAAAAAAACGGAGACGAATGCCTTGCCAATATGCTGCCGATATGGTTGCACTATCGGTCGGAGGATGGCATTGACGTATCGTACAGCTATTACGGCGCCTTCCATGACCACCCGCCGCGTGCGTCGGCCCCACATACTGCCACGCGAAAACACCAGGGAACCTCCACCTCGCTGCCCTCGCTACACAGCCTGACCGGGTTGCCTCCAAACACGTCTCCGACGGTTGTTTGGTTGAAGGCATATGCGACACTCATCGGTGAAGAGAAAGTGATGTCAATCCTGAGCAGTCCATTCGCCGTGTTGTTGGGCCCATCTGTACCGCGCTGCATGGTGTCGTGGCTGCAAAGTTGGACCTCGCCATGGACGTCAGGAGTGAAGCTGCGCACCATGCAGCCTATTGCGCGCAGTTTGAGTCGTTTACGTCCTGTGGCTGCACGAAAAGCATTATTCAACATGGTGCCGTTGCTGACAGGGTTCCTCCGAGCCATAATCCGTAGGTAGCGGAGATCCATTGGAGTAGTAGCCCTTGGGTAGCCTGAGCGAGGCATGTCATCCACAATTCCTGTATTTCCTCCATGCCCAATCAACATCGCTTTGGTCCACTCCGAGACCACTGTACATTTCCCTTGTTGAGAGCCCTTCCTGTCACAAAGTAATGATGTGGATGCGATCGAACCGCGGTATTGACCGTCTAGGCATGGTTGAACTACAGACAACACGAGCCGTGTACCTCCTTCTTGTTGAAGTGACTGGAACTGATCGGCTGTCGGACCCCCTCCGTGTAATAGGCGCTACTCATGCATAGTTGTTTACATCTTTGGGCTGGTTGAATAACAGCTCTGAACAGTCAAATGTTCCATGTGTGTGATACAATATCCACAGTCAATGTCTGTCTTCGGAAGTTCGGGGTACTTGAGAGATGCAAAAGTTTTTTTGATGTTTGTAGTAACAGTGGTAATCTACCTCTTGAACTGCGCGAGTTCGAGAATACTCTGTAACCTACGCCTCACACCCTCTAGCAATGGAGAGCTCTTTCCGACAGGGTTGCCCACTTTCCCCAACACTGCATGCTTTGGCTTTAAAACCCTCCTTCATGGACTTCGCCAAAGCCAGGTGGGTCTATCATTGCACGTACACCGCTTCTGTTGTACAGCCTGTTCTGACGATCTCGTGATTTACATATCCAGTTAAGATGATGCCCGCACGGCTCTGACATGGATAGCGACATATGGTGAGGCTTCGGGCAGTTCTCTTAACTTTTCCAAATCGTAGGTTCTGCTCATTGGTGAGAGTATACCTGAGCGATGTGTCAAAAAAATGGTTCAAATGGCTCTGAGCACTATGGGACTTAACGTCTAAGGTCATCAGTCCCCTAGAACTTAGAACTACTTAAACCTAACTAACCTAAGGACATCACACACAGGCCGTTGCAGCATCCCTGAATATGGAAGTTAATATGAATATAAAAAAAGGGAGGAAGGTTTATCTGTTTAGCAAGAGTAATAGAAGGGAGATTACAGACTACCTAACAGATCAAAACGAAACTTTCTGTTCCGTCACTGACAATGTTGAGTGTTTATGGAAAAAGTTCAAGGCAATCGTAAAATGCGTTTTAGACAGGTATGTGCCGAGTAAAACTGTGAGGGACGGGAAAAACCCACCGTGGTTCAACAACAAAGTTAGGAAACTACTGCGAAAGCAAAGAGAGCTTCACTCCAAGCTTAAACGCAGCCAAAACCTCTCAGACAAACAGAAGCTAAACGATGTCAAAGTTAGCGTAAGGATGGCTATGCGTGAAGCGTTCAGTGAATTCGAAAGTAAAATTCTATGTACCGACTTAACAGAAAATCCTAGGAAGTTCTGGTCTTACGTTAAATCAGTAAGTGGCGAGAAACAGCATATCCAGACACTCCGGGATGATGATGGCATTGAAACAGAGGATGACACGCGTAAAGCTGAAATACTAAACACCTTTTTCCGAAGCTGCTTTACAGAGGAAGACCGCACTGCAGTTCCTGCTGACATCGAAATAAGTGTCCAAGGAATAGAAAAGCAACTGGAATCACTCAACAGAGGAAAATCCACTGGACCTGACGAGATACCAATTCGATTCTACATAGAGTACGCGAAAGAACTTGCCCCCCTTCTAACAGCCGTGTACCGCAAGTCTCTAGAGGAACGGAAGGTTCCAAATGATTGGAAAAGAGCACAGGTAGTCCCAGTCTTCAAGAAGGGTCGCCGAGCAGATGCGCAAAACTATAGACCTATATCTCTGACGTCGATCTGTTGTAGAATTTTAGAACATGCTGTTTGCTCGAGTATCATGTCGTTTTTGGAAACCCAGAATCTACTCTGTAGGAATCAACATGGATTCCGGAAACAGCGATCGTGTGAGACCCAACTCTCTTTATTTGTTCATGAGACCTAGAAAATATTAGATACAGGCTCCCAGGTAGATGCTATTATCCTTGACTTCCGGAAGGCGTTCGATACATTTCCGCACTGTCGCCTGATAAACAAAATAAGAGCCTACGGAATATCAGACCAGCTGTGTGGCTGGATTGAAGAATTTTTAGCAAACAGAACACAGCATGTTGTTATCAATCGAGAGACGTCTACAGACGTTAAAGTAACCTCTAGCGTGCCACAGGGGAGTGTTATGGGACCATTGCTTTTCACAATATATATAAATGACCTAGTAGATAGTGTCGGAAGTTCCATGCGGCTTTTCGCGGATGATGCTGTGGTATACAGAGAAGTTGCAGCATTAGAAAATTGCAACGAAATGCAGGAAGATCTGCAGCGGATAGGCACTTGGTGCAGGGATTGGCAACTGACCCTTAACATAGACAAATGTAATGTGTTGCGAATACATAGAAAGAAGGATCCTTTATTGTATGATTACATGATAGCGGAACAAACACTGGTAGCAGTTACTTCTGTAAAATATCTGGGAGTATGCGTGCGGAACGATTTGAAGTGGCATGATCATATAAAATTAAGGCGGATACCAGGTTGAGATTCATTGGGAGAGTCCTTAGAAAATGTGGTCTATCAACAAAGGAGGTGGCTTACAAAACACTCGTTCGACCTATAGTTGAGTATTGCTCATCAGTGTGGATTCCGTACCAGATCAGGTTGACGGAGGAGATAGAGAAGATCCAAAGAAGAGTGGCTCGTTTTGTCACAGGGTTATTTGGTAACCGTGATAGCGTTACGGAGATGTTTAGCAAACTCAAGTGGCAGACTCTGCAAGAGAGGCGCTCTGCATCGCGGTGTAGCTTGCTCGCCAGGTTTCGAGAGGGTGCGTTTCTGGATGAGGTATCGAATATATTGCTTCCCCCTACTTATACCTCCCGAGGAGATCACGAATGTAAAATTAGAGAGATTCGAGCGCGCACGGAGGCTTTCAGACAGTCGTTATTCCCGCGAACCATACGCGACTGGAACAGAAAAGGGAGGTAATGACAGTGGCACGTAAAGTGCCCTCCGCCACATACCGTTGGGTGGCTTGCGGAGTATAAATGTAGATGTAGATGTAGATCCATGCCCGAGGCAGTAATTGAACCTGCGACCGTAGCGGTCGCGCGGTTCCAGACTGTAGCGCCTAGAACCGCTCGGCCACCCTGGCCGGCAGAGATGTGTCATTCTTCTAACTGGCCACCACCGCCCGCCGCTCTGGCATCGATTTTAAGAATGCTCCTCGTCGTTCGGCGGCAACAAACAGCAGACATCTCCTTGTTGATCACCGCTTAGATTCCTCGACATTGTACAGCATGCAAGATACGTGAATGTCTACCACACCTCTCACATCCCTCACGTTGCACAAGTGTTCCCATTCCCGATTACCTTCACCCATCGTGATGGGATCCTTTGTCTGTACAAGCGTGCTTCCCTTTCCCTCACGTGGTAGCGTGATGGGATTGGCTTACTCCATGTGCCAGACAGAAGTACAGTGCTTTTTGTTAGTTCCCAACTGATAATCCGGCGCCATTACCCGATGAGCCTCGCTTTTGCATGAATATATGTCAGTCTCCATGTCAGTCCGACTCGTGTTATCAGACATTCCATCCCTCTCAATTATCACTTTCGGCAGTTCTTTCTGAAATTAAGTTGCATCCTCCACTGCTTACCACTTCCGCGAATGCTCTGGACAAAGAGCGAACACGACACATTACAAATGTATCGGCCCCAGAGACCCATTGAACACAAGTTTCCCCAGATCATATGGCGCTGAGTACAGAAAGTGGTGCATGCGGGCTTTCTCAACACAAGCGTCCAATCCACCTGACATATCAACGTCGATGGCAACGCGTCAACCAGTCTCGTTTGCAGTGTATCCGCCTTGCTGACACATCCCAGTATGTTCACTGTGGTGTGGGCGACAGAGACGCCCACCGATTCTCATGTGGTCCGTCGTCTGACGCCTGGAGGGTCGCGAGCCTGTCTTATCTTTCCTTTTCCGACAGCCACCTGTTCAGATTGCTTTCCACACGCTTTTATTCCCGGATGTGATACATTAACCCGCAACGAAAACTAACGCTGTTAATTGGATGCGCGGCCCTACGGTCTGCTACCTCTTTGGTCCCGACGAAAAATCGGAACTGGATTATTGGACGTACCTTGACGATGGACACTGTGCACTTGTTCGAAACCTTACATTTCTTTTCAAATTTTCTATAGAGCACTTTTCATGACCCACCTTCTAGCTGGAATGTACAATCTATGAGATGCTGATGCGTACTTTGCCGACAAGAATCTCCATAAAAATTTCAAGAAGACATGTTGGAAGTTCCACCAACCGAAGCGCGAGCAACTCCTGGAACACTGGTATGTAATAATGATTGTGGGGTCCTGCCCACTCGTCTCGTATAGGATACCTAAAGGATGTTGCGTTCTCGGAATGCTGTACAACAATTCAAGCAAACTCACATTAATAGTGTTCATTACAGATAAGAAGATTGACAATACTTAACTTTGAATTTACAACGGTGTTGCAAGCGATGGGTAACAATACAAACAATCAAAGTCCTTTGCTGTATAAAAAGTCCATGTAAGCAACTGATATAAATCACACGTCACTGCTGTTATTGTGTTCCACTAATACTATGCTAGTACTGTCCGGCCGAGGCTGGCAGGATGAGCGCTTGTATTCTCTTCGGCTTGAGGGCGCTGCTGTCGTGGCGCGGTCCGTGTTAGCGGGCTATTGGCTGACGTCGTCTCACCGACTTCTCTGCTCTTGCATTCTTCGTCTTCGTGATGGCGCTTGTCGATACGCCACAACAATAATAATTCAAAATAAAAATAAAATAAAAAGTTAAAGAAACAAAAAATTAAAATAAAAAAATAAAAAAGAAGCCCCAACACAACTGCCTTCATTTTCATCGCTCCTCAGTGTGTTCTCTCCCCCTACTTTCTTCCTTTTGTACCCCCCTCCCTTTACTGATAGGTTAATTGTTTTGGGTTAGGCATAGACAGGTGCTCGCCTGAAGAGGTGCAGTTCTTTTCTACCTTAGAACGCAAGTGACGGTGGCAAATAGATCTCTTTTTTTGGCAGTTTCCCTTTCCTGTTCAGAGGAGATTTAAAAAAATCAAAAAAGAAAGAAAGCTAGTAAACGCTTAGTTTTTTCAAAAAGGACAAAAATATTGGTAGAAGAAAAAATGGACAAAATCAAAGTGGAAACTAAAAAAAGGCGGTAAAGTGTTCGTCCCTCAAGGGAAATACTTAATTTTCGGTTCTAATCTCGCTGGGGTCGAGTTTTCTTACCGAGCGAGATGGTGCTGTGGTTTGCACACTGCACTCGCATTCGGGAGGACGACGGTTCAAACCCACGTCCGGCCATACTGATTTTGGTTTCCCGTGATTTCCCTAAATCGCTTCAGGTAAATGGCGGGATGGTTCCTGTGAAAGTACACGGCCGACTTCTTTCCCCATCGCCGGCCGGTGTGGCCGAGAGGTCCTAGGCGCTTCAGTCTGGAACCGCGCGACCGCTACGGTCGCAGGTTCGAATCCTGCCTCGGGCATGGATGTGTGTGATTTCCTTAGGTTAGTTAGGTTTAAGTAGTTCTAAGTTCTAGGGGACTGATGACCTCAGATGTTAAGTCCCATAGTGCTCAGAGCCATTTGAACCATTTCTTTCCCCATCATTACCTAATCCGGTGGGACCGATGATCTCGCTGTTTGGTCTCCTCCCCCAAATCAACCAACCAACCAAGATCTGTTTCTCTTGTGTGAAAGAGCCGCTAGCAGGCAGATATAAAGTAAAGAGATCGTAAGACAGCTTGTTCCCTATACGTTTTGACGCTGCTTTGGTTGGTTGGTTGATTTGGGGAAGGAGACCAGACAGCGTGGTCATCGGTCTCATCGGATTAGGGAAGGATGGGGAAGGAAGTCGGCCGTGCCCTTTCAGAGGAACCATCCCGGCATTTGCCTGGAGTGATTTAGGGAAATCACGGAAAACCTAAATCAGGATGGCCGGACGCGGGATTGAACCGTCGTCCTTCCGAATGCGAGTCCAGTGTCTAACCACTGCGCCACCTCGCTCGGTGCTGCTTTGATTCTGTACCCTGTAGATCTGTAGGTGAAGAACTTGGAGAATCGCACACTCGTTAATGCCTGCTCCTTCCGCTTCTGTCAACTGTATTGACTTAATTGTGGCGCTACGTAATTTGGTTAGTGGATTTTACGTATCTAACCATACTGCTACATTTGCGTGCTTTTGTGATACTACTTTCTGTAAGGCTACTTCAGCATGACTGTGGTCTGAACGTAGACACAGATCTTTTTGAAGGCAAAAGGGTATATTATCCTGCTAATTCGTGACAATTCTGGATACTCTGTTTCATATCTATTAGTTCAGTGCCTGATAAATAGTGATTTGTCGCTACTATACGAACACAACAAATAAATGTAAGAGGTAAATTACTCAGCAACAATATATTCTAACAAATTATCTAAAGCAGTCTAACAATGCTCAGATAGTTTTTCGACTTCACCCCTGTAGACAATATGTTGGTAGCAATTCGTCGCCTCGCACGTTATACTGTATCAGAGACAGTAAAACTGTGCAGTTCAGCATAAAGATAAGGCGAGGTGACACCCGAACTCTGCCACCGACTGTACATGTACGAAGTTGTAGTGACATCCGACAATGTCTTCTCGGTGCTTCACTTTTCAGTAAGGCAGTATAATTCTGCTGCATCATTTCAAAAATCTTGTGTGAACTGGACGTTGACAGGCCGATCAGGAAATTGATTCTTCCGTTGCCCAAACAAACGACATGGGCTGCAAAAGAGTGCAATAAAATAAATACACTCTAAAAATAATATAAAAAAATAAAGAAACGACTCACCACGAACGCATTATCCGAGTGGGACGGAAAGTGGTAGATGTGATGCACAAACAAGTAAATAAAATTTCAGAAGAAATGAGTGATTTAAGTATTTAAAAGAAAGAGCTTCACAAATTGAGCTAGTCAGTAACGCGTTGGTCCACCTGTGGCTCTTACGCGAGCGGTTACGAGTATCGGCCCGCGTGTTATTGGTTCAAAACCCCGACCTGGATGGGCGCAATTAGAGAAAGATCCTTTGACCTTGCTGCTCAAAATAGGGTTTGGCAAGCACGAATGCAGGCAACAGAAACTCTCGCTGAGTGCTGGCGGACATTATCTGGTTGAAATGGCCGGCCGTTGTGGCCGAGCGGTTCTAGGCGATTCAGTCCGGAACTGCACTACTGCTACGGTCGCAGGTTCGAATCCTGCCTCGGGCATGGATGTGTGTAATGTCCTTAGGTTAGTTAGGTTTAAGTAGTTCTAAGTTCTAGGGGACCGATGACCAGAGATGTTAAGTCCCATAGTGCTGTAAGCCATTTGAACCATTTCTTTTCTTGTTGAAATGTAGACCTGCGATGGTTTTCCATGGAGGGTAACAAAACGGGGCATATAGTATCGTCGACGAACCGTTGTGCTAGAATGGTGCTGCGGATGGCAACCGAACGGGTCCTGCTATGAAATGAACTGGCACCCCAGACCGTCATTCCTGGTTGTGGAACCGGATAGCGGGCGACAGTCTGGTTGATATCCCACCGGTGCCGAGGCCATCTCCAAACTCGTCTTAGGCATGCAGTCTCATTCACTGAAGCAGAATTTTCTTCAGAGATGAGTCCCGCTTCGAACTGAACCTCTATGAGCAACGAAGACTTGTGTGGGGACACATACAACAAATGTTTTTCTAAAATAACTTGTGGCGGTTGCAGTATTTCTTACAGCGTATTTTACGAGACCGCTCCGGTGTTCTCTAACCATAATGGGTAAAATAAAGTATCTGCTCTTACGGGGACTGCATGTGGTCTACTTCGACAAAGTGACAGACAAAAGACTCCGGAAATGATGTTGCAAATGATTGTCAATTTTCTGCGTGATATGCACAGCAGAGATACAACGCACACGTAACAGTTCCCTGTTACAATTTGCGGGAACCAAATTACGAGAGATATTACGAAATGCGTAAGTCAGATGAAAGTAGCAATTATTGTGGATGTGTGAGCGTCTTTTAATGAAGTATTGCAATCTCAGGCTGATCGGACAATTCGCTGCTTCTCCCACTGTTATAGCCCATGACGTCAGGTTTATAATCTGACTGGGTAAATTTTGCTCAATCACGTTGGCATCGATAGAAATGTTTTGCCTTACTGCAAGAGGGCGAATGATGAAGATGACAGGATTCTGCAGTCACGCTACAGTTGTATGCTCAGGGACCAGAGTTCTAGATCCAGCTACAATAGAGATCACTGGTCACAACGAAGACTTACATGGCAATGCGTAGTACTTCACTAACGAGCAAGAACTTCCTGTCTCATCTCTTCCACGGTTTCGGGCGTTCGGGTGATCTTTCACTCTATTGCTCTTCCAGAATGTCGGACGACATGATGCTAAAACAATTCCGTATTTCTTGATTTCCAGAAGGCTTTTGATACTGTACCACACAAACGGCTCGCAGTGAAATTGTGTGCTTATGGAATATCGTCTCAGTTATGTGATCGGATCTGTGACTTCCTGTCAGAGAGGTCACAGTTCGTAGTAATTGACGGAAAGTCATCCAATAAAACAGAAGTGATCTGTGGCGTTCCTCAAGGTAGTGTTATAGGCCCTTTGCTGTTCCTTATCTATATAAACGATTTGGGAGACAATCTGAGCAGCCGTCTTCGGTTGTTTGCAGATGACGCTGTCGTTTATCGACTAATAAAGTCATCAGAAGATCAAAACAAACTGCAAAACGATTTAGAAGAAATATCGGAATGGTGCCAAAAGTGGCAGTTGACCTTAAATAACGAAAAATGTGAGGTCATTCATATGAGTGCTAAAAGGAACTCGTTAAACGTCGGTTACACGATAAATCAGTCAAATCTAAAGGCCGTAAATTCAACTAAATACCTAGGTATTACAATTACGAACAATTTAAATTGGAAGGAACACACAGAAAATGTTGTGGGGAAGGCTAACCAAAGACTGAATTTAATTGGCAGGATGCTTAGAAAATGTAACAGACCTACTAAGGAGACTGCCTACACTACGCTTGTCCGTCCTCTTTTAGAATACTGTTGCGCGGTGTGGTATCCTTACTAGGTAGGACTGACGGGGTACATCGAAAAAGTTCAAACAAAGGCAGCACGTTTTGTATTATCGCGAAATAGCGAGAGTGTCACAGAAATGATACAGGATTTGGGATGGACATTATTAAAAGAAACGCGTTTTTCGTTGCGACGGAATCTTCTCACGAAATTCCAATCACCAACTTTCTCCTCCGAATGCGAAAATATTTTGTTGACACCGACTTACATAGGGAGGAACGATCACCAACATAAAATAAGGGACATCAGAGCTCGTACAGAAAGATATAGGTGCTCATTCTTCCCGCGCGCTATACGAGATTGGGATAATAGAGAATTGTGTAAGTGGTTCGATGAACCCTCTGCCAGGCACTTAAATGTGATTTGCGGAGTATTCATGTAGATGTAGATGAGCAACGTTGAAGTGATTTCTGAAAATAAGTTGTGCAGTCTTCGGGATTCAGAATTAAGAAAAGATATTGCTCCAACCAAACACACAAGCCTTACAGCTCACGCGTCATATCAGCTGAAATGGTATTGTCTCCACCGAGGCAGCTGTAGTCTCTCCCCCTCCTCCTCCCTCCGTACTATATCTTAGAAGACAGCTGCATTTTCTCTGTCCCACTCGTACCAGTTGGTTTTCTCTACACAGATATCAATAGTTGATTATGTCACGAGATCGTGTGTGGCGTTTCAGATCCAGGTGGTGCTGTACGAGACGCACTCTATCGTGGCTGCGGAGAACAGTGACATGGTGTCCAGGCTGGTGCGCGAGGTGAACCACGCGGCGCTGGAGCGGCACGCCGAGGAGCGTGGGAGGCCCCTGCAGCCCGGGGTGCCGCCCCCAGACCACCTCTTCCAGGACCTCCAGGTGGGCCTTGGCTCTTGTTGTAGTCGACGCTTGGTGCTGAATATTTCGTGTAAGTTATGTTGGGAAGAAGTGCGAAAGTTCTTCATAATTCATTTGGTGGATAGAAATAAATTTGTGCAAAACATTCTACTCCAATCACCTTCAAATCACCCTCAATCATAAGTATCAGTAGTAGTCATATGTAAGACCACAGGAGATAAAAAGTCCTCCATTATGTATTTCCATTTTTATTCCCATGTTGCCCAACGAAATTCCCAGTCCAATTTCAGTTCTTCTTCTTTCTTGTTATTTCTTAGTTTCCCACTATTCTTTCATCTTCTCTTCGTGTTATCATCTTCGTTATACTGTTCACGCTGTCATGTCTTACATTTACTCTGAAGGCATACTTTTAAATGTAGTAGTTTATTCTTACAAATGTTCTCTGTCTCTCTTTTAGTCCTGATATTTGAGTTTTGTTTCTTTTCAGGCTCTTTTTGGTTGTTTCTCTGCTCCAGAATGTTATTAATTTCGTGCTCTAAAAACATTTTATCAGTCCCCACTCACTATGTAAAATTCTCCAAATAAGATCAAACTTCGTCTTCTCATTAATTTCTCTTTATTCATTGACAAACATACAAAACGAAATTTTATTCATTATTATACAATATAATTTAATTTAATTTGGAAACTACCAGTACGAACTTATAGTGCTAAAATATAAGAAAAATTACAGTGTAGAAAATTCTGTGTACTTATGAAGTGAGCCCCACCAAATTGCAATCTGAGTAAATAAATTAACCGTTAGTCATTTACATGAACATAATTATGAACTAATTTAATCATCGAATCCGTATATATTAGCCCTTTGTTTTTTACTGTACTCAGATGTTTCCGTGTTTGCCTTTTGTTACTGCGGTGGCAAACTTGGGAATGATGTAATGAACGTGAAAAAATGTAGTTGCAACTGCGCTACACTTTTCAGGCGCGCCACTTATTTCTGTAAGCTATGCTCTTTGATACCTATTACCTTATAAGCTTTACCAGTACCTACCCTCCCCACCCCAGATTCTTTAAAGATTCGAACAGTCACGTGTAAAACACCATCAAACGTCCGATTACTTTACAAATGAGTTACTGCATTAAATGTTAAGGCACGCAAAACCTTTATGCTTTAAGATGGAAAACCCAGATTTTTTTTGCTTTTATTTGTTTCGGATTATTCATCCATAAATAATGAAAAACTCAGAACCAAAAATGGTAAACCAAAAAAGTGATAACACCTTCAATTCCTTTATTTGTTCACGCAAGACCTTTCTCGCGAATTGGGCATAATGTCAAGCCGTTTATTTTAGGCTTGATCATAACAAAATGAAGTTACAAAATGAAAATTTATAAAAGGTTCGATATTAAGTTTAATGTTCGTTGGGAGTCACTAAGTGCTCTCATTATCAAACACTAGCCTACTATACTGTGGGTAATTTACGCTCTATTTTAATAAAACGGAGTTTTTTAGGCATCTCAGTGTTTATGATGGTTTATCTCCTGAACTATGAGTGTTTCGCACAGTGATATAATTTTGCAGATACATTGAGTGACAGAAGTGGGTGCTCTCTGTAAAAGTGTTGCCAAAATAATCAGTAGAAAAGAAGCAACAGATTAAAACGCCATGTATCATGCTGAAGTTTTAATGTCTGAAAAGCGAAAATGTAATAAGTGATTAACTAACTTTGTTTGATTATTTGGGGGAGGTGGGTGTCAGTGAGAACACATTTAGAAGTGGTTTGAAATTATGCTTAACTTTTGTTGAAACTCACTAAGTGCTCCAATCCTCAAATGCTAGGTGAATATTACAGGTCCATATCATTAACGTCGATATGCAGCAGGATTCTGGAGCATATATTGTGTTCGAACGTTATGTATTACCTCGAAGAGAACTGTCCATTGACACACAATCAACTCGGATTCAGAAAACATCGTTCCTGTAAAACACAACTAGCTCTTTATTCGCATTAAGTGTTGAGTGCTATTGACGAGGGATTTCAAATTGATTCCGTATTTCTAGATTTCCAGAAAGCTTTTAACACTGTACCTCACAAACGTCTTTTAGTCAAATTGGGTGCTCATGGAATATCGTTCCAGTTACGTAACTAGATTCATGATTTCTTCTAGTAACTCATGGAAAGTCATCGAGTAAAAGAGAGGTGATTTCTGGCGTTCCCCAAGGTAGCTTTATAGGCCGTGTGCTGTTCGTTATGTATATAAACGATTTAGGAGACAATCTGAGCAAACGTCTTAGGTTGTTTGCAGATGACGCTGTCGTTTATGGACTAATAAAGTCATCAGAAGATCAAAACAAATTGCAAAACGATTTAGAAAAGATATCATAATGGTGCGAAAATTGGCAGTTGACCCTAAATAACGAAAAGTGTGTGGTCATCCACATGAGTGCCAAAAAGGAATCCGTTAAACTTCGGTTACATGATAAATCAGTGAAATCTAAAGGCCGTAAATTCTACTAAATACCTTGGAATAACAATTACGAACAACTTAAATTGTAAATAACGCATAGAAAATGTTGTGGCGAAGGCAAACCAGAGATTGCGTTTTATTGGCAGAACACTTAGAAAATGTATCAGATCTACTAAAGTGTACTACATAGAGGAAGTTCAAAGAAAAGCAGCGCATTTTTTACTAACGCGAAATAGGGGAGAGAGTATCACTAACATAATACACGATTTGGTGTTTTTCGTTGCGGCGGAATCTTCTCACGAAACTTCAGTCCCAACTTTTTCCTCCAAATGCGAAAATATTTTGTTGACGCCGACCTACATAGGGACAAACGATCATGATAATTAATGAAGGGAAATCAGAGCTCGCACGGAAAGATATAGGTGTTCGTTTCTTCCGCACGCTGTTCGAAACTGGAATAATAATTATTGTGAAGGTGATTCGATGAACCCTCTGCCAGGCACTTACGTGTGATTTGCAGAGTATCCATACAGATGTAGATGTAGATGAATATAGTATGTGTAATTTGCGGGCTGTGAGGCACACTACCTCAATACATTTACGCAGTTTCTAATTGTAATTCGGGCCGCTGTGGCCGAGTGGTTCTAGGCACTTCAGCCCGGAACCGTGCGCCTGCTACGTCGCAGGTTCGAATCCTGCCGTGGGCATGGATGTGTGTGATGTCCATAGGTTAGTTAGGTTTAAGTAGTTCTCAGTCTTGGTGACTGATGACCTCAGATGGTAAGTCACATATTGCTTGGAGCCACTTGAACCATTTCTAGTTGTAATATTGTTAAACCTTTAACGTAAGGTGATACCTCTTCATCAGCAGATTATGACAGTATATTAAATTTTAAAATACGATCAATAATTATATGAAGGACTGAGAACGAAATTTTTACTGACCCTGGAAGTCGTTAGATAGGCTACCTGCAGCTGTAACTGTGTTGCCGTTTTGGCCATTCAGTGATACACAGTGCAATGACGATGCAGTATCCTGTAGATAATTAACTTTTTCTAGAGTGTTTGCTGAAATAATGTTCAGAGTTATTCTTTCACAGGTGAGGGACACAGCGTTCTTCTGCTCAGTTTTCTTTAAAAACTTGGGGAACTTGTTTCTTCGTTTGCATTCATTTTAAATAATATAAAAAAGTTCCACATACATTGCATATTTTTATAACTATTAGTATATAGGTCAGATTTTTCAGTACAACTGCAGCCAAAGAGTATGTTACCAGGAACAGACAAAACAGAACTTTATACACCGCCAGAATCGATTGTCCAGGTTACTATCCAAGTGTGTTGTTGTTGTTGTTGTTGTTGTGTTCTTCAGTCCTAAGACTGGTTTGATGCAGCTCTCCATGCTAATCTATCCTGTGCAAGCTTTTACATCTCCCAGTACCTACTGCAACCTACATCATTCTGAATCTGCTTAGTGTATTCATCTTTAGGTCTCCCTCTACGATTTTTACCCTCCACGCTGCCTTACAATACTAAATTGGTGATCCCTTGATGCCTCAGAACATGTCCTACCAACCGATCCCTTCTTCTTGTCAAGTTATGCCCCAAACTCCTCTTCTCCCCAATCCCATTCAATGTTCTAGAGGACAATATTATGGAAATGGAAGAGGATGTAGATGAAGATGAAATGGGAGATACTATACTGCGTGAAGAGTTTGATAGAGCACTGAAAGACCTGAGTCGAAACAAGGCCCGGCAGTAGACAACATTCCATCAGAACTACTGACGGCCTTGGGAGAGCCATTCCTGACAAACCTCTACCATCTGGTGAGCAAGATGTATGAGACAGGCAAAATACCCTCAGACTTCAAGAAGAATATAATAATTCCAATCCCAAAGAAAGCAGGTGCTGAGAGATGTGAAAATTACCGAACAATCAGTTTAATAAGTCATGGATGCAAAATACTAACGCGAATTCTTTACAGACGAATGGAAAAACTGGTAGAAGCCGACCTCGGGGAAGATCAGTTTGGATTTCGTAGAAATATTGGAACACGTGAGGCAATACTGACCCTACGACTCATCTTAGAAGCTAGATTAAGGAAAGACAAACCTACGTTTCTAGCATTTGTAGACTTAGAGAAATCTTTTGACAATGTTGACTGGAATACTCTCTTTCCATGACCGTGCGGTTCTAGGCGCTACAGTCTGGAACCGAGCGACCGCTACGGTCGCAGGTTTGAATCCTGCCTCGGGCATGGATCTGTGTGATGTCCTTAGGTTAGTTAGGTTTAATTAGTTCTAAGTTCTAGGGGACTGATGACCTCAGAAGTTAAGTCGCATAGTGCTCAGAACCAACCACTCGCTTTACAATTCTGAAGGTGGCGGGGGTAAAATACAGGGAGCGAAAGGCTATTTACAATTTGTACAGAAACCAGATGGCAGTTATAAGAGTCGATGGGCATGAAAGGGAAAAAGTGGTTGGGAAGGGAGTGAGACAGGGTTGTAGCCTCTCCCCGATGTTATTCAATCTGTATATTGAGCAAGCAGTGAAGGAAACAAAAGAAAAATTCGGAGTAGGTATTAAAATCCATGGAGAAGAAATAAAAACTTTGAGGTTCGCCGATGACATTGTAATTCTGTCAGAGACAGCAAAGGACTTGGAAGAGCAGTTGAACGGAATGGACAGTGTCTCGAAAGGAGAATATAAGATGAACATCAACAAAAGCAAAACGAGGATAATGGAATGTAGTCGAATTAAGTCGGGTGATGCTGAGGGAATTAGATTAGGAAATGAGACACTTAAAGTAGTTCAGGAGTTTTGCTATTTGGGGATCAAAATAACTGATGATGGTAGAAGTAGAGAGGATATAAAATGTAGACTGGCAATGGCAAGGAAAGCGTTTCTGAAGAAGAGAAATTTGTTAACATCGAGTATAGATTTAAGTGTCAGGAAGTCGTTTCTGAAAGTATTTGTATGGAGTGTAGCCATGTATGGAAGTGAAACATGGACAATAAATAGTCTAGACAAGAAGAGAATAGAAGGTTTCGAATTGTGGTGCTACAGAAGAATGCTGAAGATTAGATGGGTAGATCATATAACTAATGAGGAGGTATTGAATAGGATTGGGCAGAAGAGAAGTTTGTGGCACAACTTGACTAGAAGAAGGGATCGGTTGGTATGACATGTTCTGAGGCATCAAGGGATCACCGATTTGGTATAGTAGGGCAGCGTGGAGGGTAAAAATCGTAGGGGGAGACCAAGAGATGAATACACTAAACAGATACAGAAGGATATAGGTTGCAGTAGGTACTGGGAGATGAAGAAGCTTGCACAGGATAGAGTAGCATGGAGAGCTGCATCAAACCAGTCTCGGGACTGAAGACCACAACAACATCAACAACCTCCTCATTAGTTATGTGATCTACCCATCTAATCTTCAGCATTCTTCTGTAGCACCACATTTCGAAAGCTTCTATTCTCTTCTTGTCCAAACTATTTATCGTTCATGTTTCACTTCCATACGTGGCTACACTCCATACAAATACTTTCAGAAACGATTTCCTGGCACTCAAATCTATACTCGATGTTAACAAATTTCTCTTCTTCAGAAACACTTTCCTTGCCATTGCCAGCCTATATTTTATACCCTCTCTAATTCGACCATCATCAGTTATTTTGCTCCCCAAATAGCAAAACTCCTTTACTAATTTAAGTGTCTCATTTCCTAATCTAATTCCCTCAGCATCACCCGACTTAATTCGACTACATTCCATTATCCTAGTTTTGCTTCTGTTGATGTTCATCTTATATCCTCCTTTCAAGACACTGTCCATTCCATTATTCTGTTCGAATTTACTAGAAGCTCTTGGGTCCGGAAATCATAATACTTACGAAATTAGGACATTCCTGCGATGTTAAAAAGTGTCGTATTTCGAAATACCAAATTAATGTCGGTAGATTGCTCAGTACATAGATATCGAGCGTCACCGCTAGTATCAATACTTTCACGAAGGTCGTATTTTACGCTAAGTTAGGAATATGCTTTGCTCGAAGGGCCGTGACACTGTAGGACTTCCCTCCGCCAAGCGAAAAGTTTTGCAAAGGGAGGCAATTTTTAGGCGCTTGCTAACGAGATGCTCTAAGAATCGGACGCAGGAGAAGCGCGCGGACAGTCCACGCGCTACTTCATGTCAGTGATTTGTGTGCAGCTGGCTCTAACGCCGTAATACTGATAAATGGAGCTTACTGCATGCACAATCTACTTGTAGTGAGCTCAGTTGTGTGTGAATTGCTACAGTTTATTTTTGCGTCTACGTAGTTTCAAAATCATGCCACTTTCTAGGACATTGGAACCTTTGGTTTTAATTCATTAACGTGCGCTCCCGCCTGCCCATTGAATGACTATGAGCTTTGCTGACACCAGTAATTAGCTCAGTAATATTCCTGTGTAAAAGATTTATTTATTAGTAACCAGGAATCAGTGACTTAGCCTTCAGATAACATAGTCAACCATTTAATCTGACTACTGCGTCTCAACTATGACTCTGAGTTTATGTAACTTTGTTTACTGTACGATAGTGCAGTGTCGGTGTTGAACTATAAAGTTCTAAGCAATGTTGTTTAGCACGTTCGAAGGAACAGACACTGCATTGACGATCAATAGCCGCATTTCAATTAAAAAATGATTTGCAAATTGTGATTATGGTTCCGCATCATCTGTAGAATATTTCAGAACTAAAGAAAATTTGTGCCTGACCCAGACTGTAACCCGAATTTTCCGCTTGTCGTCTTAACCATTTTGGCTACCCGAGCATGCTTCCAGCAACAGCTCAAATCCCACACAGGTTGAGAAATGTATGCATGCCCTAAGGAACGTTTCTTCGGACTATACAGTACAACACGGACACACTGCTACAGTGCAGTATTTCACGTCATAGTAGGGCAATGTGACATCAAAAAACACTGTGTTTCAAACTGAGCAGGAATTACGTAGTGTAGTGCGAGCACTAGGGAATGTAGACACCAGGACAAATGGAGGTTTGGGCTGCTCCTGGAAGCGTGCTCCGATTGCCGGCTCGACAGCTCAGCGTGTTCGGTCAGAGAGCTGTCTGCTCTATGTAAAAAATGAATAAATAAATAAATGAAAAACTGAGTGAACGGATCAACGATGAACTTCAATGGGTGTCATGTGATGACCTCCACGACCAAAAAAAAAAAAAAATAATGAGTAAGGAGACCTCTTGCGAAAGGAGAAAAGCCGTTTCGAGTCCGGATCCGATACAAATTTTCATTTGCTCTGAAATATTCTACAGCTGATGCGGAGCCATAATCGCAATTTGAGAATCATTTCTTAACTTTTATTATGCCTGTGTTATAAAATAAAGGGTAAACATAAGAAATGCTAATATTTTCCTTTCACGAGACCTTGGCCAGCTTTTCTTTCACAATGCCTGTCAATATGTAACATATAAAACATAGAGGAAGAATACTTTATCTAAAAAAAGAACCTTCCATCATACAGAATGGTAGATTCGAAACACAACCCAGTGTTTTGCAACAAAAATCGAGGGTCACTTTTCCTTGCTTTCAGGTGCCACCCTGCGATCTGTTCGAAGTTGGTACACTCCCTGATATGGGCCCCAATGGCGAAGATCACTATAACTTCGAAGAAGAGGGTTGCTATCTGGCCGTTCTCCAGAGAAAGGTAACTCTTTACTCCTAATTATAACAAGGAGGCCACATGGAAGTCGTTTTTAAAAAAAAAAAACTTTAATGTAGAGGAGCCTGTGTCTGAACGGGTTAGTGAAGCATAATGGAGCATATGTGCTATCTCTCAGATATTGTTAGGACCATATCGAAAGGTTGAGGCGAAGTATCGAACAATGTTTCGACGCCATTACGCGCAGTGTTCCTGCATCTTCTGTTTCGAGTGTTTTTCTTGCATGTATCCGCAATACGGAGATGTTAATATCTCATAAATAATTAAATATTTGTTAGTTACAGTTAAACTAAAATATTAAATATTTGTTAATTACAGTTACAAATATTCGTTAATTACAGTTAAACTAAATCATTTCCATCCTCTTGATTGTATGCTAAGCATCATTTTTACATAACTCAAATATTATTTATATCCATGGAAGAGGCTGTAGCAGCTGTAATAACTGGAAGAATAGACTATAAGAAAACACCAACACAGTTCAATATTTCTCAAACCACATTAGAGTGTTATGCGAAGAAAAAAGATGAAAACAAAGACTTGTATATAAAAAAAAAGCAACCAGAAAGTCGTCGGAGACCTGTTTGGAGGGCCGGCCGCGGTGGCCATGCGGTTCTAGGCGCTTCAGTCCGGAACCGCGCGACTGCTACGGTCGCAGGTTCGAATCCTGCCTCGGGCATGGATGTGTGTTATTTCCTTAGTTTAGTTAGGTTTAAGTAGTTCTAAGTTCTAGGGGACTGATAACCTTAGAAGTTAAGTCCCATAGTGCTCAGAGCCATTTGAACCAGTTGAACCAGTTTGGAAGCTTAACGCCTTATGGTTCAAATGGCTCTGAGCACTGTGGGACTTAACATCTGAGGTCATCAGTCCCCTAGGACTTAGAACTACTTAAACCTAACTAACCTAAGGACATCACACACATCCATGCCCGAGGCAGGATTCGAACCTGCGACCGTAGCGGTCGCACGGTTCCAGACTGTAGCGCCTAGAACCGCTCGGCCCTTAACGCCTTAGACACACTGTTCAGCGAGTGCAGCAAGGTGGAGGTTCCTTCCTGTTTTGGGGTGGCATTATGTGGAGCCGACGTACACCGGTGGTCGTCGTGGAAGGTGCGTCAACTGCTATACGATACTTGAATGCCATCCTCCGACAGATAATGCAACTACAACGGCAGCATATTGGCGAGGCATTCGTCTTTGTAGGCGACAATTCGCACCCCCATCGTGCACATCTTGTGAACGACTTTCTTCAGGATAACGACATCGCTCGACTAGAGTGGCGAGCATGTTCTCCGGACATGAACCGTATCGAACATGCCTGGGATACATTGAAAAGGGGTGTTTATGGACAACGTGACGCACCAACCACTCTTAGGCATCTACGCCGAATCGCCGTTGAGGAGTTTGACAGTCTGGATCAACAGTGCCTTGATGAATTTGTGGATAGTATGCCACGACGAATACAGGCATGCACCAATGCAAGAGAATGTGCTACTGAGTATTAGAAGTGCCGGTATGTACAGCAATCTGGACCACCACCTCTGAAGGTCTCGCTGTATGGTGGTACAAACGCAATGTGTGGTTTTCATGAGCAATGATGTTTACGTTGATCTCTATTCCAATTTTCTGTCCAGGTTCCGGAACTCTCGGAACCGAGGTGATGCAAAACGTTTCTTGATGTGTGTAGTTTCCAAGTTTCCTATCCAGAGAGCATACTACCTGTTGCGAAAACAGCAAAGAACAACAAACGAGTGTCAATAAATAGCGGTAAAATAGTTATTTTGACCTCTTATCCTTACAATAAGAGCAGAGGATGAAGAAACTAAGAAGGAAACTAAGCCGTTTAGCCCTTATTCTGCAAGAAGGCAGCTTGAATTAGTTCATGTACCAGAAAGAGTCTGAAGAAGAATGCAAGAAACGTAAAGCCACATCTACATCGACAATGACTAAGAAGAGTAGTCGAAGCTCCAAAACATCATCATTTACGTCTAACGGTAGTGGTCAATTCTAATAAGGCGATGAATGCCTTTATTGTTTTCACTACTCTGAATAGAGTTGGAGCAGATGTACCGTGTGCGTCAAGTGGGCCCGCAACCCATATGCGGGTGTCGACAGTGAGGACGAGGCTAACCACGAACGCAGTTTATGCAAAGCATAAAATTTTATAGAGTATAAGCTGTTCACAACTAAATTTTGTACGTGAAATATATACTCTGTGTTCTGAAATTCCAGTTAAAAACGTGTAGGATTTGTAGAGAGGAGTGAGTACATAATATTTTGAATAGGAACCCATGTCCGAAAACGTACTCGTCCAATGCTGCAGCTGTTTGAAATCAAGATTGATCGGTAGGTACGCAACAGGGTAGTCATAGTGGGGATGGTTATGTCGGATCGGCTGATGTCATTTGATGTCTATGTTACCTCTCTGACCCGGTTCGAGCCTCATTCACGCGTGTGTGAGTGTTAGAGCCGCATGGTTGAAAACACGTTTCCAGAATACACCGACAAAAACCTTCTATGTGCCGAAAGTCACGGCAATCGAATAGTTGCTCGCTGTCTTAATCAAGACCCTTTGCGCCACAAGAACACAACGGCTTCGAGAAAGTGGTACCTTCACCGTCAGCAGGTGTGACTATGATACTCCAAGAAGACAACACACATCCGAATTGGAAAAGTGTTTGTGAAAACTAATTCTTTCTTTGGTTATTAGTGAGTGGGATTGTAAAAACAAGTAAAACAAGTGTTTTACTGCTTCACGCCTAATAAAGTACTTTTAAAAGTGGTCGCGTTACCAACATATAGCACGGAAATGGTACGTTTCCGGACATGAGTTCCTATTCAAAGTGTTACGTACCCGCTCCACTGTACAAATCTTTGTAACGGAGACTTCCGAACACCCTGTTTAAGCTGTTAGATTTTCATTTACGACTAATTTTATATGTGAAATATTAGTCCCCATTTCTCAGATTTTTCAACAAAATGTGAAGTTAGATAATTAAATACTGATATGATGTGGTTTTCATTAAATTAATATTATGCAAAGGAGTGAACTAGTTTAATGGTTTATTACAACTTTTTTGTGCCTCGGTATGATTGATGGAAATTCTGCCACTACGTGGAGTTCAGGACTCAAACATCAGTATCAATAGAGCTATGTGGCACGTCCGTAGTTGTCCTTCCTTTAGTGAATTAAAATGGCTCAGAAACTTAAAAATCGATTTTCTTGAGAATGTCTGAATTCGTGTCGAACTACTCTTGGAGATTGTGGAGATCGATGTTTGAGTTCTCAACTTTATGTACACTCCTGGAAATGGAAAAAAGAACACATTGACACCGGTGTGTCAGACCCACCATACTTGCTCCGGACACTGCGAGAGGGCTGTACAAGCAATGATCACACGCACGGCACAGCGGACACACCAGGAACCGCGGTGTTGGCCGTCGAATGGCGCTAGCTGCGCAGCATTTGTGCACCGCCGCCGTCAGTGTCAGCCAGTTTGCCGTGGCATACGGAGCTCCATCGCAGTCTTTAACACTGGTAGCTTGCCGCGACAGCGTGGACGTGAACCGTATGTGCAGTTGACGGACTTTGAGCGAGGGCGTATAGTGGGCATGCGGGAGGCCGGGTGGACGTACCGCCGAATTGCTCAACACGTGGGGCGTGAGGTCTCCACAGTACATCGATGTTGTCGCCAGTGGTCGGCGGAAGGTGCACGTGCCCGTCGACCTGGGACCGGACCGCAGCGACGCACGGATGCACGCCAAGACCGTAGGATCCTACGCAGTGCCGTAGGGGACCGCACCGCCACTTCCCAGCAAATTAGGGACGCTGTTGCTCCTGGGGTATCGGCGAGGACCATTCGCAACCGTCTCCATGAAGCTGGGCTACGGTCCCGCACACCGTTAGGCCGTCTTCCGCTCACGCCCCAACATCGTGCAGCCCGCCTCCAGTGGTGTCGCGACAGGCGTGAATGGAGGGACGAATGGAGACGTGTCGTCTTCAGCGATGAGAGTCGCTTCTGCCTTGGTGCCAATGATGGTCGTATGCGTGTTTGGCGCCGTGCAGGTGAGCGCCACAATCAGGACTGCATACGACCGAGGCACACAGGGCCAACACCCGGCATCATGGTGTGGGGAGCGATCTCTTACACTGGCCGTACACCACTGGTGATCGTCGATGGGACACTGAATAGTGCACGGTACATCCAAACCGTCATCGAACCCATCGTTCTACCGTTCCTAGACCGGCAAGGGAACTTGCTGTTCCAACAGGACAATGCACGTCCGCATGTATCCCGTGCCACCCAACGTGCTCTAGAAGGTGTAAGTCAACTACCCTGGCCAGCAAGATCTCCGGATCTGTCCCCCATTGAGCATGTTTGGGACTGGATGAAGCGTCGTCTCACGCGGTCTGCACGTCCAGCACGAACGCTGGTCCAACTGAGGCGCCAGGTGGAAATGGCATGGCAAGCCGTTCCACAGGACTACATCCAGCATCTCTACGATCGTCTCCATGGGAGAATAGCAGCCTGCATTGCTGCGAAAGGTGGATATACACTGTACTAGTGCCGACATTGTGCATGCTCTGTTGCCTGTGTATGTGCCTGTGGTTCTGTCAGTGTGATCATGTGATGTATCTGACCCCAGGAATGTGTCAATAAAGTTTCCTCTTCCTGGGACAATGAATTCACGGTGTTCTTATTTCAATTTCCAGGAGTGTATTATACATACAAAAAATTACAAAAATAGCATTGGTGTGTGCTCCCTTGTAAGCATTTCTATAGACACTGAAGGAACAAATAATAATGTTTGGATTCCATAAGCTCGTACCCAAACATCTTTGCTTTCATAAGGAATGTTGGAATAAGCAAGACGACTTTGCCAATGCTCTCCACAGGCAAGACAGCGATGAGAGGTAATGACTGAAATTTATAGCGCTTGGAGTCATTGTTGTAGCTTCCGTTATGTGTAATTCTATACTCGTTGTTATATAGCAGAGTTGTAATCGTACGAGTGAGACCTATTCTCTGCTACCTTTCCCTGCTCTATTATAGGTATGTCGAACTGCTGAACGGAATTTAAGTTGTGTTGGACAGTCCTGTCAGAAAAGGTCTTTTGCTTCGGTTATACCAAAAACTTTCATTTAAAACTTTTAACACTGGTCTTGCTCATCAGGCCACACAGATTGCAGTGGTGAAGATTTTACATTGAACGAGTTTCAGTTATTTATAATTTTTATTTTAGAAACAATACTTCTTTAGAAGTGAATATTCGACTAACGTGAGACGTGGTGCAGTAGTAAAAAAACTCAGATATGGTTGTCAGGGATTGAAACTATGGCAGCTGTCAAGACAAGACCATGTCGTTTTCGTTTTTAATTACAATTTGTAATTTGCTTTTACAGACTATCAGTTCTACATTGTGTTTCAGTTTCTATGATACAGATATTAAAGAATAATGGATAAGGGTAAACGCATCAATTCATTATAGGGATCCTGATCCAGAAGCAATTGCGTCGAAATTTATTAAAGAAAATGAAATAATTTAAAATTTTCCTTCGAGCTACTGAGGATGAAGAAAAATCATATAGATATAATTTTGTAATAATTTATTTATCTCTACCACTTGCACAAAATGTTAAATTCACAACAGTCTTTCATTGTGGCGTCTTCCAAGTCGCACAATGTCCTGTCGTACCCGCTCGACTAACAGCAGTGTTCCTCGAAAATCACAAGCAGCGAGGATGGCTTCAAGGAGCTGCGCATGTCTCGATAGGTGTCTCATACTCTTCACATGATTGCACAAGAAGAAATCAGATCAGATGATTGAGCTGCCCACGAAACATGATCTCCTTTTTCTTTTTCAGCTGCCAGGGAATGTCTGACATGAGCGTTGACGAACAAAATGCTCCGTGTGAGCTGGGGCTCCATCAGATTGAACGATATACAGGAAGGAAGCAGATACAGTCATGCTAATTAATGATTGACTGTCGTTTCCCACAAGCTCATTATATGCCTAATCATACCACACAAAAAATTAATTCTCTCCCCCCTTTCCCTCCGGGAGGGATCACGCCAAATTCATGTAACACTGCTTGGTGCCTTCTTAAGTGCTTCATTTTGGAGACGAAAACTGTCAGCAAATTTCTTCAGGTATGCCAGCCAAAACCATTCATTGATGATTAGATTCTGTAGAGCTACTAAACTGCAGAAATGTTGATTATTACGTTTCACTGGTTGTTCCAAATAGTTCCAGACATTTTCTGTGGCATTAAAACTGGACAATTTAGGTTTATTGAGTGTTTTTCAAACAAGGAACGTAAGCGTGCAGCCCTGTAACCACGGTTGTTGTCGTCATGTTGTTGTTGAATACTTGGTCACAGAGAATGTTGATGTTCATGTTCATGGTATCCTGAATGAGTGGGCCCAAGTCATGGTATGTGGAACACCTCCTAAATATCATAGAACCACATCCAACCTTGACTACACCAGAACTAAGCCATGCGTCATTTGAAAAGAGGCAAAATTGCTACTCATCGAAGCACACTACATGCCGCCAGTTGGTTACTCTCCAGTTTCTGTGTTGTTTACCCCGTAGAGGACTCACACCTTATATATAGCTATGAGCAATCACCTTTTGCAATATACCCGACTCCATATGTCTACTACTAGCAGGTCCCTTCGTAATTTTCGCTTGGTAAATAGCTGAAAATGGCCTTCATTCAGTGATAGCAACATCGGTTTAAAACCGGTTGCCACTGACGAGGCGCGAAACTCGTCACAGACCCATGTTGGTTAGGATCTCTTTAGGGCCGTCGTTCTTACGCAGTTGCTACGCCTAGCACACCATTCATTGCAGACACCTTGGACAGTCTGGGTTGAAACACCATTAACTTGGTTTAGTTTTTTTTACAATGTGCTCAAGGGCACGTCGGAATACGATAGCTCCTTTCTTACATTCTGTCGCATCTCCACGTGACTGCACTAATTCCATGCAGTCGTCTGTCACATACAGGCCTCCAGCACTTAATTTCGACTTACATCAGTACTGGAAGTTCACATGACTTCCTGGCACCAATTCTCCACCATTCAAAGTGCACAATTATCCAGTGAGCTTATGTTGATGACTCTGCAATGGTTCCGCTATATTTTGACATGATAATTTCCAGAAAATTCACAAATATTGCGCAATTCTGCTGAAGGGTACAAAGATAGATGCCTCATACGCAGTAAACAAAGACATTGCGAGGAGAGTACTACTAAGATCAGACAAGAAGCCTGTTATTTGCAGAAAACTTAAGAAGCAAATTAAAAAATAAACCTTTTATATTATTATATGTTGTATTATTGCCAAACAAGATTCTAAAAGTTTATTTTAAACAAAGAAAGTAACTAGTAAATGTTTCTACTATTCTAAGCCACACAAGGATCTGACGCAGGCATGGCCTACAAGTCGGCTCATGAGCCATGCCCTGGCAAGAATGCCTTAGCGCTCAGCCTCGTTGCACATTTTCCCCACCGCCATGTCATACTGTCCGAGCGCTTTGAGGGGAGAGATGGCGAAACCGCGAACGAGCTGCATCTAAATGGCAATGCAGTCACACTGCATACGATTTGGATTTATATTTCACATTTCTGAGCAACATAGATAAAAAACAAAACAAATTGTCACTATTATGTAATATTTTTGGCGTGGTGAAGGCATGATATAATTTTTATCTGGTACAGACTGTCGGCGGCCGGCTCTGTGGCCGAGCGGTTCTAGGCGCTTCAGTTCGGAACCGCGGTGCCGCTACGGTCGCAGGTTCGAATCCTGCCTCGGGCATGGATGTGTGTGATCTCCTTAGGTTAGTTAGGTTTAAGTAGTTTTAAGTCTAGGGGACTGATGACCTCAGATGTTAGGTCCCATACTGCTTAGAGCCATTTGAACCATTTGAACCAAGGCTGTCGGCATATGGATAGATGCAGACAAATGGCTCTGAGCTCTATGGGACTTAACATCTGTGGTCATCAGTCCCCTAGAACTTAGAACTACCTAAACCTAACTAACCTAAGGACATCACACACATCCATGCCCGAGTCAGGATTCGAACTTGCGACCGTAGCGGTCACGCGGTTCCAGACTGAAGCGCCTAGAACCGCACGGCCACACCGGCCATCTGATGCAGACAATTTCAGAAATTTTCGCACTCAGGTTCCCACGTAATCGTGATTGATTTAGTCTAATAATCGAGAAAAATTCTTTCACACACACATTTGTTAATCGAAATATTGTAGCACTTTTGAGACCTCATGATGGAGACGTGGGAACTACACAATAAAAGCTGTGCAGTTTTAACGTTAAAGGGGCTTGTCTCTAAAACGGGAATTACCTTGTCGATCCATCAGTTACATCTGCACATGCACAGGGATACTTTCAACTGAAACGGCCAGACAGTCTCGAAAACAGATGTAAGATTGACGGTGTCCTCAAAATGTTTAGGAAACCATTACTACAATTCTTTCAAGGCCACAATGAATTCTTCAAACCTCGCGATTTCTTTGACGACAGTCATCTCAGGGAACTGCACTGTGTTTGACAGAATGTGACCCCATCGAATGTGAAACAAGTCGTTTCTCACCTTGCAATGTCTTAATGTGGGCAGTGTGCAGTCAAGTCCACTTACAATACGAAGTCTCCAATCCATACCAGATGTTCTAATTTTCTTTCCTGCACTCTTTTTTTCTTTCATAAATTCAATAATAGCGATTTTTAAGTCGAAAAATCTTTTCAGGCATGCCTCGTGACTTAACTAGCTTACTTTGCATTAATACGTAAAGTGTCTATACTGTTCGTTCAGTTCCATCGAAAGCTGTTGCAACTGACAGTGGAATAATGTGTGCGACTTCAGAAAATTTGCTATTCGTACGACCTGTTTCTTCGCGTGCTCCATGCCTGAAAATTTTGCACAAAATGCTTCTTGATATGCAAATCAATGAATCCCATCTGCAACAGTTGTAATTTCTTGCTTTTCTTTATCATCTAAATCGTTATATTCTTTCTGCCTGGTATTGCAATGTCGTTTCATAGCAAGTACGCAGTACGCAACTGTGTAATATACACTGAAGTGCCAGAGAAACTGGTATAGACAAGCGTATTGAAATACAACGGTATGTAAACAGTTGGAATACGACGCGGCGGTCGCCAGTGCCTAAATAAAACAAGTTGGCGCAATTATTAGATCGGCTACTGCTGCCACAATGGCAAGTTATCAAGATTTGAGTGAGTCTGAACGTGGTGTTATAACTGGCACACGAGCGATGGGACACAGCATCTCCGAGGTAGCGATGAAGTGGGGATTTTTCCATACGACCGTTTCACGAATGTACCGTTAATATCAGGAATCCGTAAAATATGAAATCTCCGACACTGCTGAGGCCGGAAAAAGATACTGCATGAACAGGACCAACAACGACTGAAGAGGTAGCTGGTACTGGAATCTACAAATTTGAAAGGAAAAGATGGTGGAGGCGTCAGGGAAGAGGAAAAGAAGGTATGGGGAGAAGACTAGGAGGAGCCCTTTGGGGATGGAAAAGGTGGCTTGGATTCAGATTTGGTAATTAGGTCTCCTATTACTTCAACAGGTTACACGTTACACGTTACAATTTACTGTACAGTCGTATCTATTAAGGGAAGTTTTCCACCTTATGTCCTCGCGTTTTGGGTGCAATACTGCTCTTGTCTCTGCAGTGAGTTACAAATCCTTTCAAACATCCCCAGAACATCTTGTAAATCTTGACAAGAGTGTACAGTTAACTGCTTATTTCTTCAACCGTATCAAAAAGAGTGCTGCGTTGCGTTGCGTTGAGTCAGTGGGTGCTGCAGTAATGTGTGGCCCATCCTCACTTTTCCGTGAATGTATTTTTCTTGGATGGAGCTTATTTCACCACAGACAGAATGATCAGCAGTTGAGACAGTCATACATAGCCGTTTGAGAATCGTCGTGCTACAGCTGTAAAGAGCAGTAACGTCTTCTAGCACTTGGGAAATTTAAATGGTGACCTGTACAATAGATCAATACAAAAATTGGCGCAAATGCTGTGGTTGGGGAGAGGGAGACAGTTGAAATTTCTTTGGGAGAGGATGTGGAGGGCGTGCTAGTGGAGGGTTGGTTGGATGTGTAGATACAGGCGTGGCAGCACACTAGGATTGGAAAAGAGAGGGGACACAGTAGGATTGTTGGAGTCGAGTTTGCGGATGGTGTAGTTTATTCGGCTGTGTTCAATGTGAGTGAGGAGAGGTTGGAATTTGATGAGCTGGTAAACATTCGTTGCTGATACGGAAAGCTAGGCAGAAAGCATGGCGTTCGAGGATCTGGACGGACTTACGGAACTTAGGTGAGGCGACCCATGCAACATTTGCATAGCAAACGATTGGGCAGAACTTAGATTTGTATGTGTGGAGGACAGTGGATGGGTGTAATTCCCATATCTGGCCAGTTAGTAGTTTTAGTCTGTTGTGGGCTTTCTGTCAGATGGATAGTAGGTGAGGTTTCCACGTTAGTTGCTGGTGGAAGGTTAGTCAAAGGTATTTAGTCTGTTAATTAGCTAGATTGCATGGTTGTAAATGGTGGAGCAGCAGTCGTGCAGATGGAAGGTGCCGCTGGTGGGTCCTGTAATTAAATCAGAACTCGAGGGAGTGCCGAATGTATAGGCAGTATAAAAGACACCACAGTGCTTCACATGCCGGCGGCTATGAGACTGTCTGCAGTAGTGCCAATATTCTCGACTGACAGTAATCGATCGTCATTCCATCGGTGCGAAGTCGACATTTTATCTAATTTGACACCTTCACCTCTTTTCTTTTAAAACTATTACGGTTTTATAATACTCTCTTTCAAATTCTGAAGGTGGCAGGAGTAAAATACAGGGAGCGAAAGGCTATTTACAATTTGTACAGAAACCAGATGGCAGTTATAAGAGTCGAGGGACATGAAAGGGAAGCAGTGATTGGGAAGGGAGTGAGACAGGGTTGTAGCCTATCCCCAATGTTATTCAATCTGTATATTGAGCAAGCAGTAAAGGAAACAAAAGAAATATTCGGAGTAGGAATTAAAATCCATGGAGAAGAAATAAAAACTTTGAGGTTCGCCGATGACATTGTAATTCTGTCAGAGACAGCAAAGGACTTGGAAGAGCAGTTGAACGGAATGGACAGTGTCTCGAAAGGAGAATATAATATGAACATCAACAAAAGCAAAACGAGGATAATGGAATGTAGTCGAATTAAGTCGGGTGATGCTGAGGGAATTAGATTAGGAAATGAGACATTTAAAGTAGTAAATGAGTTTTGCTACTTGGGGAACAAAATAACTGACGGTGGTCGAAGCAGAGAGGATATAAAATGTAGACTGGTTATGGCAAGGAAAAAATTTCTCAAGAAGATAAATTTGTTAACATCGAGTACAGATTTAAGTGTCAGGAAGTCGTTTTTGAAAGTATTTCTATGGAGTGTAGCTATATATGGAAGTGAAACATGGACGATAAATAGTTTAGACAAGAAAAGAATTGAAGCTTTCGAAATGTGGTGCTACAGAAGAATGCTGAAGATTAGATGGGTAGATCACGTAACTAACGAGGAGGTATTGAATAGAATTGAGGAGAAGAGGAGTTTGTGGCACAACTTGACTAGAAGAAGTGATCGGTTGGTAGGACATGTTCTAAGGCATCAAGGTATGACCAATTTAGTATTGGAGGGCAGCGTGGAGGGTAAAAATCGTAGAGGGAGGCCAAGAGATGAATACACTAAACAGATTCAGAAGGATGTAGCTGCAGTAGGTACTGGCAGATAAAGAAGCTTGCACAGGATAGTGTAGCATGGAGAGCTGCATCAAACCAGTCTCAGGACTGAAGACGACAACAACAACAAATCTCAATAGCCTCTCTGTAGAAGCACGCTTGATAATAATACGTTTTCGATATGACGAGCGTCAGCCTTTGCTAAATTCTCTTGTTAAGACAAGGAGTCCGTGAATACGTAGCCGCACAGGGAGTGCAAAAGAAGGATTATGTTTGTGTACAGGAGGTGGTCCGGCTCGACAACAAGTACATGATCGACATAGCGGAGTCGCGCGGGCTGTTTGGCATTCCGGCGGGCGCCAAGAAGTCGGCGGCCGGGCGGCGACGGCGCGAGCAGGCGGCGGCGTCGGCGGCTGCGTCGGCGGCTGCGGCGTCGCAGGGCAGCAGCGGCAAGAGGCGGCGCAGCGCGGCGGAGCTGGAGCGGCTGGCCAGGCCGACGCGGGCCTCGCTGCTGCGGTCGGCGGTCGGCCTGGAGGGCGACGCGGTCACGTGCCCGCGCATGGAGGCGCACCTGCGCGCCTGGAGGGGCGCGGACGCGCGCCGCTGGTGGCGCGAGGCGGCGCAGCACGTGGCCAGGGGGCAGCCCGGGCCGCTGCGGCTCACCAGGACGCGCCGCAGGGCCAACCGGCCGCCGCTCGCTCTGCCCGTCACCTCGCTGCCCATGTCGCCCGCCGACAGCGGGCAGCAATAGTTCTGCGTCTCTGTACAAGAATAAAACGTCCGTATCAATATGACGCCGTGTTCTCTCACTTACCAAACACGCCCTTTCCACAGCTACGCTACAGTTACAGCCATATTCTGCGATCTGGCAAAGACACTGGAATGCGTGCATCACAATATAAGAGGGGCATTCAATAAGTAATGCAACACTTTCGGTTGAAAAAATCATAGAGTAAATATCTCTGGAATGAGCATTGCGTTATGCGCATGTTGTCAACATTAAACCAGAATTGTCACGTGTTTTCGGGACTTCGCTGTGCGTGTGTGCTTTCTGCAGCGTTTTAAGTTTATAATATCAAGAGTTTTTGTTGTGTTTCACCGTTTGTTGATAGTGAAATAGCGATGGTGAATTACTGTTGTTGCTACGGATGCAAAGAAAATTATGTGAAAGGAGGGATAGTAACTTTTCATGGGTACATACCATGTAGCTCTAATTATAGTTATCATATTAGTAAGAGACGCTGTATATGTTTAAAAATTTCGAGACGCATTATAATTAAGGCTTAATTTTGTAGACCTATTTTTCTACAATTTTATGAGTATATAATAGATATTACGGCTCGTACAAAAGCTTACAAACAATCGCTTCCTCTCGTAAATTTGCTAGTGGAACAGGAAAGGGAATGGTTAGTTGTTTCGGCAAATACTATCCCCCATGCATTTATCAGTGACTTGTCGATTATGCATATAGATTACTCAGTCTACTATTTATTTAATAAACTGGGAGCAAGTTCGTAAAATGCGTTAATAAATACTTCAAAGTGTCACCAGTAAGAAAAATTGTGCTCTAGGTCGCAAAAACGAGAAAATAAATACGCAGAAGTAGCAGGAAAAAAGGACGAATTAGGAGGGATATGGCTGGCTCTGAGCACTATGGGACTTAACATCGGTGGTCCCCTAGAACTTAGAACTACTTAAACCTAACTAACCTAAGGACATCACACACATCCATGTCCGAGGCAGGATTCGAACCTGCGACCGTAGCGGCCACGCAGTTCCAGACTGACGCGCCCAGAACCGCACGGCCACACCGGCCGGCTAGGAGGGATATAATCGCTAATGTGTGGCAAATTCGGTGTTTTTCGGACACTAGCAAAAATACTAGCGTACTGTCAAGTCGTTTTGCAAGACTATCACCGCAAAAATGTACGTCAGGCTCTGTAATACTATAAAGTGTCGTATCATACCGAAAACTACCAAAAATCAAGTGCATCTGAACTGTGACACCTATCGCAAAGAAGCAGGATGTAATATCATTTGCCCTTAAAAGTTACGTAGCTGGTTTATTTCCGGTATCAATTGGATACTGTTAAAATGTCTGCTCAACATATATAAATAATCCACGACACGTACGACAAGAATCTGTCTGTACTAGGGATGTAGTGACATTCTAAATATACAGGGCGCTATACGGACAAACACACGACGTCCCGAGATCACGTGACCAGGCAATGTATGTTGACAACACAAAATCTGTTCTGCGCATGTGAATGCTCACTCCAGAGATATTTTCTCTATGGAAAAAATGCGTCACTTTTTGTGAGACACCGTGAAATATTTCCGTTTCAGCCCCTCTAGTTTCACGAAATTCCGATAGGTGGCGGCGCTATACGCAGATTTCTAAATGGCGTCTGTTGCGGAGGCGCGTATCAAGCAGAGAGGTATCATTAACCCTAGTGTAACAAGGTGCTAATCCCGAGACATAAATAACAAGGTGGGGTAAAAATTTACCCCACGTTTTTCTGAATTATTTGTTTCACAAAAGAGGTTCTGGAGTAACAAAGTAATAGCCCGCCCGGTTGGCCGTGCGGTCTAACGCACGGCTTTCCGGGCGGGAAGGAGCGCCTGGTCCCCGGCACTTATCCGCCCGGCGGATTTGTGTCGAGGTCCGGTGAGCGGCCAGTCTGTGGATGGCTTTTAGGCGATTTTCCATCTGCCTCGGCGAATGCGGGCTGGTTCCCCTTATTCCGCCTCAGTTACACTACGTCGGCGACTGCTGCGTAAACCCCGGGGGGGTCCACCGGGGGCCGAACCGCACAATAACCCTGGACTCGGTGTGGGGCGGCGGAGGGGTGAAGCGGACTGCCGTAGTCGTCGTGGGGTTGTGGACCACTGCGGCTGCGGCGGGGACGGAGCCTCTCCGTCGTTTCTAGGTCCCCGGTTTTCATAGAATACATACAATACAACATAAAGTAATAGTCACACAATATGAAACATTTATTACAAAGTATATTTACGTTTTATAATGTGACAAAAATCATAAATATAATATCAATGCATTTTATTCTATAATGGTTGTCATATACATAAATATGACACTGCACTTATCTATTGCATTCAGTTACCCTTTGTGTTATGAAATTGCAAAACACAATAGAATAAATCAAAAGGCATAAGAATCATTGAAGGAAATAACATGTAAATTGGTAAAAAGTACGGAAAAATAGTTCCTCCTGTGAAAGAAAACACAGATTTTATAAATTATTTTTAAAATTTGATGATATTTTGAATATACCAAACATTTTCAAACTAAACTGTTATGGCAACTTTGACAAATATTTTTCCGATGGTTCTTGCACACTGGTTTCGAACAGACACAGCATTCAAAGGAACTTTTCCGATCTTCTTTTCGACTGCAAAGAAAGCATCGCCCACTTTTTTTGAGATCGTTTCTGGTTGAGCTGCGGATCTTGGAATATCGCTTGGAATGTCGCTCCCAAAATCTGTCAAAATCTGTTCCATGGTTATGCGAAGCCCCTTGGCTAAATTTTTTCTCGTGATTCTGTCCTTTATTTCTGCTTCAACCAGCCCGAATGCCAATGACTTGAGGAAATTGCTTCGGCTGTTTGTGCCGCCATTATCCTTATACAAGACATAGGCATTTATTCCTGATGCATCTAAAAGCCCATACATGTATTGCATTGTCCATCGCCTGGATTTTCGTGCTGTGGTCTTGTTGTGGCATAGTAAATCAAATACATCGACTCCCTTTGTTATCATTGTAGAAAAGTACTATGTTCGATTTCTTTGTCTTCTCATCTATTTCACCTATCTCATGCGTCGTTGACAAAAGAATAACGTTTTTATTTTTCTTTGGAATGTATGACTCCAACATTTTTTCTCTCCTGTAAATGAATACAGACGAAGAAACTGGCCTATTCTTGGTTTGAAGCAGGGATTCAGGTATTTCTTGTTTAATTTTGCGTAAGGTGCCAACCATTGTCAACTTTTTGTCAGCCAGTTTGTCAGCTACTTCGCAAGAAGCAAAGCAGTTGTCCATTGTAATGTTCCGGTTGGTTCCCTATACAGGTTCACTTAATTTCATCACATAATATGTAGGAACTGAAACACATTTGTCCCTAGTCTCTTCCCCCAAATAAGGAATTCCTGCATAAAAATAATATGTCTTCGTGTCACAGAATGAAACTATTTTCAGCCCATATTTGTCCGGCTTGCTTGGCAGATACATTTTGAATGGGCATCCGCCTCGGAAGCTAAGGAGTGTCTCGTCAATGGTTAGTAGGGCAGAGGGAGTGTACAATTCTTGACTATGTTTGGAAAACACACAGCATAAATCACGAAATGCAGCGAACTTGTCTGCTGTTCTTCTTTGCAATGTGGTATGTTGGTCATCAAATCTTAGATTATTGATCAATAACTCGAATCGGTTTTTCGTCATAACTCCTCGGAAAAATGGGGATTCGTATACTACAGACCACGCATCAATACAATTCAGACGCGCATTTTTTAGCGCTCCACTCATAAAAAGTAGGCCAAATAAAGCTTTTATTTCGTTTTGGTTGGTAACTCCAATATACCACTGCGGTTATGTGAATTTTTCCCTTTAATAAGCAATATTTTGGTTTGTGTACGTAACTATTAATGAAACCATGTCACTAGTAAACAACAGTTCAAATAACTTCAGGGGAGACGTTTCGTTTATTTCCTTGCCTAGTGCACCAAGTGCATGTACCACTATATTCTTTGCTGGTACTCTCGACGCTTTTTTTGTGGAAGGGATGTGTGTTCCAACAATACCCATTTCTGCCATATAAAATTTTCCTTACTTGGCTATCTCCTTCGTCTGATGAATCAACCTCAAATGGCGGTACATCGAATACGTCATCCTCCAGGTCGTCTGTGATATGACCGTCTTCAAGTTCACTCACATCTCTGTCTGATTCACTGTAATATACGTTTTCAGCCTCTTGACGCTCAAAAATGGCTCTGAGCACTATGGGACTTAACATCTGTGATCATCAGTCCCATAGAACTACTTAAACCTAACTAACCTAAGGACTTCACACATATCCATGCCCGAGGCAGGATTCGAACCTGCGACCGTAGCGGTCACGCGGTTCCAGACTGAAGCGCCTAGAACCGCACGGCCACACCGGCCGGCTCTTGACGCTCAAATTCTCTTATTATTTCCTCTGTAGTTCTTAACAGTTCATGAGAAGACATTTTCTACGCTGCAAAAGAAAGTACCACATATTTTATAAACAAAAAAATTTAACGTAAATAACAAGGTGGGGTGATTTTTTACCCCGAACGCAAAATTTCACACATTACCTGTTAAAGGAGCATAGAAAATAAAGCCTGAGAGATTATAGCCTCCTCAACGTGAACAACAATGCTGACTGGAAAGGTAAACAATGACTCCCGTCCGAGAAGCCAGTGGTACCAACATAGGATAAAAAATTATATCGACTGGGGTAATTTTTTACCCCACCTTGTTATTCTAGGGTCAAGTTTCTTTTAGCGGAAAACCAGTACATCGCAGATATTCACAGGCACTTGCAGAATGTCTGAGGAGTCCTGTCCGATCTTCCGTGTGCCGGCCGGCCGTACACAGCTGTGATTCTTGAAATGTCGGAACGCGTGGACATTGTTATTCGAGGTAATCGACGGATCATAATGAAACGCTGTTCAACTGGACGTCTCTGTTGGTAGTGCTGACACACTCGTCCATCAGTTAGGGTACTCAGAGGTGGGTTCCCACTGGGTTCCTGGACGCGTAACAGAAGAGCATAAAGAACAACGAAGAACGCAGTGTGCGGAATTGCTTGTGCATTACCAGGACGTTCGTGATGATTTTTTTGTCGAACATCGTCACAGGCGATGAAACATGGATTCATTACTTACAACTGGAAACAAAACGGCAGTCCAGGGAGTGACATCAAACCACCTCTCCACCGAAGAAGTAGTTCAATGACCGATCGTCATTCGATGAAGTCATTGTGATAGTTTTATTGGACTCTGAGCCGGCCGCTGTGGCCGAGCGGTTCTAGGCGCTCCAGTCCGGAACCGCGCTCTGCTATGGTCGCAGGTTCGAATCCTGATGGATGTGTGTGATGTCCTTAGGTTACTTAGATTTCAGTAGTTCTAAATCTAGGGGACTGATGACTTCAGATGTTAAGTCCCTTAGTGCTTAGAGCCTTTTGAACCATTTTTTTGGGACTCTGGAGGGGTTATTATGCCTGACGTCGTCGCTCATGGTGCAACTATCAACTCTGACGTGTATTGGCCTGCCCTCAGGAAACGACTTCAGCGTCTTCGTCACCACAAAAATCTATACGAACTTCCTCCTCTGTGACAACACAAGAACTCACATAAGTCTGCTGCACCAGAGAGGAACTTACAAAACTTGAATGGACTGTACTTTCTCATCCACCCTGCATCTCGGATCTCGCACTTACCATTTTCCATCTGTTGGCCAATGAAGGTTGTACTCCACGGTAAGCAATATATGGATGACTGCGAGGTTATTGACACAGCAAGACGTTGGCTCCAATGGCGACCAATACATTGGTACCATGCGGGTAAACTGGCCCTCCCAGTAAGACGCCGTAAGGCTGTCGCACTAAACGGAGATTGTGCTGAAAAATAGGGTTTTGTAGCCAGAAGAGAGGTGAATAATATGGTGTATAGGAATCACGAATAAAGCTAATCTCCTTTAAAAAAAAATTTGCTTTAGTTACTGAACGCCCCTCTTACTTTTACGAAAATTAGAATATATCTGTGTAACAGGAATTGCTGCAAAATGGATCAATTTGCATCTTTCTGATACAATACGAAGTGTGTCAATAGGAAAGAGTTCTGCATTAAGCTGTCAGTCGCATTCCGACTGTGAAGTAATTACGTATGGAGTCCCACGATGTTCCACCTTCATCACTATTCTGAAATTCACACTTACGTGCCTGGCAGACAGTTCTCCGAACCACTTACAGGCCATTTCTCTACATTTCCACTCTCGAACAGCGCATTGGAAAAATCTTGCCGTACGACCTCTTATTTCCCTTTATTATTACGATGATCACTTCTCCCTATGTAGATTGCCAACAGTAAAACGTTTACACATTCAGAAGAGAAACTTCGTAACTGAAATTTCGTGAAAAGATCTCGCTGCAGCGAAAAATCACTTTTTTTAAAACTAGTGTCACCTCAACTTGTTTATCGTATCCGTGACATTCTCCCCCCTATTTCGCTACAGTAAAAAACAAGCTGCCCATCTTTGAACTTTTTCGATGTCCTCCATCAGCCCTCCCTGGTAAGGATACCATACCGCACAGCAGTACGCTATCAGAGGATGAACAAGCGTAGTGAGGGCAGTCCCTTTAGTAGACCTGTTGAACCTTCCAAGTGTTCTACCAATAAAAGGCAGTCTTTGTTCCTCCTTGCCAACAACATTATATACGTGATCGCTCCAATTAGTTGCTCGTAATGGTAATTCCTAGGTATTTAGTTGGACTGTCAACCTTTAGATTCGTGTGATTTATCATGTAACAAAAATTTAACGAACTTATTTTTGTACTCGTGTGAATGGCCTCACACTTTTCCTTATTCAGAAATAATTGCCACTTTTCGCATAGTACAGATATTTTGTCTCAATCATATTGCAATTGGCTTTGATCTTCAGATGACTACTAGACATTAAACTACAGCACCATCCGCACACAATTTAAGAGGGCTTGTCAGATTGTCTCCTAAATCGTTTATGTAGGTTAGGAACAGCAGAGGGCCGTAACACTAACTTCGGGAACGCCGGATATCACTTCTGTTTTACTCGATTATTTTCCGTCGATTACTACGCACTGTGACTTTTTTGAAGGGAAATCACGAATCCAGTCGCATAACTGAAGCGATACTCCATAGGCACGCAATGTGATCAGAAGTCTCTTGTGAGGAACGGCATCGAAAGTCTTCTGGAATTCACAAGAACGATATTTTCTGAATCGGTGTCGGATACCTGTCAATAAATAATTTTTTTCGAGGTAATTCATAATGTTTGAACACAGTATAAGTTCCAAAATTCTACTGCAAATAAGAACTGAGGAAGGATTTATAATTGCTTAAGTAAAAATAATAGTCGTAAGAGAGAGAAGGGCGATTATAATGTTGAGAAGAATGACGAAAATCGACGAAACTTGTGTTGTAGGCTTGTCTTCAGCAGAATGATGCGTGAGCGTGGAAAGATGATGAATCAGTTTCACGCTTCATATTTAACTTTACAATAAAATGACACCTATAAATCGGCATCAGACATCGTTCTTACGTAATTAAATAAAGAGAGATTCGTTTTCTGGAACGTGCTGTGAGAACTTAATGCTGCGACAATGGCCACCGATCCATTGGATCATCGTATTAAGAAGACCAGCAACGGATATTTGCTGAAAAACATTAAAAATTATTAACTGATGACAAGGAGTAAATTAAATAACACAGATGAATAAAGTAAATGTTCATATTATTCCAATTTAGCTTATCTAAATTAACATCGTAAGACAACCTTTTATTACAACCGTTTCCTGAGACGGCTACGACAGAAGAGGAGAGTACAAGACGATGTTGAGAAACTAGAGTTTTTCATAAAACAAAATTATATCGTAAATAAGTCGTAGAACATCTCTGAGATCGGGGAGCTGTCATACTAACTGTGTGACTACCCAGGTCCCTTGAATGGCATTGGCACAATTCGTCACGATGAATTTGACAACGCTGTTCAACAAGTTATAAATAATGTCTATTCATTCCTTCTTTCTCTTGATCTCACATACAACACTCAGTATATTTTATCACATACACAAACCAACATATACCGATTTCACTTGCATAGGTAGAAATTGTTCATATAGGTAAACAGGAAAATGTTTTCTTTCTTTTGAATAGATTGTTCGTCATGTCTTAAAACGTTTCAGTATTTAAGTAAATTAGATTAACTGACACAGTCTGTTGTATCACTGATGGATGAAAAGGCAAATCACATGCCCAGGGAAGTCAGATGGCAGGAACCGATAGAGGTTGGTGGACTGTTCCACTTAGGGGAATGGGATCCAGGAGATGAGTTTCCCGTCTGTACTGTTTCTGGATGTCACAGCGCGAACTGGACTCCATTTAGATAGTCGTCAAATCTTCTATATAGGCCGGGATCATGAAACAATTGTAAGACAGAATCAGTGATTCTTTTGGATATCTCAAGATATTTGTGCTGAAATAAAGATTTTTAAATACAAAGGGTACAAGATTTCAATTTCTAATACAACATGTAAGTATATGTACACACATTTGTATATTCATTTTGATAAATCTTGTGCGATTTGAGAGGTTCTATTACATCTTAGGAGATCCGCCCAGTTTTATTCAGGGAAGCGAATTTCTTTTTAATCACACTGCGCAAAAAGTGCCTAGATAATGTGACATGTTACGAAAATTTACATTAGGCGCAATTCATGTCTATATTAAGTTTGCACTTGGTGTTAATTTTATTTATATCATTTGAGTTTTCATAATGCCGCTGCCTAGGCAACAGTCTGTCTCGACACCCTCGCCTACATTGCACAGCTGGGACTGCAAGAATTTGAAGCCATTTTGACTATTTTTCGACCGTGACTGTCTCAAGAAATATATAAAGGTTTTTTTTTAAATTAACGCTACCAGTCACAAACTTTATCAACTATTGTATTACTTGTAAGCGTAGGCTTCCGCGGTCGTTGTCATCTTCAATAAAATTCTTCAGGGTATCAGACCGCATCGTCATAATTTAAAATGCGCCAACGTTTCGGCCAGCGTTGCAGCTAGCCTTCATCAGGGCCTTACGTTAAACTGCTGAATGAAACACACTTGTTTCCTTAAATAGCTGCACGAGAAAACCGTGTCGTTACTTGATTGGCTGTAAAAGGAGGAGGAGGAGGTGTGAAAGGTATGCTTTACTGGTGTTTCCTTTATTATCTGTCATTGGCTGAAATAGCTGTTTTTTATTGGTCTTTATATTAATCCACCCCATTGGAGGAGACGGACGAATAGCGAACAGGTGATGGCTGTGACGTCACACTGTTTACATGCTGTCCAGAAGCCGGCTGCGGCGTGCCATTGCTTGTGTGCTCGCGACCACTACTGCGGCTCTCCGCGTGTCTGCATGGGCCGCCACGGCTCTGCCGCCGCTCCGTAGCCCTGCTATTGCAGGCAGCCAAGACCTCGGAAGCTTGTACCCGTCCTCTCTATTCATGTTGGCGGGTCTTTTGGCTATTTCTATCGCCTCTCTAATCTTTCTTTTGAAAGTGAGAGGCTGTTTCGCCAGGACGCGGGCTTCTTGAAAAAATATTGGTTTCCCGCACTCGTCTCGGTGTTCCACCACTGCTAACTTAGTGTGTTGTTTCAGGCGGATATATCTTTCATGTTCTGAGAGCCTTGTGCTAATCGGACGTCCCGTCTCACCTATGTAGACTAATCCACACGCACAACCAATTTCATACACACCAGCTGTGTGTAGTTTGTCAACTGCATCCTTGGTAGAACCGAGCATGTCTGATATTTTGTTTCTGCTTCGGAAAATTGGTTTGATGTCGGCTTTTCGTAGAATTTTGCCAATACGTTCGGTGACCCCTTGTACATATGGTAACACAGCAATGCTCTGTGCCTCCTTCTCCTCTTCCCTATTAGTCTTCTCCCTTGTCGACATGGTGCTGTCTATCGTCTGCTTCCCATAGCCATTAGTTCCGAAGATGGACCTGAGGCGTTCAAGTTCTGTCTTCAGATGTTCTTCGTCGCTTATCCTGTACGCTCTCTTCGTTAGCGTGTGCAGGGGGGACTTCTTCTGCGTGGGGTGATGGTGGAAGGAGGCGTGACGGTACCTGTCCGTACTGGTTGGTTTCCTGTACACTTTGTGCCCAAGTTTACCATCAGGTTTTCGATAAACTTCCACGTCGAGAAAAGGCAGCACCCCATTCTCCTCTGTTTCCATTGTAAACTGAATTTTCCTATGCTGATGGTTAAGGTGCTTGTGGAAGTTCTGTAACTCCTCCGTGGGGCCAAATGACGAAAGTATCATCGACATAGCGAAGCCAACAATTTGGACGTAATGGTGCGGACTAGAGGGCTGTTTCCTCAAATGCCTCCATGAAGATTTCTGCTGCGATAGACGATAGGGGTGAGCCCATAGCTACACCGTCAGTTTGTTCATAAAATTGACCTCTCCACTTGAAATAGGTGGTCGTCAGACAGTGGCACACAAGCTCACATATATCAGGTGCCACGCGTTCTTCTAGGATGTTCACAGTATCTGACACTGGGACATTCGTGAATAGGGATTTGACGTCGAAACTAACCATCAGATCTTGGTCCGTAACACGCAATTCCTTTAGGAGAGACACGAAGTGAGTGGAATCCTTAACGTAGGACTCGGTTTGATGCACTAGGTGTCGGAGCCTAGGTGCCAGATCTTTCGCTAGGTAGTAGGTCGGCGAATTTATACTGTTTACTATGGGCCTTAGGGGGAAGTCGGTTTTGTGTACATTCGGTACACCATATATCCTTGGTGCCTGTGTCACTTGCGGGATGAATCTTCTGGCCTTGTCGAAGTTGATTCTAGAGTGCTTGAGCAGTGCCTGCGTCGTTTTGATTACCTTGGCCGTCGGATCTCCCTGAAGTTTCTTGTAGATAGGTTCTGCGAGAATATCTTCCATTCGTTTGTTGTAATCAGTTGTGTCCAAGACTACAGTAGCGTTGCCCTCATCTGCCTGTACCACTACTAAGTGGGGGTTGTCCCTGAGTTCCTTGATGGCATGGTATTCCTCAGCGTTGATGTTTTGCTTCGGTGGCTTTGCTTTATTCAGAACTCTGACCGTTTCCTGCCGGATCTTCTCCGCCTCGGCCTGTGGCAGATGACGTACCGAAGCCTCTACGGATTCTATGATATCTTCTTTTGGAACTCGCTTAGGTGCGACTGCGAAATTCATCCCCTTGGCCAGAATTGCTGTGGTTGCTTCGCTCAAGGTGTGGCTGGAGAGGTTGACCACTGTCCGTCGCCTGTCCAGCGTCAATGTTTCGTCCGTGGCTTTCTGTTGTAGTTTGTCGTACTTTCTCATCTGGCGGTTAGTAATACTATTGCTGGTCCTTGATGCTTGCTGAAAGGTTAACCTGTCGACTTTATCCCAGTCTTCCATCTGAAGTTTTCCGGCCAGAAATAGGTGCAGATCACACAAATTACTGTTGTGTGCATCGAGACTTATGCGGATGTGGCGGATCCTTTCCCGTAGCAATGCTTTACTGGCTTTAGCACAGATATTCCTCGCCTTGTTCGTTTTTATGTGAGACGTCAACCGCAAAGAATACGGCACAACACTCGTGTCTCTGCATCTCTTCAAAAAAGCAAGGTCATTCAGCAGTTTACATCTTTTTAGACGCAGTGCTTCTAACTTCTTGATGTTTCCGTGGATTTCCTGCCCATACAGGTTGGTTAAATGTAAGCGTAGGCTTCCGCGGCCGTTGTCATCTTCAATAAAATTCTTCAGGGTATCAGACCGTATCGTCATAATTTACGTTGGTGCATTTTAAATTATGACGATGCGGTCTGATACCCTGAAGAATTTTATTGAAGATATTGTATTACTTATTTATTTAGCGACATGTTTCGAGGGAATACCTCATCTTCAGGCAAAATGGCATTACAAAAACAGCTTTACAATAAGGTCATAGTGATGTTTCATAGTCTTTTCGTAAATGCTATGGCCATCCTGAAGAAGAAGAAGAAGAAGAAGAAGAAGAAGAAGAAGAGAAAACTTAGTAAGAGGTAATGTCACTTTGGAAACTTGACTGATGTTTGCACGAAAATGTTTTGTAACGGTTACTCAATTTGTTCTTCTTGCGTGGCAGTCTCGTTGTGATGCGCTGGGATGTTTCCATTTCCGTGGCTGTCTTGGTCACTGTTCACAAATTGTCACTAACATAGCAGTAACTTGTGATCGCGTTTCGAAGCTACTGCTATGTTAGTGACAATTAGTGAACAGTGACCAAGACAGTCCCGGAAATGGAAACATCCCAGCGCATCACAACGAGACTGCCACGCAAGAAGAACAAATTGAGTGACCGTTACAAAACATTTTCGTGCAAACATCAGTCCAGCTTCCAAAGTGACATCGCCTCTTACTAAGTTTTCTCTTCTTCCTCAGAATGACCACAGCATTTACGAAAAGACGTACATAACATCAGTATGACCTTATTGTAAAGTTGTTTTTGTAATGCCGTTTAGCCTGAAGATGAGGTATTCCCTCGAAACATGTCGCTAAATAAATAAGTAATACAATAGTTGAGAAAGTCTGTGACTAGTCTTGGGACTGTAAGGTTCGCCCAGCGCAGATGCGACAAACAGTTCGTCAGTACCGGCGTAAAATGGATAATGTGCTCGCGTAATCGTATTCATATGGAATGCCTTGCAGGACCTTCCAAAGACATCCCTCATCTACTTATTAAACTACAGCTAGCCAGATGCTCACAGGATCAAGTCCAGGTAAGCAAAGTGTTCACCTTCTTCTTATACGTCCGTGTCGGCGAAATGTTTAGGTTACACATAGTAACGCTTGCCAAACACAGGATTTCACTTACACTTTGTGCCTTTCGTAGGTTCTGCACCTCAGTCGCAAACACTTAATGGTTCCCTTTTTAACACGTTATGACTTCACGGTAACTTATGTGAATAGTTTCTAGCTCAGAGTTTTGTTATTTACGTTACACAGTTTAAATTATAACTGGTCCTTCCGTATGTCGCTATTAGTCATGAAATAAAAAACGTTTTCAGCGTATTTACTTAAAGAAGTCAGTATTTCATATGTATTTCCCAGCCTTCTCCATTTTCCTGTACGAGGATATTTATATTGAACTTTGAAATTAATGAACAAAGGTACAGGTGCGGTTAAGCAGATTTTCTTTAAAGTTTTCTAATAGGCGGGTTCATCAATATAGTGTAGGCAAAAGGCGGTTCCTATACCATGAAGTAGAGAATCTGGACACAGCAGATCAAAGACACTGTACGTGCGAAAATACACTTAAAGCAAACCGAAAGATAGAGAGTAGCTTAGACTAACAAGGGAAACTCCCCATTTCACCCCCACCCGTCAAAAATTGAACACAGATCAAGCATGAAAACGGGAAGAAGGTGTACTCAAGTACGAAAAGAAGAAAATCAAAATAGAAACAGAGAACGGTGCAAGGCTAATAAGTGCAACATCGAGTTCAATGACAGATCTGTGGTGTCGGGTTAAGCGATCGTCGTCTTGGATGGCTGTAGGGACGTCTAGGGTTAAAAACTCGTCTGTGTCATTTATTGTTTTATTTTATTTTGTCACAAAATTATGAACTGAATCCGTCCGGTCATTGGAATGTTTGTTCTCTTTCTGCAGTCTTGGCAAAAATCATACTACACACTGGCTATAGAATACGAACCATGTGGTAAGAACACATTACTGTCGCAAGGAAAAGTGATGAATAGTGAGAGCAGGCAAGATAGTAAACAGTGGTCTCACAGAAATGAAAACAACAAATAAATGGGTGTGAACAAAGAAATTGAAGAGTCAAAACGTCCAAAACGGAACGCAACATCAAAAACGCTAAAAGCGTATGTTTTGACAGAACACAAGAAAAACCGTGTGATTGTGAAACTGTTGCGTTCATTTGTTCCAGCTTATGTGGCAAACCACTATATTTTCATCATTTCCTCGGAAGTGATCAAATTCAGATTCATGCGCACTCCTAAATCGGGCAAGGGGGTACATTTCACTCACTCACCAGTCGTACAAAATGGTTCAAATGGCTCTGAGCACTATGGGACTTAACATCTGTGGTCATCAGTCCCCTAGAACGTAGAACTACTTAAACCTAACTAACCTAAAGACATCACACGCATCCATGCCCGAGGCAGGATTCGAACCTGCGACCGTAGCAGTCGCGCGGTTCCGGACTGAGCGCCTAGAACCGCGAGACCACCGCGGCCGGCCCAGTCGTACAATTTAGATGCGTCGATAGGAGATTCCCACCATATGACACACCCGCTGTCACTAATGCCCTGTATGACACACCAGACGTGTTTTCCGGTGGAGGAATTCGTTGACTTGCCGCCTTGTCCTCCAACGTTTGCGGTTCCCATTCGAAAGCCACTTCCTTTCGGCTGCTAATGGAGTAGCTGCGCAGAATCAACTTTCGTTACAGGCACCTCACTTACACCTCGCTCTTGCAAACGGATTTTACACCACGACACAGACACAAATTTGAATACAGCGAAAAATTATTGGGACGAGGAAGTTTTGAACACGGCTCGCCTTCTTTACAGTTCATACCGCTACACGTATTCAACGACCCCGTGGATATTTGAATCTGCCCTATGTTGCACTTGTTGTGCTTGGACCGTTCACTGTTTCTATTTTGCTTTTTTTTTCATAGCTCAGTACACCTTCATCCTGTATTCATGCTTGTTTGACGGGCTGTCAACTGAGCCCTCTTACCACTAAATCTGAAATCTGAGGAGGGTGCGAAGGGAGTTTCCCTTGTAAACAGCACTGCGTCTTTGCGTACACACAACTGCATAGTGAAATATTCGTCCATCCCGCATTATTCAAAATTACTTTTCCACTTTAAGATAATGAATCAGTGCCTAACCTACGCTCAAGAATTTCATTTTTCAAAAATAGATTGGTAGGCAATAGTGCATCTACATCTTAAGATACTTATTGAATCAGAAATACTTACATTTTACTGTTAATGCCCTTCTCGAGCTCATACTAGTTTCAATCAATTCAGGTCATGCTTAAGGGGACCACTCTTTTGCATAAAAGAACTTAAAGATTAATATATACATCTACTGTCCGCTAATGAATAAATAGTAAGATAAAAATTAAGACTTCTTATTAGGCTTTGTATCAAGATAACACGAGTCCTTTCATAAATACACTTTGTACGTTGACACTTCAATGCTTTTCATCTCAGTTTTCTGTTTAGTTTCACATTTAAGCTTATTGTATCTACAGTAACTAGAATCGTAAAATAATTTCTTTACATATGTAGTAAGATTCAGAGCACCTCTGATCCCACATTAATTCGTTCAGTACATAAAAGCAGTATTCGCTACAAGCAACAGGATTACTTTAAGTAGTGATCTACTCCTCTGTCCTTTTCTTACACATATTCAATTAATCTAAAATTCGCAATACCAAAACGTTGATTTCGTCCTTTGTTTACTTCAATTTTCACATATGCCATTTGTAAAAGACGTTGGTACATTTAATGCTTTCTCAAATCAGGAAACAAGATCATCAGTGATACATATGTAGATATCCCTTCCCTCCCCCCCCCCCCCCCCCGCATGAACCATGGACCATGCCGTTGGTGGGGAGGCTTGCGTGCCTCAGCGATACACTTAGCCGTACTGTAGGTGCAACCACAACGGCGGGGTAGCTGTTCAGAGGCCAGATAAACGTGTGGTTCCTGAAGAGGGGCAGCAGCTTTTTCAGTAGTTGCAGGGGCAACAGTCTGGATGATTGACAGATCTGGCCTTGTAACATTAACCAAAACGGTCTTGCTGTGCTGGTACTGCGAACGGCTAAAAGCAAGGAGAAATTACAGCCGTACTTTTTCCCGAGGGCATACAGCTTTACTGTATGGTTAAATGAGGGTGGCGTCCTCTTGGGCAAAATATTCCGGAGGTAAAATAGTCCCCCATTCGTATCTCCGGTCGAGGACTACTCAGGAGGATGTCGTTATCAGCAGAAACGAAAGTGGAGTTCTGTGAATCAGAGCGTGGAATGTCAGATCCCTTAATCGGACGGGTAGTTTGGAGTTTTAAAAAGGAAAATGGATAGATTAAAGTTAGATATAGTGGGAATTAGTGACGTTCGGCGGCAGGAGGAAAAAAACTTCTGGTCAGGTGAATACAGTGTTATAAATACAAAATCAAATAGGAGTAATGCAGGAGTAGGTTTAATAATTGATATGTCTGCGTAAGCAGAAGAAATTATCGATCAAAGTCCGAAAACAATTTATTGGACTGTTCTATTTAACTTATTGGACTGTTCAATTAACCAAAACAAATTCTCCAAGTATAACACCAACACAAAACAGTGATCCGTCTTCGAATCACAACTACATACAAGAATAAGATAGAAAACAACTGAAATAATTTCCTACTAGTCTCCGCCAGAGACTTCTCCGATATACCAAGCCTAATCCAGAGATCAGCGAGAAGGTGCAAGCCGGGCGGCCGGGGCGGCAGCTATCCAAGTCTGCTGGCGGTCGATGAACTGCCAATGTGCGCCTTTTTTTTTCTTTATCGAATCTCAATTCCCCCCGAAGGGGGCGGGCTGGCAGCAGCTTAGTATGCCTCTCTTCAGCCTACAGACTTTGTGAGAAAGATGAAGAGAATAAATAATAAAAAACAGGCGATAAAATCGGAGACTTAAAGAGTAAACTTAAAACAAAGAACAGAGGGATGATTATGCTAATAAAATACATACGAAGCAGACAGGTAAAACAATAGACAGACAATTAAAAAACACGGCGACAGTCTGGATTCTGTTCGCAAAAGACATAAAATTCACACCTAGCGACAGCATGGTTTCTGTTCGCAACACGAGAAAGACGAACAACACTGAATAGTCACTGGAACACTGCACTAAAAAGTTGGCAAATGTGACATACCACAGCCGAGAGCAGGTGGGGGGAAACTGGACAGATGATGGGAAAACAAAAAAGGGGGGAAAGGAGAGTAAAAGCGAAGGGGGGAACCGGGAAAGGAGCTGATGGAGGATGAGGACCCATAAGAGGGGTGGGGGGGCAGATGCGACAGGGAGTGGGGTAGGCAGAGGAGGGGAATACAAAAGGACTTGGGGGGGGGAGAAGGGAGGTAGGGAGAGGTTTAGTGGGGAGAAAACATGACGGAAGGGGGGGGAAGAGGGAGCCCAGGGAAAGGACAGAGGAAAGGAGGGGGAGTGAGGATCAGAGTTGATGGGAGGGATAAATGGAGGGAGAGAGGGCATCGTCCAGGAGGGGGAGTTGATGGGAGCCACCTTGGGAAAGGAGATGTAGGGTGTAGAGATGGAGGGTAGGGGGGGACACAACGGTGAAGACGTGGCAGGGGGCGGGGATGGGAGAGGAGAGGAGCAACCAGAGGGTGAGGGGGTGATGTGCGCCCGAGCTCCGGCCTTTATAGCGCTTCGGCGGATGACTACCTCGGAACTATTTTCCATCACGTGGTTTGACGTGTGAAAATAGTTCCGGGATCTGCACCGACCTCTTCCTTATGTTTATGTGGACCGGTAGTGGCTCCTGGTGGCCGCTGGTGTCTTTGCTGTGGTGTTGTTGTTGTGGTTGTTGCTGTGGCCGTTCATCAATATTGCCTGTCGTTTGTGTAGTGCTTCGGTGTGCCCGCGACGCGGGCAACCCGCGGCTGCAGGCTGTCAGTTTGGTTGCTGATACTCTAGGCGCCGTGATGTCTGGCGGAGAAGGCTACAACAATAATGAATAAACAAATAGCAGCACGGGTAAGTTACTACGAACAGCACAGTGAACGCATTATTGTAGTCAAGACAGACACGAAGCCCACGCCTACCACAGTAGTACAAGTATGTATGACAACTAGGTCCTCAGATGACGACGAGATTGAAGGCATGTGTGATGAGTTACAAGAAATTATTCAAATACTGAAGGGAGACGAAAATTTAATAGTCAGGGAGACTGGAATTCGATAGTAGGAAAAGGAAGAGAAGGAAAAGTATTAGGTGAATATGGAATGGGGGTAAGGAATGAAAGAGTAAGTCGCCTGGTAGAATTTTGCACAGAGCATAACTAAATCATAGCTAACACTTGGTTCAAGAATCATGAAAGAAGGTTGTATACATGGAAGAGGCCTGGAGACACTGGAAGGTTTCTGGTAGATTATATAATGGTAAGACAGAGATTTAGGAACCAGGTTTTAAATTATAAGACATTTTCAGGGGCAGATGTGGACTCTGACCACAATCTGTTGGTTATGAGCAGTATATTAAAACTGAAGAAACTGCAAAAAGGCGGGAATTTAAGGAACTGGAACCTGGATAAATTAAAAGAAATAGGAGTTGTAGAGAGTTTCAGAGAGAGCATTAGGGAACGATTCACAAGAACGGGGGAAAGAAATACAGTAGAAGAAGAATGGGTAGACTTGAGAGATGAAATAGTGAAGGCAGCAGAGGGTCAAGTAGGTAAAAATACGAGGGCTAGTAGAAATCCCTGGGTAACAGAAGAGATATTGAATTTAATTGATGGAAGGAGAAAATATAAAAATGCAGTAAATGAAACAGGCAAAAAGGAATACAAACGTCTCGTAAATGAGATCGACAGGAAGTGCAAAATGGCTAAACAGGGATGGCTATAGGACAAATGTAAGGATGTAGACGCATTATCACTAGGGGTAAGATAGATACTGCCTACAGGAAAATTAAAAGAGACCGCTTGTATGATTATCAAGAACTCAGATGGAAAACCAGTTCTAAGCAAAGAAGGGAAGGCAGGAAGGTGGATGGAGTCTATAGAGGGTCTACACAAGGGCGATGTACATGAAGGCAGTATTATGGAGATGAAGGAGACGTAGATGAAGATGAAATGGGAGATGTGATACTGCGTGAAGAGTTTGACAGACCACTGAAAGACCTAAGTCGTAACAAGGCTTGGGATTAGACAACAATCCATTAGAACTACTGATAGCCTTCGGAGAGCCAGCCATGACAAAACTCTACCATCTGGCGAGCAAAATGCATGAGACAGCCGAAAGAGCATCAGACTTCGAGAATAATATAATAATTCCAATCCCAAAGAAATCAGGTGTTGACACTTGTTGAAATTACTGAATTAGCAGTTTAATAAGACATGGTTGCAAAATACTAACACGAATTCTTTAAAGGCGAATGGAAAAACTGGTAGAAGCCGACCTCGGGGAAGATCAGTTTGGATTCCGTAGAAATGTTGGAACACGTGAGGCAAAACTGACCCTACGACTTATCTTAGAAGATAGATTATGGAAAGGCAAACCTACGTTTCAGTCTCTGGACTGAAGACCACAACAACAACATGTAGACGTCTTTTCGGATCTTGGTACAATAGAGTCCTTTAGTTTTACCAGTTTTTGGAAAGACCAAAACGTAACTACTTGTGTGTAGTATGTTGACAGTCCGCTAGGGTTCTGTATAGAGTAATTAACTTTAGCTATTTCTCTTCTGTAATGCAGACGAATTCGGATGAGATTTAAGTAGTACAGTTTCTCCAAATAAATATTTCTCAACTAGCCTTATTTTTTTGTATGTTTTTGTTCTAATTCTGGCATGATCAGTGAGTGCATCAACTGTGCTCCTTACATTTTCTTCCAGAGCGGGTTCTTCTTTACGCAGGTGTGGCAATGGGTTTATCTGTTCGTTGGTTTCCTTATGGTTATTAAGTAATTCTGCAGGTGTGTATGGTGTTGTGTAAATAGGTAAATTATTTACAATATTTTCAAACGGTTTAATAAGTTCTATCCATCGTGTGCTTTGTGTACTAGCATAGCTTGCCAACAGTTGGCAAGCCTGTTACATACCTGACTGGCAATGCATCGAATTTTACGTGCAAAAAATGGGGAGATTTTCTACATGACAATAGTATTACCGACATCTTAGCACATGTTAATATCCCAGTACCACACTCAAAGTAACCCGGATGAAAGCATTTTCAGAGAAGCCAATCGATTTATATGAAATTATGCTAGTACACAAAGCAAACGATGGATAGAACTTATTAAACCGTTTGAAAATATTGTAAATAATTTGCTGTACCTATCTCTTCACGTTTCCACTTCACTATCAGATCGGAAACAGTGGACCTATGGATGTTTAGAAGTGTGGACATCTCGCATACAGACATATGACACAAGTGACACCCAATCCCCTGACCACGTTCGAAGTCCATGAATTCTGCGGAGTGCCCCATTCTGCTCTCTCATGATGTCTAATGACTACTGAAGTCACTGATATGGAGTACCTGGCAGTATGTGGCAGCACAATGCATCTAATATGAAAAACGTATGTTTTTTCGAGTTTCCGGATACTTTTGATCACATACTGTAGAAACTCTCGTTTTACTTGGTGCGATATTATTATTTGCTCAAAGAGGCTTGGCCCTCAGAAATTCATCTCACAAAAGTGTAGATCCAAATAATGGATATATCCTCGGAATATTAGATTCTTGAGTGACTATAGTCCGGTTCTTATACATAAGTGTGGTCAGAGAGTGAGAAGTGGAAAGAATGTGCAAGTGCATTATGTGCCAAGTTATACTCAATGAACTTATTTCTGCTTCTGCCGATCAGGTCAAGAGTGACAGCTTGAAATGGTACTATAAAATCTTGTGAGATTAGTACAGATTCCGAATGCAAAATAATTTGAATGAAGGCAAGGTATATTAAAGGTGGGACAAACATGGTCATCAGATGCTTTTATGGATCCCCTGCCTCACCAACAGTAGTGGGGAAACTTTGAGAATATTTCATGTAGATTTCCTGGTGATGTGACATTAGATGACGACCTCAACTTACCGGTTATAGACTGGGAGACTCAAGTGACTAAAGCGGGTAGTAGGGATAGGGAATTGGGTAAACCTGTTCTACGTGCTTTATCCAAGAACTGCCTTGAGCAGTTAATCAAAGGACCGATGCATGAAGATAACATCTTAGGTCTGTTGGTGACAAACAGACCCGAACTTTTCGATGCAGTTAGCTCATAACAGGGAATCAGTAATCAGAAGGACGTTACAGCATCACTGAAAATGGCTGCAAACAGGGGTACGAAGAAAGGTAGGAAGATCTTTCTGCTTAGCAAGAGCGACTGGAAACAGATTTCAGGTTGCCTTAGTAGTCAGCATGAAAACTTCATCTCCAGCATTAACAACATCGAGTATCAGTGGACAGCGTTCAAGGGCATTGTAAATATGCCGAGCAGAGATGTGAAGGATTGAAAAGACCTGACGTGTTTCTACAGCCATGTTAGAAAGCTGCTGCGAAAGCAAAGAGAGCTTCACTGCCAATTTAAACGTAGCCAAAGCCTCACAGACATAAAAAAATTAAAATAAGTCAAACTAGCGTAAGAAGTCCCATATGTGAAGCGTTCAACAAAGTCGGAATTAAAATTCTGTCTACCGACTGGGCAGAAAATACTAAGAAGTTTTAGTCTTATGTTATGTTTTAGTCTTATGTTATGCTGGAATTCAATGTGGTATTGGCCCACCGTTAGCCTTGATGACAGTTTCCACTCTGGCAGGCATACGATGAGTCAGGTGCTGGAAGATTTCTTGGGGAACGGCAGCTCATTCTTCACGGAGTGCTGCAATGAGGAGAGGTATCAATGTCGGTCGGTGAGACTTGGCACGAAGTTGGCGTTCCAAAACATCCCGAAGGTGTTCTATAGGATTCAGGTCAGGAACTGACAATGGATCACCCACCACAATGGAACCATGGAAAGACTCTGTTCAAAAGTAATCACTACACGCATTAAAATACTTATCGCATTGGGAGATGAGACGACCAACTCTTGTTTCATAGAACATGATCGGCCGTAGCCACAACCGCACCCACATTTGCGCTTTCTCGTCTGACTGAAACTTACGTCCACAAATGTCTCTTTTTTTTTTGAGTCTCCAAATATGTGAAAGTCACACGATGGATGATCCAGGTTGTATGGAGGATGTTGCAGTGTTTCCAAACCAAATCGTTGAAGCGTAGCCCTTGTCCGATTGGCAGTGGGGTGGGTGGTGACCACTATCGTGCAACATAGTGATTCCGTTCAGCAGCATTACTGAGCGTTTTGACTTTGTAGTGCAGAATCTGTAAAGCGTCTTCATAGCACTGTGCATTGATTGTGGTTCCATGCTCGAGGAACTCGACGAGCCGAGGGCCCTCTGGAGTCGAAGAAGAAGGTCGTCCTCACCTTATTGGAACTTGACTGAACAGCTTTGGATTTCTTTGGAGGGTGAGATGTAGGATCTTTCCACTGTTGGCTTTGCTGTTTCCTCTCCGGTTGTCAGAATACTGTCAGATAGAATCATCCTGCTGCACAGTAACGCCCGCTCCCACACTGCCAGTCGGACGTAGACAACACGTCAGCAGTTTGGTTGCTAAACATTGTAACATGCTCTGTACAACCCGGATCTTGCACCGTGTGATTTTCACATCCTTAGAGACATAAGGAAATAAATGCATGGATGTCGGTTTCAGTCGCACTAGGAAGTGCAAGAGTTGGTGCGGTTGTGGATCTGTCATTGGCCGACCGCGTTCTGTGAAAGAGGAATTGATTGTCTCGTCTCTCATTGAGATAAAAGCCTTAATGCACGTGGTAATTACTTTTGATTCGAACCATTCCATGGTCCCATTATGACACGTGTTTGGTTTTTATTTGACTGTTTCTCATTAATCAATAAAAAGATCGAGGCCATCTGTTTAGACAATCTGTGACCAAACTGCCATTGAAACGGAGGACGACACAGAAGAGACCGAAATACTAAACATCTTTTTCTAAAACTTCCACAGAGGAAAATCACACTTTAACACATTGCACGAACGACAAAATGGCTGATAAAGAAATACGTGACCATGAGATATAAATGCAACTGAAATCGCTAAACAGAAGGAAGGCCATGGACCTCACGCGATACTAATACGATTCTACATAGAGTACGTGAAAGAACTTGCCCTCCTTCTAGCAGCAGTGTACTGTAGGTCTTCGTAGGAGCGAAGTTCCTGATGATTGATAAAAAAACACAGGTAATTGCCAATTTCGTGAAGGGTCATCAAAGAGACGCATAAAACTATCGGCTGTGTCTGACGACAACCAATTGTAGAATTTTGGAACATGTTTTGCGCTTGCTATTAAGATATTTCTCGAGAGCAAAAATCACCTCTGTAGGAATGAACACGGGTTCAGAAAACAAGGATCGTGTTTAGCCCAGCTTGCTCTGTTCATCCATGAGACCCAGAAACCAGTAGATACCAGCGGCCAGATTGCTGTGTTCTTTGACTTTTGTGAGGCGTTCGATACTCTTCCGCACTCCTGCCTAATGAACAAAATACGAGCATCCAAAATATCAGACCTACTGCGAGACTGATTTGAAGACTTTCTATTAAACGGAATACAGTATGTAGGTCTCAACTGAGAGAAGTCTTCTGCCATTCTCAATGGAGAGAAGTCTTCAGATGTAAAAGTAATTTTGGGTGTATCCCAAGGGACTGTTATCGTCCATTACGTTTCAGAATATATATAAATGACGTCTCAGACAACATCCAAAACTTTGATGCTGTTGAATACCGAGAAGTGGCATCGCTAGAAAATTGTAGCAATATGCAGCAAGACCTTCAGAGGATTGATGGTTGATGCAGCGACTGGCTACTGACCCTCGACATAAACAGAGGTATTTTGTGTACATAGACTAATTATTGTATGATTACACGACTTCAGAACTATCACTAGAAACAGTTATTACCATAAAATACCTAGCACTATGTGTTCAGAGTGATTTAAAGTGCAACGGCTGCATAGAACTTGTAATGTAAGGTGGCGGTTCATTTTCACCGCCCTTCATAGGCAACAGATAAGGTGACTGTCCGTTTTGCCATCTTCCATGTGCATCTCCTCGAAGAGATGATTTGAATGATAAGTCACAAGCCATACTTTGGATGTAACAGACTTAATTTGCATATCAGATGATAATAAGCATATATTTGGCTGCTCGGAATGATACTAAGTAATTCCTATTTGCATGTACATACTCTTCAGTAGATCTGAACGGAGGAGAGGAGACAAGCCACGACGTAACATTTTTCTTTAAAATCCACTTTGCAGGCCCATGTTGAAGGACAGGGATGGGTCATAAATATCATGGCCAGAAGGGACGCAGTACTTGTTTCCCCACAGGGGGCCAACGGCGCGTTTACTGCCTCAGGTGTCCCAAGACAAGGGAGACTGCACAGTTTACAGTAATTGGATGGGCCACGTTTTCGAAGGCGTAGAAGGAAACACATAGAAAGAACAGCACGCGGCACTCACGTGAACAGTGCGTGATATCTACATACGAGGGTTGGAACTTAAATAGTGGCAACTATTTATTCACAACTGATACAAAAGAGTTACATGTTTGCACCTGTTACTATCCTTCAAAGTAGTCAACAGGGTTGTGTAGAACCCGTTGCCAGCGGTGTGGAAGGCGTAGCATACCGTTAGCACAGCCTGTTCTGTTGATGGTGCGAATGGAGCGGTCTACTGCCTGTCGAATCTCTGGAACAGTTCTGAAGCGAATAACATGAAGTGGTTCCTTCATCTTCGGAATCAAATCAAAGTCACAAGGACTTAAGTCAGGGGAGTATGGTGGATGGTACAGTACTTCCCAGTCCCTTCGACCGAACAGAGCAGCCAAAGCTTGCGCTGTATACTCCCGCGCACTGTCGCGCAAAATGATCGGTAGGTTGCGCAGAAAGTGTCGCCGCTTCTTTCGCGAAGCTGGTCGCAGGTGATGCTCCAAAAACGAACAGTAATACTGTGCGTTGATGGTCTGCCGTGGAAGAACGTAATGCGTTAGGATAACACCATCACAGTTGTACACGAGAATCACCATAACTTTCACCATACTGGGGCTCTGATACACTTTCGACTTTCGCGGCGACCCATAATGACACCATTCGTTGGATTGGCATTTCAGTTTTGGCTCATACGATGTGGCCCATGTCTCATCCAGTGTTACAATACGGCATAAGAAAGCCCCTCCTTCGCGCTCATAGTGCTCCAAGTGCGTCTGAGCAGCGTCGTAACGCATCCATTTCTGCATTTCAGTCAAGTCATGCGGAACCCATCGTGATGCAATTTTTCGCATGCCCAGGTGTTCCTTCAGGATGCGAAGCACAGTCGTATGCACTAATCCAGTTTCGTGGGAGAGCTCACGAATCATATGGCGTCGATTACTCTCCACTAATGCGGCAACAGCATGCACATCTTCTTCAGAGATGCTAGGACGACCTGCCCGATACATGTCTGCCGTAGTTTGCCGACCTTCGTTGGAGGTTTTTACCCAACGTGCCACTGTTCTGTATGGCAATGCCGATTCCCCCCACTCCTATTGAAGAGCGTGATGACACTGTCGTGCTGTACGACCTCTGGCACGTTCAATCTTGATCCTACTCCATTGTTCCTGTTTTGAAAAAGTAGTGACACCGTTACGTTAGACCGCTCGCTCACAAGTGACTGTGTTTCCCTCGATTGTGTGCACGCCGGTGACGTGGGATGGACGAGTCATTTTCTCGGAGGTTAGGTAGGTATGTCAACAACGTGAGCTACCAGCGACAACAGCAAATTCCATTGCATAGTGTCTTCACAGCAGTGTTGCCACTATTTAAGTTACAACCTATGTATATGAATGCTAGTAAAGGCCTGGACCTCTCGTAGAATGCTCTCGAACAAAATACTGTGCCCAGGAGTTGGAAGAAAGCACAGGGCAGACTCAGCTATAAGAAGGGTAGTTCAAATGAACGAAACTCCGGTCTAACATCCTTGACATCGATTTATTGCAAAATCTTAGAACATATTCTGAGCTCAAACCTAATGAGCTAGAATAGACCGTCAGGTGAGGACGCCTATATCTCCTCCTATACTGTGGCATCATTGTTCGCCATCCACTGCTGTTGCACGCGCAGCTGCATGACGACTGGACCCGTCTTTCCAGATAAATTACTTATATACCTGCGGTTACCTCAACCGCAACTTCCTGCTGCCACCTTATAACTTCCGCCCGGAAAGCGCATAAAACCCCGCGCGCCGCCCAGCAAAATTAGAAGCGCCGCGCGCGGGCCACACCTAAAGTAACGCCACAGACGGCGGAGAGACTCTCTGAGATGGCCAGAGGTGTCTCACATACAGAGCATCCCAGGGTGCCCCTGAGAGCTACAACACCAAGAAGAATCGCTTCTCAGCTTTTGACAAAATCAATGTGAAGACTTTTTTTTTAAGTCTATTGGGATGTAAGGAAAGGATAGGTACTTTATTTCAGTTTCAGTAATAAAATGTTACATCACCAGTCACTTCGATTTTTACACTCACACTTCAGTGTTTAAACCATACAGCGACGGATCACACCTATTTATTTGACGATGATTCCTGGTCCTTACTATATATGGCATATTAGAGATGAAATATTAACATACTGGCGATTCTTACAGTGTGCTCCCCACCACTTGATATGCAAGGATCGTTCTGTGTGTGCGTAGAAATGTTTATGTTCTGGTCCTGCCAGGTAAGGAGCATGGATAGCAGACTTGGTTGGACATCAGAAGAATGGTTATATGTGGATTTCTGACAGGGTTTCTCTACCAAGTAATTTAATTTGATGAGAACAGGTAGCCTACTTTTTAGACAAACAACCCATTCTCTGTATTATTATATTGTTTCTATTGTCATGTTGTTTACAAAATGATTCAGAACAGAAGAGGTTTACTGATAATTAAATTTTGAAAAAAGGACACACAAATCTTGATACAAGTATCAGACAGCTGTAGATGACAATGCTTTGCTGTCCAATAAGTTGAAAAAAACAAGTCAGAATAGAAGTAAACTCTGCAGAATCCATTTCTGTAGAGAAACGCAGAAATGGGTTCTGCAATAAACTATACTTAGCACAGTTGGACAACTGTTCCTAGCCGAACGCGGTGGCCGAACGGTTCTAGGCGCTTCAGTCCGGAACCACGCGGCCGCTACGGTCGCAGTTTCGAATCCTGCCTCGCGCATGGATGTGTGTGACGTCCTTAGGTTAGTTAGGTTTAAGTAGTTCTAAGTCTAGGGGACTGATGGCCTCAGATATTAAGTCCCATAGTGCTTAGAGACATATGAACCACTTTTGAATTGTTCCTACATAACATTCAAAATTACGATCTTGTTTGGCTGAACACGACACGAAGGATGGTTTAGTATACCACTCCAAATTAAACACTGAACTGGACGAAGACATTATCATATGTAATGTACTCCGCCAGAAGATGTACTTCGCCATAAGATGATGGGTACGAAACTCATTGAAACGTTGCGACAAGACGACGCCACCACTCGGCTGATAACCCGAGAAGAATTCATCAATGTACTCCCTGTGCTATTGCAATACGTCATTTACCTTAGCTGCACGGTGTGTGATTGGATCTGCGGGACGCCAGACAACTGCATTTTCACCATGCTGACTGTCAACCTATAAAACTGCTTATTCTTGACTGAAGTGTCAGTCATATACTCGTACTCTTACCGAGTTCTTCGGTGAGGCAGAAGACTGTTTGTTCCTAGTACGTCTATACTGGCTGTGTATACTCGCCTGGTTGGTGGCGCGACGTGGGCAGCGATGCCTTTTCAGTTCTCGCAAGAACGTATTAACTAACACGACTCTTCTCGATCTCTCCACTTGGAGAATTTACAAGTCTCTTTGCTTATTTAACACTGATATATTTAGAGTCAATGGTTATCAAAGTAACCACAGAATAAATCTCTTTCCATGCCCCACTGGGTGTTAAGCACTACCTGTATTAACACAAGATTTCGAAGAGAGAGACAGAGAGAGAGAGAGACAGAGAGCTCTTTCTTGAATTCAGACTGCATATATCAAGCTATCTCTCCCCTCTCTGTGAAGAACATTGCCTCACTTCCCTCCAGAATTTGAGTTTGCCAACCAGACTACTACATACAGGAATTATTTCTCCCCCTCTCACAACATTACCGTCACTCGTCTCATCCACTAACTCCACCTCGAAATTTTCAGACTTCAGCATATTATGTTTGAGCTCAGAATGTGTTCTAAGATTCAACAACAAATCGATGTCAAGGATATTGGAGGGGATGTTCGTGTCATTCCTACTGCCTTTCTTGTAGATGTTTCTGACCTGTGCTTTCTTCCAACTACTAGGTACAGTATTTTGTTAGAGAGATCTACAACAAATTATAGATAAAAGAGGGGCTAACACAGTCTCAAATTCAGTATAGAATAAGGCAGGGATTCCATCGTGCCCTGGAGATATGTCCTGTTGTAACGATTTCAGCTGTTTTACGACACCACTGACACTAATTCTTATGTAATTCATCTTCTCAATGGTACGAGGATTAAATTGGGGCAATTCTTCTGGGTTTTTCTCTGTAAAGGAACATTTTAAACAAGGTTAACCATTGCAGCTTTGCTTTGCTACCCTCACTTTCAGTTCCTGTCTCATTCACTGACGACTGGACAGTAACTCTGGTGCCACTAACAGCCTTCACATACGATCATAATGTATTTGGGTTTAGTGAAAGGTCATTTTACAATTTCTGCTATGGCAATTCATGACGGCTTCATGCGTTGCTCTCTTGGCTGCCAAACACGTTTCATTCAGCACCTCTGTTTCTATAGTCCTATGCTTTGTTTTACACATATTATGCAATACTCTCTGCTTTTTTAGAAGCACTTGTATGGGTGTACCGCAACTGTCACTTGTGATCGGCAAGAATGCAATCCCCGTCCTTGTCTCGACCTACACGAACAACCATCATTCATGGATCGGACTGTAGTATAATCATTGAGCTTCACTGCTTCTCTGGAGCGGCTTTAACTCAGGCTCTTTGTTATGAACGCTTTGTCAGTAAATCACTAGGATTTTAATACTCTCACCTGTGGGAGGCATTTCTTTCGATCTTACACTGATACTTCTGGGTTTGCTACAACTATCGTTATCAGGATTGGTTGGAGAGTCGCCTAATCTAAAAAAAAAAAGCCCTTTTGTGCACCCCACACACAGTCAGCTGCCTGGATAGGAGCCTCTGATCTGTAGTGCACACCTGACCCATTTAAGGGGATTCTACAGTTCACAACCTTATGGCGCAAATCCCGGAAGTCGCACCCTAGCTTGTCACAAAACCCTCAAAGTTTCTGGTTCAGTTCTTTCACTCGACTCAGAACCAGGGGGCCACGATCAGTAAGGGAACAACACTGCATATTGTGAGCTTCATTGAAACTCCATATGCAACATTGGTCTTGTCAACCTTCTTTCCCCGTCGTTGGAATGAACCAAGTATGACCACGCAGTCCAGATGACAGGCATCATTTGTTCCAATGTGCGCCACAATCTGCATTTGCTTGTGCCCTGTTCCCTCAGTGGGTGCCGGAATAGCCTCTTCAACATGTTGAATGAGGCCCTCAGGCACACACGTTGAGTACACCATGTTCTGTAGTACGGGGTGTTTTGGATTAAAAGATCCTTCAAGTGTTCACTCTGGACATTAGTTTGGCTAAAGTTGTTGGTATGAGCTGACTACACAAGAAAATTACTATAACCTTGAAACACTACCATTGATGTTGACGTAAGACACTTTGAAAGATTATCAAATGACTTAAAATACCTTCGCGAAAACTGGGACACCTTCCTGAATCTAAAGCCGTTGACAGCGCATTTGGTATCGACCCTGAATTTCAGGAGAGAAGAGCACTAAGAAGAGAGAATAATTTGATGAAGAAACCAGGAATTAAGTGGCAGACAAAAATTCAGTAGATTTATTCAAGACAAAAGTTTTTTATGTTATTATTTACAATCTAGTGTCTAGCTTGAAAACCCGATATGAAACAGCAAACATTGCAGATGAAACATATGGTTTTCTATGGGAATACTCAAATATGACTGATGATTAGGTTGTTGCGGCATGCAAGTCATTTGTCAATGAATATCATAAAACTGTCACAACAGATTTAGAAACAGAAATTAAATATTTGAAAACAATTCATACTTGAAACTCTGAAAACATTACTTTCAAACCATTAGACTTCTTGAATAAGATGCACTTTCAAGCTTATTTCTGAATACATAAGTAGCCATGCGCATATTTTACACTCTTACAGTGACTGTAGCTGAATCAGGAAGGTCATTCAATGCTATGGCTCATCTTAAAAGTTGTCTCAGGTCAACTACACATCAACAATGTGTCATAAATTTGGGAGCCTCAAAAACTGAATATAAATTGGCAAGGCAACTGGACTTTGATGCTATGATTCAAACATTTTCTGAACGAAAGTCTCACAAAGCGCCACTGGCAGTGTTGTAGGAAAGTTGGTTACAATATGCTACCTGCTGCCAGACTCATTGCGCACTGATGTCTACTGAAATGCTTGGGCGCGCCAAGGAACAAGCGAGTGCAGAACACACTATACTGCAGCGTTCTATAACTCCTATTCTATCAAAACATCATGGCGCTGATATTCGTTTTCAGTGTACTAAACCTTTGCACACTCGTTCATAATTCATCCGATTGACACTTTCAAAGCTACAGCGGGAAACTGGAGACATGGTTTACGATTTTTTTTGTTTCACTACATTCTAAATTATTTTAATCGTAATGTAACATTATACAAGGTATATCAAGGTGTATTCACACTGTCAAGTCAATTCAAGTCACGTGATCTCAACTCGCATTGCTGTCCTAAACTGTCCTTTTCGTGAGAATTGAGATCTTTGCAAGATGATTTTCAACTGCTTTTACGCGTGAAGCTCACACACAGTTCATGGTTACTTGTCTGCACGGATGCTGGAGTCCACATTTCTACGAAAATGACATTTATTGGTCTCAAATGGTTGCAGCTTGTATACTAGAGAAGAGAGACAGAAGTTCAAAACATCACACAGAAAGTGCGTGGATCCGAAAAAATGTCATTACGTTGCACAGAAGGGGGATTACACACATTTTACAAAGAGCATGATAAAGAAGAATCTGCATTTTAATAATTTGGAAAGTGGAAGCAACAGTTTTTTTTTAATTTGTTACGTCAAACTTTACTAAAAGGAACACAATACTACAGGCTGCAGTCACATCCCGTGAAAATTTTGTTTAAGGTTAACTTTAGTTGTTGGTCAAGTGCAAATTTTTGTGCATTAGTCATATCTCCCTCGATACCTTTCCTTTCAAGACATATAGGTTTTCTCTACATATTTATTTGGCTTATTTGTACCGGGGTTAGTTAGTGAAATCACTTGAAATATTGATCAGTGATGCTTGCAAAACTGTTTCACACAGAATTCAGAAAGCTACTTAACAATAAATAGGCCTGCCACAAATACATAAGAGGTTCTAAGCGCTTCAGTCCGGAACCGCGCTACTGCTACGGTCGCAGGTTCGAATTCTGCCTCGGGCATGGATGTGTGTGTTGTCCATAGGTTACTTAGGCTTAAGTAGTTCTAAGTCTAGGTGACTGATGACCTCCGATGTTAAGACCCATAGTGCTCAGAGCCATTTGAACCAAATACATATTTAAATAAACAACTTGCAGTATCTGAAGGTTTCAGTGCGTTTCTTTACGTAACGCTAAAAATGCCTGACAACACATGAATAAATTCCACCAACTAATCAATCTGATTCTGCCCACAGTACTTTTTTCACCTCATGTTGCAGCCATGTTGCAGTCCATTTCACCGCAAAGTATTAAATCTGGTACTGGTATTTATAAAAATCCACTTTACAAATATAGTAGAAAGCAAATAATCAGGCCGTTGTCTCACTGCTTCAATGATTCTGTGATCATTTATTACAAATTTTAAGAAAAGAAATAATGAAACGAAACAATTTGTAGCAAATAATGTACAACAAACAACTAATATCAACCACGAAAACCGCGACAAAACGAAATATGGACATCTGCCCACTGCTGTGTATCGAGAGGAACTGAGCTGGTGAATCACATGATCAGCGATGGACGGATAGCGTCATACGCAAAACTTTCCTCCAGAGAAACTTTGACACTGAGGTAATGTGACACGACAGAGCTCCTATACAGGGTGAGTCACTAACTATTGCCACCAAGAATAACTCCGAAACTATGATAGGAGCATAAGCTATAACACCAGGAGAAAGGATTATCTTCACTACGCAGGGTTAAATCTGACTTTGGCACAGAAAGGGGTAAATTATGCTGCCACAAAAGTCTTTGGTCACCTACCAAACAGCATCAAAAGCCTGACAGATAGCCAACCAACATTTAAAAATAAATTAAAAGAATTTCTAGATGACAACTCCTTCTACTCATTGGTTGAATTTTTAGATATAAATTAAGGGAGGGGAAAAAACCAACTTAAACATTAGTGTCATGCAATATTTTGTGTAATGTAATATCTTGTACAGACATCTTTTATTAACTTGACACGTTCCACATCATTACGAAGTTTCGTATTCATGATCTATGGAACAAGTATTAATCTAATCTAATCTGTTGGTTTTTTGTTGTTAGGTGGGGTCGCTTGAGAGATACGTAGGTCAACTTTGTTTTTTAAATGGGATACTATAGTTTGGAACCTATTTTCTGAAAGCGCATATCGAGACAAATCCAATGATGTGTAACAGTAAAGTCTTTGAAGGTCAATGAAGGTCACAAAGGTGCCATGAACGTCCATTTACAGAAGGTGTTCGAAGTGATGACCATTGGTATCAATGCAATGCTCCAATCTTCTTATCATCGACTGGCTGGTATTCCTTATCACATCGGCACTTATCGAAGCACATGCTCTGACAATACTCTATCGCATACCTTCAGGTGTAGTTGGAACGTCTTTATAAACAATGTCTTTTACGAAACCCACAAAAAAAAATCCATAGGCGTCAAGTCTGGTGAACGAGCCTGCCACGACACATCTCCTCCGCGTCCAATCCAGCGATTTGGGAATTGTCTCTGCAACTCATTTCTAGCCATCAGCGAAAAATGTGCCAGACACCCATCGTGTTAATACCACATTCTGTTCTTTGCTCGTAAAGGTATTTCTTCCAATAACAGACCTAACGTTTCTTGCAGGAATGTGGTGTATTTCTGCCATTAAGATTTCCTTCGATAAAGTAGGGGCCTATAATCCTGTCCTCCAGAATCCCACACCGACCATGGTTTTTGGTGTGCAACTTGCCGCAGCCAACATCGATTTTCAGTTGCCCAATAATGCATGTTATGCAAATTAACATTTCCCATTTAAAAATCCGTCAAAATCAGATATCTCCGTATTTTCTTGCAATTAAAGAGACAAAATTAAAATTTATTTTAAACATTATACCCATACCTAGTTTACGAGACGGACAAACATTTAAAAATCCGCCGAATTCTGCCAAAATATAAAATATATATTATTACATTATACAAGTACATCACATTTTAATGAAACAGCAACAAGCAAATTTAAATACGCTCCATTGAATTTCGGGCACACATTCAGCTTATATTGCTAATATTTCGGGTGTATAACGTCCAGTCATCTTCAGAATGAGCCAATAGACAGATAGCTGGACAGTATTACAGCCGAAATATTAGAAGAAGAAGCGGAAATTATGCGCTGTTCGCCCAAACTTTAATGGAGCCACGAAAACGAGAAGATGCACATATTTAAAGATATTTATTCCCCTATGTTGATTAAAATAATAACAGTTCATCCACATCGTCCTCTGCCTCTTCTTCAGTTAACGTGCTAAATTGTTGGTCTCCACGGTACGCAGCCATTCTGCCAATTTGCTTCAAAGCATGCTATGGTAAGACGTAATTATGACAGCACTTATTCACATTCGTAAGTCCGGCCAGCGCCGTGAGAATTGCGTTTACCATACTGGTTCTAAGTCTATTACTGAGGGAGGTTTTCACATTGTTGAGCATGCTAAATGCTCTTTCGACCTCAGCATTTGACCAAGGTAACACCAAAAGCACTGCTGCAAAATTTAAGAGCTCCCTAAATGGATTTTGGGAACTAGCGTCTTTATATGATCCGATCTCTTGCCAAAGTTCTACTGTATTGTCGACATTTTTCCATTGAACGGTAGTTAATTTTGACCACTGAAAGTCAATTTTTATTATTTCTGTATCATGTAATTGAAATTCCTGAGCCAGCGGGATTATACTTTCTTTCACCACGCTCAAACACTGTTCTGGAGCAATTAGACACACTTTTTGCAAAACCTTGACATTATTCGGCAGTCGCCTCTAGACCTCCTCCGCTAAGCAAAGCAGAAAATTTTAGCATCCATTCTGAAATACTTTTTCGCTTTCTGCGTTAATTTTATGTTCTTTCATCATATTTACCAATGAAACATATACTTCATGGCCAAGACAAATATTAGGGGATCTGTATTTTCTAATGTCTACCGTTTGCAAATCCCCTTTATAACTGGGGACAACAATCTGCCCCGCAAGACCTGCAATAAAAAAAAACTAAATCTAGCAGTAGCTTTCAACGGTCTGCCGTACTTGACTGGATTGATCTATTGACCTTATGACATTCTTCTAGAGTTGGTCTAAGAAACAGAAGCTAAAGCTGTGTAGCACTCAGTCTGATGTCCAGATATTTCAAAATGTGTCTGTAGTTCACGCCACTGACTTAAAGATGCAACTAACAGCAACTTCGATCGATAGCCATCTCGTGTCTGATTGGTGTATAATTTTAAGGGGTTCGGCTCCATCATCTATTGCTTTAAACAACTCCCTATACATGCTTGTCGAGAAGAAGATTAAGAAAACCAAGAATAAGTTTCACAAATTAAGAACTCAAGATACCTCGGTAGCATTTGGGCACCAGAGGATACGGGCGCTGAACTGAGTGACAGACACAGAGGATCAGTACAGGATTAAGGACCTCACATTTCAGTTTCTGGTAAATTCCATTGTTAATACCCACCATTACTGAGGTATTATCCGCATTATCCATACGAATTCCTCTCATTTGTTTAAATGTGTGTGAATTCCTAAGGGAACAAATTGCTGAGGTCATCTGTCACTAGACTTTCACAATACTTAAACAAACTTATGCTAAGAACAAAACACCCACCTGTGCCCGAGGGAGGACTCGAACCTCCGGCGGGTGTTGCCACGCAATCCGTGACAGGGCGCCTCTAACCGCGCGGCTCATTTGTTTGATGTCTAGACCATAATCTGAAAGTAATGACTTTACTGCAGTAGCAATACATTCAGCATTCCCCTGTTCTAGTTCAACAATTCCTAAAAAGGTGGAAATATCTCTGCTTTATTGTTTTGAAAAATATACAATGCACACAAACGTCTGTAGATTCATCTATAAGAAGACTGAAATGTCCTTTACCAACATCGTGCTGTAGTTCTGATTTAAAGTACTGGAAGAGAACGTTCCTGATCAAAGCATTGCTCTTCGTACGGTGTAGCCGCAAAAGAGATGCACAGTCAGCACTTTGGATAAATTTCTGGTTACATCTGAAAGACGATCAAAGGATCTAATTGCACAGTGATTAACTACAAACAATGTAAGAGCAGCTTCAGCAGCTGCTCGTTCGTACGTATGTTCGATAGCCTGAAATGGCAATGTTGACTGTCTTGAAGATGAGAAAGGTTCAGCTGCTTTTAAATGTTTCTTACTTTTTCCATGCAGAAGTAAATCTGAAAACGCACATTCAGATTGCATTTTCAATATTTACACCGCGCACTACTAGGCTCCCTGGGAATCTCTAACAACCAATCGTTTAATTGTTTATCACTTAACCACTCTTTTCTAAAATGTCATACGTACCGCTTGACATTCTTATCAGACATGTTCCGTCCGCCGTAAAAACAAACAAAAAGAGCACTAGACACCAGTTGGTAAACACACAATAACTCACCACAACACTGTACTCTGTAACTTGGTACGCAACTCCCCACTTATGATCGGTAGCAGTCGGCAGCAGCCGGGAGAATTCGTGCCCTAGTAATTTGCAAATGTTCGTTGCCAACAGCGCAGCGTGTACCAGTGTTACCAATTCTAAAAAACCCGAGTCGCTAGATTCAATATCAAAAGTCGCTAAAACTGATTTTACTGGGGGTGTACCGAAAATTTCGTGCTTTGAATGGTGCAATAAATCAGTGCGGGGGGGGGGGGGGTAATAAAATATTAATAAAGATTGTCTCATAAGTAATTGCTATATTGTCTTAATTAAATGTTCAATCCCGCATCTGGCCATCCTGATTTAGGTTTTCCGTGATTTCCCTAAATCGCTCCAGGCAAATGCCGGGATGGTTCCTTTGAAAGGGCACGGCCGGCTTCCTTCCCCATCTTTCCCTAATCCGATGAGACCGATGACCTCGCAGTTTGGTCTCTTCCCCCAAACAATCCAAACCAATCCAATCTTAATTAAGTGACACATCACTTGCAACAACATACATATAAAATACGCTAACGTTTAATTAAACATGTTATCATAATTGATGCAACACATATATTGTTGAATCAATCACAGTAGTCAAATATACTAGAAATATACAACTATATTTGTAACAAAAGAAAGCAAGAACTCGAATTAGGTTACAAAATATATACATACCGGTATGTGAGCTGTTCATCGTCGTCACTCAGAAGATCGAATAACTCTTCTGTTTCATGCTCTGACAGAACTGTAGTTGGTGTAGAGGGTTGAACGTCGCTCAAAAGATGATGTTGCAGTTCGACTGGTTTCGTCGCAAAAGAGTAACTTTTGCTCGTCCCAATAAGCTCCAAAACGTCTGACGGTATGTCAAAAGATGCACAATCTTTGTTTTCTTTCTTCAGCTGGTCTCTCAATATGATCAAAGCATTAATTGTCTTTAACGATAATCTGTTACGTAGTTTAGTTTTTATAATGTTCATAGAACTGAATATTCTTTCCACTTCTGCATTGGAATGCGGTACGCATAGAACAGCCATTGCTAGCTGTGAAATCAAAGAAAAAGGATTCTCCCCTGCGGCATTTTTATACTGCAAAACCTCACTCCAAAACTGAACAGTGTTAGCAGTGTTATTCCCCCTAATGAAGTTGATATTATGCCATTCTTGCAGCATACCGTCTATGAAATCGCCACTAAAACCCAATTCTTTGGCTACATCCGCTACAGCATTATTTTTATTCACTTTTACTGTTTCTTCAACATTCAGCATTGACATTTTTTTCAGGATCGTAACGTTACTTGGCAGTCTTTGTTGAATTCTTTTATGAGTTTCAGACTAAACTGACTGCATCTCTTCTTCAAATAAACTTTATTTTCTTCAGACACACTTGACTAAGACAATTTCTGTTCAAACATAAAGCCAAGGTTCGGATTTGCGTACATACATTCTCTTGGTACTGGTGTTGTCAACAAATCAACAGTTTCCATGTTTTGTCCGAGTGACTGCATGAGAAATACAAGTGTATCAAGTAATTTAGTGGGGTCATTGTCTTCTCCTTCAAAAGCTTTTATTGCTATTTGTACGTCTTTTAAAGCATGTTTAAGGTAAAACATGTAAAGATGATTTGAGTCGTCACAATACATCTTGTACAAAAGATTGGCAGTGTAACAATTGTCTTGAACCATGGCAAGTGAAAAATGTAGCTTTAGTTCTTCCCACTGCTCCAGAATTATTCGTATTGCTGGTTCAATTGAAAGCCAACGTGTTGCACAGACCTTCAAAATTTTTAGTGGCTGTTTTCCACAATTTATTGTCTCATAAACGTTTTTATATTCCTCTTGTCTTTTGGGCGAAATGGAGAACCATTTGTAGGTTTCCCGTACAAGAACCTCTATGTTTCTAAGTATGGTATTCACTGAGGCGTGCGAAACTGCAAGCTGAAGAGAGTGACAAATGCAACGGATCAACACCAAATGTTTCAAACCATATTCTCTCTTGAGTTGTTCGAAAAGTCCATAGTTTATTCCAACCATTGCAGAAACATTATCTGTGCCAATTCCTACCATATTAGCGATTGGAAGTTTGAAATCTTTCAAAGAATTCACTAGAACAGCAGCCAGATTTCTTGCATCTGCAGTTTCTACTACAGCGAGTTTGAGAATTGCTGATCTAATGGTTTGGTTGTTTACACTATAGTACCGCATAATGATGCCTAGCATTTTAGATATTGATACATCTGTAGATTCATCTATTAGTACACTGTATTTTTGGTTACCTATATCTTCAACCAATGATTGTGTAAAATATTGAGCGAAAACTTCGGTTATAATGTTAGTGCACTTTGTACGATGTAATTGCATGTTTTTAGCGCCCTCATCACCGGAAAACACCTTCATGCACAGTATTCCTAAATGATCTACAGCTAAAATAGAACAATGTTCAGCAATAAATAAAGAAAGGGTGCCTTCTGCTCTGCTTGCTATTCTAACTGCAGTTTTCGGAACAATTTTCACAGGTAAGGGGGTTTGTGAGTGTGTTTTTTTTATCAATTTTTTGTTTATGCTTAATAGTTTTCGAATGGTTTCTAATATCACACAATTTAGCATAAAACTCTGTTGCACATACTTGACATCTTGCCTTGGATAAGTCTCCAACGACTGGTTTCAGCCACCCATTGAATTCAGGTTCTGCTTCCCACGCATCCCGATATTTTTGAGCGTACTGCTTCTTCTTCTGCGGTAAATCCATTATGTAAGCCACCACAACATAAGTTTCACTAATTTATAATCACTGAAAATACATTAAAACTCAGGCGAACTAGAGGTCATGAAACAATCAACTCACTCGGTAACTCGATATCAGTCTTGTTGTTCATTGTTTAAAACGTAATAATGTCTGCGATACCCCCACCGAATTGTTCTTGCGTTACCACTGTGCATGTGGTAATAATTTAACTGCGAGATAACATTTCGAGAAATTAGAGGTTGCTGGACAGAAATGTATTTTATTATACTTAATATTACGTATGTTTTTTGTCAATTCGAAAAATAAAGGGAGCTCTAAAGTTGAAGAATTATAGATCGATACGCTATCTACGATAACAGGCTAGTGGGTAAAGAATAATGAATTGTTCTATAGTCAAGTTTTTCTTACTCTGTACGCAATTCCCACATTCAGGTTTACTAAATGCTGAAAAATGCTACATGATCTGCTAAGAACTTAATTTTACCTAGTAAATCTAGAACAAATTTAGTGTAGTACCTATTCTATAGTTAAAATCTTAGTTTTGTTAATGAAAATACTGGCCCAAAATAGTTTTGATTTGTGCTTCAAAAGTCGTCAGTATTCCAAAAGTCGCCAGATAAGTCGCTAAATAATTTTTGTAGCTAAAAAGTTTTTTTTGTCGCCTTTTCTAGCGACAAAGTCGCTAAATTGGCAACACTAGCGCGTACATTAGCCGTTGTTGACTGCATTGTCGTCTTCTTTGTTGTTGAGCTCAGCTGTCTGTCACTGTCTCCTCCCCCTCGTCAACCATCACTCCACGCAGCATGGCTTGTCCGTTCTCCCTTCTTCAGCAAACCCCGCTCGACAAACGCCAAGTTAACAATTCGAGAGAAGTACCGTACACCAACGTATTGCGTTCACTATCCAGAATTCGCGGCATTAATTCATAGAGCAAAGCGTATTTTTGTTAGTGTGCTGCTGGTGCTAGAGGCACGTATCGCATATTTAAAGCCAATTCGAATCCTGGTGGTGGACTACACTTTCGCTGCCACTATTGGCCGGTCAGGGGAGGAGTGGTGGTATTTTAAACTTCCTGATCACCAGCTTTTGTGCCAATGTCCTGATTAAATTCCAGTCCTCTCCACAATCTCTCACGAAGAGAGAACACGTGACATTGTTGATGATTCGTCCGTCGGATGGGGATGTTAAACTCGGCAGCCCCCTTGACGCTTTTCGAGAGCATTGCACTATGTGGCAACACTGGGTTTCAACCTCTACTTCTTCATCCATAAAAACACAAACACGACACCACACAGTGCCGGCACTCATCACAGGAGTTTAGAACATAAATTGTGTCCGAACATTATGAAGTACCTCGAAGAAAACTGTCTGTTGACACACAGTCAACATGGGTTTAGAAAACATCGTTCCTGTGAAACACAACCAGCTCTTTATTCACATGAAGTGTTGAGTGCTATTGACAAGGAGTTTCAGATCGATTCCGTATTTCTCGATTTCCGGAAGGCTTTTGACAAAAATGGTTGAAATGGCTCTGAGCAATATGGGACTTAACATCTATGGTCATCAGTCCCCTAGAACTTAGAGCTACTTAAACCTAACTAACCTAAGGACATCACACAACACCCAGTCATCACGAGGCATAGAAAATCCCTGACCCCGCCGGGAATCGAACCTGGGGGCTTTTGGCACTGTACCACACAAGTGGCTCGTAATGAAATTGCGTGCTTAGGGAATACCGTCTCAGTTATGTGACTGGATTTGTGATTTCGTGTCAGAGAGGTCACAGTTCGTAGTAACTGACGGAAAGTCATCGAGTAAAACAGAAGTGATTTCTGGCGTTCCCCAAGGTAGTGTTATAGGCCCTTTGCTGTTCCTAATCTATATAAACGATTTGGGAGACAATCTGAGCAGCCGTCTTCGGTTGTTTGCAGATGACGCTGTCGTTTATCGACTAATAAAGTCATCAGAAGAACAAAACAAAATGCAAAACGATTTAGAAAAAATATCAGAATTGTGCGAAAAGTGGCAGTTGACCCTAACAAGGGAACCTCCCCATCGCACCCCCCTCAGATTTAGTTATAAGTTGGCACAGTGGATAGGCCTTGAAAAACTGAACACAGATCAATCGAGAAAACAGGAAGAAGTTGTGTGGAACTATGAAAAAAATAAGCAAAATATACAAACTAAGTAGTCCATGTGCAAGATAAGCAACATCAAGGTTTGCGTGAGCTGAGGAGCGTCGTGGTCCCGTGGTTAGCGTGAGCAGCCGCGGAACGAGAGGTCCTTAGTTCAAGTCTTCCCTCGAGTGAAAAGTTTAAATTTTTATTTTAAGACAATTATTATCTGTCCGTCCGATGCGATCACTTTTTTGGGAGTGATTATCACATCCACAAGAAAACCTGAATCGGGCGAGGTAGAAGAATCTTTTTACCCATTCGCCAAGTGTACAAGTTAGGTGAGTCGACAACATTCCTGTCATGTGACGCACATGCCGTCACGAGTGTCGTATAGAATATATCAGACGTGTTTTCTGTGGAGGAATCGGTTGACCTATGACCTTGCGATCAAATGTTTTCGGTTCCCATTAGAGAGGCACGTCCTTTCGTCTACTAATCGCACGGTTTTGCGGTGCGGTCGCAAAACACAGACACTTTTTATTCTCGAATCAGAAGCATACAAATTTACAGTTGCCATGCACATAAATAAATATATACACACAAATTGTATTTATATTACGTGTGCCCAGTTCTTTGCAACCTCCAAGGCGCTTGGAGTGGCTTGCAGGAGATCAATCTTCGTGCAGGATGTAGGGCACAAAAGGCACTGGAGCATGTGACTTGTGGTTTGTTCTTGTCCACAATCACAGGACGTATCTTCTATTATGAAGCGCCATCTCTTCAGGTTGTCTCTGGATCGTCCAACTCCTGATCGTAATCTGTTTAAAGATTTCCACATCAGCCAGCTCTCGTTGTGTCCAGGTGGTAGTTCTTCAGCTTCTGGCGTCTGCAAGTGAGGCGTCGACTTCTTCCATAACTCCAGCCTTGCCTTCTCTGGTAAAATGACGAGCTTCTCGGATGTTCTCAGGAAGCTCTTTCGCGATCTCAGCCGTTGCTGTGGTGGATTATGTCCAGGCAGTGGATGGGCACTGTCCTGTTCCACTTTCAGTCTCTCCTTGTTGGCAGCCACTGTTCTGCGTATCCATGGTGGCGCTATTCCAGCCAGGCAGTAGAGCTTATCAGTTGGGGTAGGTCTTAAGCAACCTGTGATCAACCTGCACGTTTCGTTGAGAGCAATGTCTACTTGTCTGGCAGGAGATGACCTGTACCAGACTGCAGAAGCATATTCTGCAGTAGAAAAGCACAGTGCCATTGCAGAGCAGCGAATAGTTTGTGGATGTGATCCCCAATGTGTCCCCGCTAGTTTGAGAATTAGGTTGTTTCGAGCGGAGATTTTCATTTTGGTGTTCTTGCAGTGAGTTTTGAATGTCAGAGTTCTGTCGAGAGTGACTCCCAAGTATTTAGGTGCGTGATGATGCTGGAGTTGGATGCCTGACCATGCAATATGTAGCTCACGATTACCTTCCCTGTTCCTTAAATGAAAGGCACACACTTGTGTCTCCGAAGGGTTTGGTCTGAGTTGGTTCCGATTGTAGTAGCTTGACAGTGTTCTAAGTGCTCTTGTCAGGTTTCTTTCCACTCTTTCAAAGCATGAGCTCTGTGTAGCAAGGGCTAGGTCATCTGCATATAAGAATCTCCTTGTGCCTGGGGTCAATGGCTGGTCGTTGGTATAGATGTTGAAAAGAAGTGGAGCCAAGACGCTTGCCTGAGGTAGACCATTTTTCTGCGCTCTCCAGCGACTGCGTTGTCCTTGAAATTCAACAAAAAACCTGCGGTTTTGGAGGAGGGTGCTGAGTAGTCTAACGAGGTGGCCATTGTTGATAATATTGTGTAGTTTTGCATGGAGTAACTGATGATGGACAGTATCGTACGCTGCTGTGAGATCCACAAAGACCACGCCCGTTACTTGACGGGTTTCAAATCCATCCTCTATAAACTGAGTGAGATTCAGAAGTTGCCCTGTGCAGCTTCTGTTTGGTCGAAAACCTGCTTGTTCGGGTATGAGAAGAGGGTCTATTACTGGTAGGATTCTATTCAGAATCATACGTTCGAACAGTTTATAAAGGTGACTCAAAAGGCTAACTTATCACAGTGAACAGAGACGTCAATGAACGAACGGACAGATCATAACTTTACCGAGCGAGGTGGAGCAGTGGTTAGCACACTGGACTCGCATTCGGGAGGACGACGGTTCAATCCCGTCTCCGGCCATCCTGATTTAGGTTTTCCGTGATTTCCCTAAATCGTTTCAGGCAAATGCTGGGATGGTTCCTTTGAAAGGGCACGGCCGATTTCCTTCCCAATCCTTCCCTAACCCGAGCTTGCGCTCCGTCTCTAATGACCTCGTTGTCGACGGGACGTTAAACACTAACCACCACCAAAGATCATAACTTTGTGAAAATAAAGAAAGTAAACATTTCACTCGAGGGAAGACTTGAACCAAGGACCTCTCGTTCCGCAGCTACTCACGCTAACCACGGGACTACGGCGCTCCTGAGCTCACACTATCCTTGATGTTGCCTATCTTACGCATGGACTACTCAGTTTGTATATTTAGCTTATTTTTTTCATAGTTCCACACAACTTCTTCCTGTTTTCTCGATTGATCTGTGTTCAGTTTTTCAAGGCCTATCCACTGTGCCAACTTATAACTAAATCTGAGGGGGGTGCGATGGGGAGGTTCCCTTGCAAGTAACAAAAAGTGTGAGGTCAACCACGTGAGTGCTAAAAGGAACTCGTTAAACTTCGGTTACACGATAAATCAGTCTAATCTAAAAGCCGTAAATTCAATTAAAAGCCTAGGTATTACAATTACGAACAACTTCAATTGGAAGGAACACACAGAAAATGTTGTGGGGAAGGCTAACGAAAGAGTGCGTTTTGTTGGCAGGACACATAGAAAATGTAACAGACCTACTAAGGAGACTGCCTACACTACGCTTGTCTGTCCTCTTTTAGAATACTGTTGCGCGGTGTGGGATCTTTACCAGATAGGAATGACGGAGTACATCGAAAAAGTTCAAAGAAAGGCAGCACGTTTTGTATTATCGCGAAATATGGGAGAGCGTGTCACAGAAATGATACAGGATTTGGGCTGGAAATCATTTAAAGAAAGGCGTTTTTCGTTGCTACGGAATCTTCTCACGAAATTCCAATCACCTACTTTCTCCTCCGAAAGCGAAAATAATTTGTTGACACCGATCTACATAGGGAGGAACGATCATCGCTATAAAATAAGGGAAACCAGAGCTCGTACGGAAAGGTATAGGTGTTCGTCCTTTCCGCGCGCTATACGAGATTGGAATAATAGAATTGTGAAGGTGGTTCGATGAATACTCTGCCAGGCACTTAAATGTGATTTGCAGAGTATCCATGTAGATGTAGATATTTACAAAAACACACTCGACACTTCGTAACAGGTTGGAGGAGGGCAATGGCAAACCACCTCCACTCGGACCCTTCCCAGGATGGCGTTTCAGGATTCCTGCTTCTGCTCCCTACCCTCAGTTCGTGAGTATGGGACTTTTACATATTATTGTATTTTTGCTTACAGCCACCGCATTGTTTGCTTTGCTGAGATTGTCAGTTATCAGAGATGCCTGATATCGTTAGCTAAAAGATAGCCATGTACATTGCTTATTAAGAAGAAAATCTAAGGTGCGTTTACACTGCGATTTGTATCGGCACATGTATGAGATACATGTATATGCGACTTTGCGACATGTATCGCGACTTGTATGAGTTGACAAGTATCAACCTCATACATGTATGAGTGTGCGTTTACACTGGTTGATTTGTATCACTGTGCGATGGCTTCCGACGACGATTTGGAAGATTTCACATTTTTATGTGCTGGTACACTTGCTCTTTTGGAAGATGATAGGAAGAAAAGACGGAGGAAGCGTAGATGGTGGCAGAGAGAGTTTCTTCGCAAACGCACTACTCACGGACCTTACGCAATGCTCGTTCAGGAATTAACGCTAGAGGATGGCGCATATTTTAGAAATTATGTCAGGATGAGTATGGAGGATTTCCGCGGTTTGTTATCTCTTGTGGCTCCTCTTGTGTCCAAAACCAACACAAACTTTCGGGAAGCGATTCCACCAGAGGATCAGTTGGCAGTAACACTCCGTTTTTTGGCCACTGGGGATTCCTTTTTTGACGTTAATGTATCTGCATAGAATATCAAAAAGTGCCATATGCAACATTATTCTTCGTGTTTGCGAGGCCACTGTGCAAGTTTTATCCCAAGAAGTGAAGGTGAAAGTTTTTATATATCAATTTTGTGCTATTATTCCGGCAGCCTCGCGTGATAATGTTGACAACGGATGCTAATGCCGACAATCGTGTGTGAGACGTTGGCATTAGCAATCGCGCGACAGTGCAAATGTTTTGTCGTGAAATCTTCGATTTACGAGGGCAATTACTTTTAACGAGCGGACGAGGATACATACAAGTAACTGTCAACCAGGAACAGCAGCACAAATTCTCTAGCGCGTCGTTGATGTTGCCAACATAACCACGTGAGGCTGCTGGAATAGGAACTAAAATTTTAACGGTACATACATTTTGAACCATAAATTTCTCAAATTTTGCTGAAATGGGTTAGCTTTTAGTTCTTTGGAACGACTAACATGGTTCACTTAGTAATACAATATCACAATTTCTGAGGACACTTTCTGCACAGTAAAGATATCCAACAACATTAATTTGTATTTAGTTTTATTAAGTAGTACTTGAGAGCACATGACATGCATATTTCAACATTTATACATGTTTTTACAGAATCCATAAATTATGTTGCATTTGCATCTATTAGTTCATCCTTTGCCTCCTGCAAACATCTGTATATTCCGTTCTCAAGTCTTGCCATAATTCTAGGGTGGCCATTTTCATAAAAAAAATCTGAGCTTATTGACGACAAAGTCACCCAAGTGGGTAAACTGGTCCCTTTTTCTGCCTGCTAAATTGTCGCCAACTTTTCTTAAGGTCTGTAAAAGACCTTCTCGCTCTTCATCCAGGTCTCTCCTGGCTCTCTTCAGTGCACTTGATCTACCACTTCCACTCGGATTTGGAGTGGTACAGGGTGACACGGTTGCAGATCCACTTTCATGTGGAGGCACAGAGATGACTGGAGTGGTTTCCACTTCCACAATGTCTTGTGGGGGCGTGGCAAATGTCACCTCCTCCATTTCTGTTACATCGAAAGGAAAACTAATGCTTCCTTCTCCTTCACCATCTCCTTCTGTGGTTGGGACTTCCATGACCTTTAAAATACATAACACATTTCTAAGGCAAAGTGAGATATATGTTATACATACATTATAATCAAAGTATCTTAATGTATTGATAATTTTTTGAGTGTCCGTGCGTAAATTAAATTAAAAAAGTAACAATTTTCTTTCCAGCTTCCTGCTACTGAAGAGGAATGGCTGAAAATTGCCAAAGAATATGAAGAAAAATGGAATTTCCCGAGGTGTTTGGGAGCTATTGATAGGAGGCATATTGACATTGTGGCACCACCCAACAGTAGAACAGTTTATTTTAATTATAAAGAGCGCTTCAGCATTGTTTTGCTAGCAATTGCTGATGCTAATTATAGAATAATTTACGCTGAAGTTGGCACACAGGGGAGGATATCAGATGGTGGTGTCCTTAAAGACACCACATTTTACAAAATGTTAGAAACCAAAACTCTAAATATACCACCATCAACTCCTCTTTCTGGTAGGAGCAAGCCTGTTCCATATGTTTTCATCGCTGACGAAGCCTTTGGCCTAGAGGAAAATATTGTGAAACCATTTCCAGGTCTGCATGAAAAAAATAGTTGGCAACGTATTTTTAACTATAGAGCATACAGAGCAAGAAGACTAATAGGAATTGTATTTGGGATTATAAGTGCTGTTTACAGAGTGCTGAGGAAGCAAATGCTTCTCAGTCCGGAAAAGGCTACAGTGGTGGCACTAGCCTGTGTTTATATACATAATTTTCTTCAAAACAGAAAATCTCAAAGGTATTGTCCAGCAGGAACATACGACAGAGAGGGAGATGATGGCAACGTAATACCTGGGTCCTGGAGGGACACCCCTACTGTGCTGGAGCCACTGCCCAGAACTGGCCGATGACTAATGGATGGTTTCACTGTGCTCTGTGTGTTTCTGAAACAAGAGACCGATGACCTTTGCTGTTTAGTCCCTTTAATCTTTAAACCAACCAACCAACCAACCAGAACTGGCCGAAGAACTTAATTGCTGAATGACAACAGAAGAGAATATGCTGAATACTTCTGCAGTATTCAGGGCTCCATTCCATGGCAGTATGGAAAATAAGTTCCACATCATTGTTAAATGATGACATAAAGGAATATGCTCTATTCTTCTGCAGTATTCAGGACTTCAAACCATAGCAGTATGGAGAATAATGTTTTTCAGTGAAATTGTAAATAATTGTAAATATTCACATTATGTAAAGCATTATCACGAAAAAATGTTGCCAAATATATGATTAATAAAATAATATAACAAATTTACTTACTGGTACTACTTCATGTGTGCTCCTATGAGAGAGTGGTTTGTAATTGTCTCTTATGAACTGCATACTTTCAAAAGCATACCATGTAGAGTGGTACACATTGCTTGTAGCACTTCCAGTTCCTTTGCTGCTCTTCCTTTTCGCTAATTCGTGACTATATTGGCTTTTTAAATTATGTCACTTGTCCTCACATTCTTTCCTTGACACGTTAAATGCCTTAGCAATTTCCTCCCACTCGTCGTACCTTTTCTGAGTGTTCTTATAGTCTCCTAGTTGCACATCCCATGTACAGGGATGCCTGCGCACTGCCTCTATAAAATGCAGTGTATTTTGTTTTGACCAAGGAATCATGGCAAATTTTAAATTATTACACGCGGGCACAACACACGACACAATACACAAATACCTACACAACAAACGACAGTCGGCACCTCCAAAACTCTTTAACAGCCGCCAAAGCGCCTGGTACTACGCATACGCTATTCGTCAAAATAAGCGGCAGGCGACATGACGACAGGAAATGATAGTACTGCACATGCGCGAGTTCTTCAAATGTCGCTCATACATGTCGCGTATATGGCCAAAAAGCGATATACAAAATGTATACGCGACATGTATGAGCTCGACGGTCCGCATACAAGTTCCGTGAATTTTTGTATGAGGTGATGTATCGCGACATGTCAAATTGACGTGTCGCTCATACATGTCGCGGTACATGTATCCCAGTGTAAACGTACGTTTTAAGGAGTTAATTTCTGTTCAGTTTTCGATTATATCCTACATGTATGTAATTTGAATGAACAAATCAGAAATGCAGCCCATTTTTGCAACACATTGAGTGAAACAATTGCAATACATCCATTCACTGTCTTGCAGGTGCACAAAGATTTGCATTCGTAATAGTTTCATCAAAGCAATTTTTTTTTTCAAAATTAAATTAAACCAGAAAAATCCGCCAAAAAAGACCCAGTTTTAATAATATATGTCAACCATCAAAACTAAATTTTACCCGTCACACAACATGAAATTCCGTCAAATTTAATGGGAAATCCACCAAGTTGGCGACGCTGGAGGTGACATGACGACCAGTGTGAATTGGTCTTCATAATACTACTCTAGTTTTCTGAAATAATAAAGCACACGACATTTAACTTTTTTTTTAATAAAGCAATGTCCAGTAATGTGTCATCAGAACTTGTACTGAGATGAAGGAAACTCTATAACACTTGGTTATAAATAAACAGGTACTCATCAGCATTCAGCTTCTTCTTTCTCCTTGTTGACAAAACAAAGGGCTTATCTGGAACCAAAGTACCATAAGGGACAAGTGTAATGGTATAATATTTTCATCACGGAAAACTTCAAGGCCACCACCATAGTCTGCTGGTCCCTCCCCCACACACAAAACAGCGAAGGTCAACCATGTACTGCCTCCAAAGACAGCAGTAACATCACGTGAACTGCATTCTAAGTCCACGAAAGACATCTTGGCCACCAATAAGGTGCTGCTTACTGAATTGGCCAGCAAGATCAATGTCTATTGCTTTCAAAGACTTGTACACAGGAATCATGCGCCGCCAACGGCGATGATAGTAATGTCACATAGGCATTGCAGAGGCACAAAGCCATTGTGAGAGTAGGGAAAAGCAACAGAATAAACTTGCTTTGGGCCCTTGATTACTTGGGAATCAATGGCAATGAGCAAGCTGATAGCTGGCCAGAACAGGTGGAAGGACTCCATTTATTGGACCAGAACCTTTCCTTATCATCACTAGAGTGATGGTTAAATCAAAACTAAGAAACTGGGCCAGAGGGCAGCATGTAGAATATTGGATTATGAACCAAAAACAGAAACACATCAAGTTAACAATGCCAAAGCCATGTTTTAAGAGAAGTTCTGTAATCCTTGGCTTGAACTGGAGACAGACTAAACTCGTGGTAGGACTAATGACAGACCACGAAAAATTTGAGGAAGTCCTATATATGATGGGTACAGAGAAAGAAGCTCCTATCTTTAGTCTGTGTGGTGAGGGTGATGAAACTGCAACACACCTTATCTTCCAATGCAAAGCATAGGATATCAAAAGGCATGGAATATTTGAGCCATCAAGTCCTGAAGAAATTGTGTCTAATGAATAACTAATAAAGGAGATTCTAGTCTTTAACCCTCAAACCATCAGGTGAAAAATAGTTTCCAGAAAGGTTTGGCTAGGTCTTTGGGACACAATAAATGAAAAACTTATAACAAGTGACAAACAGTATATTTACATCAAATGACCAATTTTTAATTTGTTTACGTAGTACTAAACGCTATAGTGACATTATTTTAACTTTTTGAATTATACAGTATTTATAAAAAATATTTAAAACACTCTTTTTGTAGTACTAAACGTTAGTAAACAGGAAATATAAGTAAATTTGATTGAATAAACAAATATAAATGAGAATAAATTGTAGAACTATGATGTAAAAATGTTGAATTTTTATTATATAAACAGAAATTGTGAATATAATGAATAGTTTGAGAGATGTCATTCTCTAAAATCATCACTTGTCAAAAAAGTAGCCACAAACAATTTCTGCATGCACCAAGCATAATCAAACTTTGCAAAAGTATTTACTTTTGTTGTCCTTGCATTTGTACTGTCTTCCCTTCCCCTTTTGCCTAGCTGTGGGTGCTGGCAAGGTTAGAGGTAAGCCTGTGAATTTCATGCAGGAGGTTTGGCTGGGTTGTGCGCATTGTCAAATATGGCGTAGTGAGAGACTTTCCTAGAGTTTTGATGATTTCTAATGGTTTGCTTTGAACACAATGTAGCCATTGAGAGCTGCAGTGTTCAACAACTGAAAAAAGAGACAGAGAGACCACTGCCTTGTCCCTCTAACAACAGTGTATCCACCACACACAGCATCAACGATATCTCTGCAGATCTTAGCTTTGTTGTAGTACGTTATTATACTTGGTCTATTTTTCTTTTTGTCACTGTCACTGTCAATTTCATCATCATGATGCACTGATGAAAGGAGCAGTAATGATTTGTTTAGCTTTGGCACTTTGAAAGTAATGTGATGTCTTCCTGAAATCCAAACTTGATTACTCTCTTTTAGATTTCTTTGGTAAAATGTGCCTCTGCATAGACTTCCAAATATTTCACATATTACATTTCTGAACAAGCCAGGATGAAACTTTAATCCCATACTTGGCAGGTTTATTTGGGATATACATCCTGAACCTGCACTTGCTTCTATATGGAATAAGCATTTCATCCAATGTAGCATTTTCTGATGGAGCAAAATGTGTGTTGCAGTTGGAGATAAACATATCCAAAAACGATTTTTTTGGCAGTAAGAGTATCTTACTATTTTCTGTCTTCCTTCATATGAATGTTGTCAAACCTGATACAATAAGTCAAAACTCTGAACCTTTTCAATGACATACTAGCTTAAAATATTTGTATTACAGTCCCATCTGTATTCCAAAATTCTTCAATATTCATTTTACCACCATGTAATGTTTCAGCTAAGTAAAATAGGTCAAAATATGCTTTCAGCTCATGAAAACTTGTAGGCCTAGGCACATTTGGGTCCTTGTATGAGGCAGTCACAGGAGTTGTACTTGGATCAACAACAGTAGGTGCATCAGTGCTGGAAAAAGGCTGAGGTTTAAAAGATAATGACATCTGATCATCTTCCTCTTATTCACCACCTATTGAACTATTACTATCATGATCATTATTTATTTCAAAGTCTGCGTCAGCATCAGAATCACTACTTCACTCTCATCATCATATAAATTCTGTCAATTTCACTTTTTGAAACATTTTCTGTTGCCATTTTATAATTTAAACTATTGACAAAGATAATTTGGTGTTATAACATCACAGATAGTATCTCAATGATATACCATGACAAAAAGGGGAACACACCAGCAGAAATCAGTAATGTAAATGGTTGGGCTGGGTCTTACAGATCTGTGCACTTTTTGGAAGACTGCCAAATAAGGAAATCACAAAACAAAACCTCATTCATAATGTCAATGCTTTCTCTCAAATGTTTCAGGAAGCTACTGGAGTGCTAGAGTCATATCAACAACTAAAAGACCATAGTAAGTGATCTGCACAAAAAAACCTTGTTTCAGTGCAGGCAGCAGAGGGCTAGGACCACTGTTGTTTTAATATTCCTGTTCAAATCAATCAAATCAATAGAACATTCCGCTCTTCATTTTGTATACAGTTAAAATTTGTCTGGTTAATCCAGTAACTGAGGAAAGAGTGTACAGTATCTGCCTCTTTCCTTTCGATATGCATATAGCTAGTCACATGCATTCAGCATCTTTTTAATAGAAAAATCCACAGTGGATTACTCATCTAAAAGTACAGGTGTGTTGTGACATCCATCGAGCCCACAGAGGTTAAACTAGATTCTAACTTCCTTATGAGAAAAGGTTGTAACCTAACCTAACCCTCTTGATCCTGCCAAAAGTTGATGAAGGGGATTGTGTGTACTGTGACCAAGCTGTCACTTGTCGTTATTGGGCGACCTCTGGTGATGACGACATCTGCCATTCATTGCTTGTGCCATTGTGAAAGTAGCATAAGGTCACAGTTGAAAGTAAGGGCAGACTCACAGGTTACTGCAAGCTTGACAAGCACACATGCACAAACATGTGGCATAAGCATACTTGATCATCTTTGGGGAAAGTTTATACAATCATTTTAACTATTCAATACACATAAACGATTTTCAATTATGCAATCTTGTGCAAGAGTCCATGCTTGAGTGTGTGTGCCAAAATTGTACATGTTGATGCAAGCAAAGACTAGTTCTCAACTAACAGCAGCATGGCAAACAGATCAGACTGAGTAAAGTGGAGCAGCAGTAACACAGTACTCACAGGACTCATATTCTGGAGTGTAGCAGTTCAAATTCTTGCCTGTCCATCAATTTTTAGTCTTTTTGTGATGTCCCTACTGGAGGCGAATGCAACGTATTGTTCCTTTTAAAGGCCATGGCTAGTTTTGTTCCCCAATCTTCCCAAATCCAAGCATTTGCTCCATCTCTAATGGCCTTGTTGTGAGTGGTCATTAAAACTAATCTTCCTTCTTTCAAACAGATCAGTCGTAATGTGTTCCAAGATTTTATTGGAGCATGTCCATGCCCGTCATGTCTTTGGTGAATGAAATCAAATGATAAGATTGAATGTGTGGCAACATATTATAGTCTGTTACTGAAATGTAAAACAATCTATCAGACCACTGACAAAGACTCCATCATCAATAAAATTAACTCCTTGAGTACAAATTTTAGTAGAGAAAGGAAGTAAAAATGGGGAATATTTTCATGTCTCAGAGCGGCATGAAAACAATGTATAAACCCATGCTGTGCCATTGCTGTACAACCAGAGTCATCGGTCTCAACGTGAACCATTAGAATTTAATAATTTTTCATCATTCATAAATTTCTCATTCTTGTACCCAGTTGTTCTAGTCAGGCATCCATTCTGCTACATAAGTGATGAATTGGTGATCCAAGGATGGTACAAAGTCAATACAAAGATGTTGCATAGTCCATCATTCTTTCATTATCTAATCGGGAGGCGTGGGAGAGAGGCCATGCAACTGCCTCCCACATCTGCCTGCAGAGAGGCACTTGGCTGGATCTTCTACTTTGATTCTGCTCTAGAGCAGACAGGCCATCTACCTCTATTCTTTATCTATTATTTTTCCCAAATATCTTTAGCTTTTGCCACTGACTCCTGTTGCCCAAGAGATTGACATGCAGATTAAGAACATCTTCCTGGAGGATCCAAACATTAAACGTATCACTGCTAATGCAAAATTCTGTTAATGTATTTCAATTGCTTCTGACACTACCATCTACTCTACAGCACTCACATTACACACAGTGCCCTGTACATTATTTATTTTTTGGGATCACTTACATACCAGGAAGTATATAACTGAAAGCATATCGTAAAATGGCAGCTGCTTATTTGACATTCTCATAGCTCTTTCCCATCCTAAGAAATTGCAATGCCACTGCCAATCTATTGTGTGTTGCTGCATCTTCTCTCGCAGTTGTACCTTATCTTTAGGTCAAGGTGGTAGTGATTAACAAATTAGTCAGATGCATCTTTTCATTCATTCTTTGTTAATTATGCCATCTTGTGGATGTACACTACTGGTCATTATAACTGCAACTCCAGGAAGGATACCAAATACTTTTTTTCTTTTTTCAAATTTAATTTTACTTAGTGGGCATATACAGTACAATAGGAAGCACGCATGATTAACTTCCTCAGTCCAAGGGCCACAATCATGTGTATGGAAGTTGGAATACAGCACGCCACAGGGATCACTAATGTGTCCCCTTCCATTCCTAATATTTCTAAATGATTTAAGCTCTCATGGACAGTACTTGCAATTCACAGATGACACAACTCTGTACTAAAAAGGCATCGATGGTAGCAAGGCTCAAGTAGAAGTAGATGCTTTGTTTGATGCTAGAAAGAAATATATTGAGGGAAACTGGAGCTAAGTATAAGGACAGGAGAACGATATGGAACATATACAAAGAAGAGGTGGCAATAGTGAGATGTGGGGAACATCAACAACAAGCAAAAATTAAACAGGGTGTGAGACAAGGATGTGCACTCTCCCCTGTCCTCTTTAATATGTACATACAGAAAGCAATGGACGAGGTCAGAGAAAAGTTAGGACAAGCTAATGGAATCAGGATCCAGGGAAAAATAGTTGATATGCTGCGTTTTGCGGATGACATTGCTGTCCTAGCGGAAAATGAGGAAGAATTACAAGTAGTGTTGGAGGAAATGGAAAACACTCTTGCTACACGGTACAACATGAAAATTAATAAGTCAAAAACAAAAATCTTAGTTGCAAGCAAACAAAATAATCAAGCAATTACGAATATAAGGCTGAATGGAGAGAAGCTGAAAGAAATACAAGACTTTGTCTACTTGGGAAGCAGAATAACATCAGATGGTCATAGTAGGAAAGATGTAATAAGTAGAATAAATCGGGCAAAGATTGCATTCTATTAAAGGAAAGGACTCCTCACATCAAATATGATAAGTCTGTCATTAAGGAAGTGGTTAATAAAGACCTTTGTTGGGAGTGTGCTTCTCTACGGCAGCGAAACCTGGACACTTGGAGAGGACGAAAGAAGAAGGATTGAAGGATTTGAAATGTGGTGTCTGCGAAGGATGTTAAAAATTCCATGGACGGCCAGGATGACAAATGAAGAAGTCCTGCAGAGAGCGGAGGAAGTTCCAGTTCTTTGGAAGACGGTCAAGAAGAGGAGAGATATATGGATGGGACACATTCTGAGACATGAAAGTCTTCTCCACACTATAACGGAAGGCCTTGTGGAGGGCAAAAGGGCAAGGGGCAGACCTAGAAGAAAGTACATAAGCCAGATAATGCAGGACCTAGGATGCGGAAGTTTCACGGAATTGAAGAGGCTGGCCGACAATCGCACTGAATGGAGAGCTGCTGCAAATCAATCTTAGGATTGGCAACTTAAGAAGAAAGAAATGGTTTATTATAAACAAAATGAAAATAAATTAAGAAAAACCCAAAAATTGATATGTAGCCTCCACAACAAAGGATATCTAAAAAATGCAGGAGCTGTGAAGCTTCTGGGGCTCATGGTGGATACTAAACTCACTTAGCAAGAACTCGCTGCACATATATGTGTGACAAATTGTCAGAAGTCATATACCTCCTGAGGAAACAAGCACGTGATAGCTGATCAGCACCTGCTTATAGTGCATTATTCACTGTTCCACAGGTGTTATCAGCTATACCCTTTTACTAGGCGGTCACTCTATAGGCTTCAAGAAAATTCTACTTGTGAAGAAAAAAGTGTGTGTGTGTGTGTGTGTGTGTGTGTGTATGTGGTGTGTGTGTGTGTGTGTGTGTGTGTGTGTGTGTAAATGAGAGAGAGAGAGAGAGAGAGAGAGAGAGAGAGAGAGAGAGAGAGAGAGAGAGAGAGAGAGAGGCAATAAGGATCATAGCATCAAGCAGGAAACTGGATCACTGCAAACCCATTTTCACATGTCTAGCAATGATGACTATTTTCAGTCAATATGTCTTCACTTGTCTCAGCATGTGAAAGAAAATCATGGAACATTCATCAACAGGAGTGGCATCCACAATTATAACATGCTCAGTACGGAAATATAGACATTGCACGCTGTCGGCTTTCCATGACATGAGACAGTTTCCTGACAGTAGCTATTAAAATGTTCAACTAGTCAAATACTAAAATGCAGTCCTTGGAATAGGCAATATTTTGAGGAAAGATGTCACAAAATCTACACCAAAAACCACTGTACAGTTTAAAAGAGTTCTTTGACAGTGAAACAGTAACTTGGACTCCATAAACAATGCACTGCCGTATGAAACGGAATGAATATGTACTCGTTAAAAAGTTCTTAATCCACATGTCATTCAATTATTTATTTATTTAATTTTTTTGCATAGAGTCAACAAAAATGATGAATATTGCAAACGTCAGTGTTCTTTATATAATTATGAAGATGTTCTTAAAATACAAAAAGAAAAAAACAAATAGTTGATATAAATTAGCAAGACTATAATACAAGAACACAAAGGGAATGTAGTGTCACAGAAGTAGGTATACAACCAAAATATTTCTAATTTCTAATACAAACCATAAGATCACATGTTTTCAACTTAGGATTCAGACAGAGAGTACAAACATTTCTTTGCCAGGAATAATTTGAGTTTTGTTTTAAAGATATTTCCATCCTAGACACATAAATCTTTTTGCAATTTGTTATGCCAAATTTGACCACTGATTGTTACACTTTTGCAGATTTGTTCTATATTATTATGCATCCTTATGCTAATTTGATTTTGTATTATAATGCTTGTGTAAACTTAACCTTGTAACACTAAGGCAGTCTATCCAGTCTTGACTGGAAAACAATCCAGCTATGGTAATAAGTGGTAATAAATCTCCTGTAGGGGACATAGAACATTTCAAAAAACTTTTTAAAAGATTCTGGTGACTAGATTCAAGCACTTGTCACATTGCTAGGCATTTCAACACATAGGCGTAAGATGGCAGCACACATTACAACTAAAACAAATCATACCAGCATGCCTGGTGTTTGCTCTATGGTGTGGTGACTGTCACAAAAATTTGGATGTGTGTGGAACTGTGGTTTTAAAACTTGAAGTAACCCTTTCTCCAGGGATGATAATATATATGGACAAAGTAACTAGTGGTAATTCCTATACATTTCAGCCCTCAACCATATGTGAATAAATACCTCCCTAAAGATATCTGTGTTACAGTTACTGACTGCACTAACAGAAGATAATTAAAAGAAACTAGGAAATCTGTAAAGTGTACACAAGTAGAAATGAAAAAAAAAAATTCTGCAACAGTAATGATATTATGCCTCAGATACTCCAGGACTAGGATTTATTGGGCCAATAAAACTAAAATAGGTGCTGTTGCTGAAAATAACAGCTGTGGCAGATATTTCATGATAAAGAAGTACCTGATACTTGTCAATGATGACAAAGTGGTACAAACCAATAAAGAAAGGAACAAGTTTAGGAAAATTGAACCCATTTAGCAATGTGTTATGAAAGGATGTAGGTTAAATCCAAGACTTCCAAATGATCCAGTGGATGAACAAATGATACCTTTCTGGGACCATGTACAGCTCTGCAGCTTATAAAACAAAGCCAAACCTATGTGGTGTAAAGAATTTTGTCTTACCTGCACCTGACGTACACACCTGGATTGTATTATTATTTTCTTATTTTTTATTTTATTTTATTTTTTTTATCAAGACAAAGGTGATATGATTGTGACTGCTGTTCTAAAAATTTGGATGCAGTTGGAAAAGTGGTTTTAAAACCTGCAATAACTCTTCCCCCAGGGATGATAATATATATGCATGGTACATCACATATGAACTTTTTGTGGATATGCTACACAGTGAAACTGAGTGTCAGAGTACAGGGACATTGCAAAAAGGTAGTAGTAGATTGAAGGTGACAAAGATATGCAGAAAAGGAAAAGGGGTTCAACAGATCAGACAGTCTGAAATGATGGCAAGCATCAATTGTGAATTGGTTAGATAATCACCTTGTGGTGCCAATGTCCAGTAAAGAAGGAGTAAGGAGTCATTCCTGTTGGAAAAGTGCTAGTGATGGTGACAAAAAGAAAAGAAGTATTTAGAAGTGAAATGTCTTCAGGTCATACAGGCATAAAATACAAATATGGATGGCATTGACTTCTTGCATAGACTTATTAGCCTGTATAGGATAACAAATAGAACAAGAAAATGGACTGCATGAGTGACTATGCATTTTATTGATTTTGCAATCTGTTCTTTGTGGAAAGAGGACAGACATGATGAGGAGTCCCTAAAAACCCCCAAGAAAGAAGTTTTAGACTGTCTTAAGTTGAGAGAAAAATATTGAGAATCTCTGTGCCATACTGTCCAAAATGATTAAGCATCCAAAACTGATACAGTCAATGAACTTCCCAGCACCAGGGTGCAACAGATTCCAGACCATAGTTCCTGAGCCACCAGATACTCTACAAACAAAGCATACATTGCATCTGCTAGAATTTTCTGAACCTGTCACCAAACGCTACTGCCATTTTTCATGATTCTCAGCTAACAAAGCATGAATTGATGTCGTATTTGGAAAGTGTCCTTGTGGTTGCAAGACACATGCAACTGTTTCAGACTTTAACATGAGCTTTGACTCTGGTGGTTAAAAATGTGAAAAATTTGTGTTACATTTACTTCAGTCCAGAATTATAAATCTAAGACTTTGATTTTAAAAAATGCTATTTTTAGTTACATCTCAAAATGTTTATTACAAGGTTTTTATCTTTATGTGTGGGTTAGGAAGGAAACTGCACTGAAATTCCTGTTTAACACTTTATTTAGTGTATAATCACTTCATACAATCATTAACACAAATAAATAAAAGGAAATTAACATAAAATGTATTGTTAAACATCATGTCTTATACTGGGAATTGTGTTTCACAGTGTCCTGATGTACCCTGTTGGTTGTGTGAGTTTTTATAAAAAGTAAAGATGCAGGATTTTTTATTAAACTATTTTTGAAACCTTTTTAGAATGTTATTTATAATAGAATGAAACAAAATGGAAACATTTTCAAAAATATTTTTCCCTGTGTTAAGAGGAGGTTAAGTTTGTAAGCGATTTGGGGATGTACAGGTGTAAAATTTAGTAGACAGAGCTGCATGCTCTTGTGACAAAAATGGTTTTAACACTGCTTAGCATTGATTTGAACTGAGCTCAGAGGACAGATATAGATATGCAATTTCATGCTGCTTCAACTTCTGCCAGAGTCCATTAACTACCAAAATGTAAATTTAAAATGTGATTTATTAGTCTCATTACATAAACTGTACAGATCATATGATCTGTTGTACAGAAGACATGTCAAGTTTAACAAAAATATAATGATTTACAGAAATTCTTTTTGCACTATTTTAACAATAAAGCCAATAAATACAACACTACAATATTTACTATAAATTAACAGTTTACCAATTTCCTTTGTTGTACACAGACAACACTGCAATATTAGCTATAGATTCTTATTGTTGAAAGTGTCAGACTGTCTTCCAAGAATTCTTCAATGGTGTAGTAACATTTCCTTATTAAAATATTTTGGAGTAAACTTTTCAGCAAACCAAGGACTGTTGTTAATATGTTTCTTCCTTTTAATTTGTTTAATATTTTTAGTCCCATGTACAGAGGTGTCCGAGCATAAAGCTTTAAGTGATGTGAAGGAAATTTGAAGTTTTCTATAAGACGAGTACAATAGCTATGCTTAAAATGGTACTTTTTAAGATTATGTTGATTATTATATACAGAAATCAAAATTTCAAAACTGTGCAAAGAAGTAATTGTTAGTATTTTTAATTTCTTGAACAATGGGCAATGTGACTCATTTTTGTGGGCAGCACACATGTTTCTAATGATTTTCTTCTGAATAATTAGCAGCCTTGTACTGCTTCTAGAGTTTCCCCAGAAAATTATCCCATACTGAATAACAGATTCAAAATAAATGTGGTAGCTGTCTTGCTTGTGTTCATATGAGTGGTGCCAGATAAAATAAACATTGCAAAAGCTAGGGAATTTAATTTATTTACCAGGAAGTCTATATTTGTCTTCCAGTTTAAACTTTTATCAAGGTTTAGGCCCAAGAATTTGACATGGCTCCCTTCTGTCATCAGTTGATTATTATGGGCTGTCTCTAGCCTGGTGAATAGAGGAAAACCAATCTTTTGGCAATCCATGACCACACATTTTTAATGAGTGAGAGATCTGGACAACTTGCTGGCCAGAGAACATCTACATCTACATCTAGATGGGTACTCTGCAAATCAAATATAAGTGCCTGGCAGAGGGTTCATCAAACCATCTTCACATTTCTCCATTATTCCAACCTCATATTATTTTATTGTGGTGATTGTTTCTCCCTATGTAGGTCAGTGTCAACAAAATATTTTCACATTCAGAGGAGAAAGTTGGTGATTGGAATTTCGCGAGAAGATTCTGTCACAACGAAAAACTCCTTTCTTTTAATGATGTACAACCAAATTCCAGAATCATTTCAGTGACACTCTCTCCGATATTTTGCGATAATACAAAATGTGCTGCCCTTCTTTGAACATTTCCGATGTAATCCATCAGTCCTATCTGGTAAGGATCTCACACTGCACAGCAGCATTCTAAAAGAGGATGGACAAGCGTAGTGTAGGCAGTCTCCTTAGTAGATCTGTTTCATTTCAGAAGGCTGTGTTTAGTAATTCTGCTTTGGCAGCACAGTCTTTGATAGTATCTCCATTGCTATTGCACAGAGAAGGCATTGATTGTTTCTTGCCGCTAACATACTTCACATATAACCAGAATCTCTTTGGATTTTCTGTCAGGTGTCGAGACAAAGTTTCATTGTAGAAACTGTTATAAGCATCTCGCATTGAAGTCAAGCTAAATTTCGAGCTTCTGTAAAAGATTGCCAATCTTGGGGATTTTGCATCTGTTTAAATTTGGCATGTTTGTTTCATTGCTTCTGCAACAGTGTTCTGACCTGTTTTGTGTACCAAGGAGGACCAGCTCCATCGTTTGTTAATTTATTTGGTATAAATCTCTCAATTGCTGCTGATATTGTTTCTCTGAATTCAAACTACATCTGGTCTACAGTTATATTATTAGTTTGGAAGGAGAGGAGATTGTCTCTCAGGAAGGCGTCAAATGAATTTTTATGTGCTTTTTTGAATAAGTGTATTTTTTGTTTATTTTTGGAGGATTTGGAGGTTACAATATCCAAGCTTGTAGTAGTCTTCATGATATACTTGTTTCGTAAGTAAAATGGCTTTTTCTTGCTGCAACTTAAATTTATTTTTCCCATATGTGTTTCACCTTTTTCTTGCTCTACTGCATCATCAATATGCTCTAAAGATACAGTTTTGTCATTTGTAGATTATCAAATAGTTCATCTCACAAATTTTTGTGTAAATAAGTAATTACTTACTGTTTGCTGTGATCTGTGTTTCCTTTCATCTGGTGCAGAGATCGCATTGCCACTTTATTACTGACACATAAGCACAATTTTGTATTCTGAACTTTTTCACACTGTACACCATGTTTCTCCTTCTTTTTTTGTGGTGTTCTATTATTCTCTTGCCACTTGTCATAGCTATTTCTTTGTACACTGTGATTTCAATGATGTAAATATTGTAACTTCATTACCTGTTTCCTCCTCTTTAGTTTGTTTACCTACATTTTGCCAACTTAGAGAAGTACATGTTCAAAACCAACTTCTATTCATGATGCTTATATTGTGTGATTTTGTATGTGTGTGTGTGTGTGTGTGTGAGAGAGAGAGAGAGAGAGAGAGAGAGAGAGAGAGAGAGAGAGACCTGAATATTGTGTATATCCTTCTTTTTTCTGTGTTTGCTTTTTGTGTGTGTGAGGGGGGGGGGAATTGGTGGTTTGAGTGTAGAGTGTTAAATAGTAGGTTGTATTCTTTTGTTACCGTTTTTGTGAAAGTGATCTGCTCAATGTGGTTTGCAAAAATATTTCCTATGGCTACTGAAACTGGGGAACCCATTGGAATCCACCTTCTTCTAAATAAAATTCATTATTGAATTGGAAGTACTTTTTTTCTGTTATAAGCTTTATTAATGAGCATATTTCCTTAATCTATTCATCAGGGAGCTGACTTAAAGTTTTCAAGTTCTTATGTATAATTTCTATTGTTTCTGGTACTGGTATGTTGGAATGCATGCTTTCTATATCAAATGAGAGGAGCATTGCTGTGTTGGGATTTTCTACATCTGCTTGTATTAGCTCTGTAGTGTTTTTAATGGTTCTGTCTTCTTGTACTTTGAAATTTTCAGAGAATAATTTTAACATACATCTGCAAGCTTGGAAGGGGGAGGGGGGATTCCTGAAATCCAGTTTGGTCTCAAACGAAGATTCGGTTTGTAGATCTTTGGTTGGCTTCTGAGGACAGGTGCAGTGGGATTAATCTGTGTCAACTTACTTTTCTTCAGGTTATCCAGTATGCTGTCTATATTTTTCAGAGCACTTTTTACTTTTGTCTGGAATCTGTTTGCTGGGTTTGATTTTAATTTTGATATGTTATTTTGTGAGATGAATCCTTGTGTTTCTTCAATGTATCTATCAGTACTACTGTGTTCCCCTAGTATACTTTTGAAATTATAACATTTTCATTTTGAAATTTTCTCCTAAGTTTTCTGAGTGTTGCAGATACTGTTTTTGTGTTTTTATACTGGTTAATATATTATGGATTTCTTTTTTTACTAGTTCTCTAGTTAGTCCAATGTTGACACTGCTGTTTTCATTCCTATCTTCCCTTTTCAAAACACTTTCTGCTTCCATAATTAGATTTTCTACATATTCTTCACCTATCTCTGAATTCAGATTGTATTTTAACCCTTTCTCCAACAGCTGTCTTTCTTTACTGTTTAATTGTGTCATTGTAGGGTTCACTAACCTTGGGTAGAATTTATGTGTGTGTTTTTCTTGGTTGTGTGTAAAGATATTGTGTTGCGACTGGAGTTTTTTGTGTTGGTTGATCTTTCTTCTATGAACTGTTTCCATTCTTTATACCCCAGTTTCTGTGTGTTTTCTGACCTTGTTGACTAGTCATCATGATGTTGCAAGCTTAATGGGCAGCAGTGTATTCACAATTCATCGAGTAAGTTAATGAGGGTATAAGAATTTATTTTATAGCTCCTGTTTGGACTACATTTGTTTCCTCTTTCATGTCTTTTTTTTTTTTAATTTGCATTTGAATCACAAGCATAAGCATGGTCAAAATGATGGCAGCATAACTTATCCCAACATATGATTACACAAACTGTACGAGCACACTTGAGCCATGTGGGTGGAAGGGCAATTTATTCGAGCTTCTGCAAAATTTCTTGGAAGAAGCATGCTTGTCAAGCCAAGTGGTTCCATCACCATTTCAGTTGTATCAAAGGTTGTGGGGCCAACAGTGCAACCACAGCCTGTAAAGTATCCCCTGCTGTTGTGGGAGTAGAAGATAGCAATAGGAAATTTGAATTTTAAATTTTGTGTTTGATAAATCGTTCACACAGAGTAATTGTATAAATATTCCAGACTGAGATTTTCACTCTGCAGCAGAGTGTGCACTGCTATAAAACTTCCTGGCAGATTAAAACTGTGTGCCGGACCGAGACTCGAAATTGGAACCTTTGCCTTTCACGGGCAAGTGCTCTACCAACTGAGCTACCCAAGCACGACTAACGCCCCATCCTCACAGCTTCACTTCTGCCAGTACCTCATCTCCTACCTTCCAGACTTTACAGAAGCTCTTCTGCGAACCTTGCAGAACTAGCACCCCTGAAAGAAAGGATATTGTGGAAACATGGCTTAGCCACAGCCTGGGGGATGTTTCCAGAATGAGATTTTAACTCTGTAGCAGAGTGTGCGCTGATATGAAACTTCCTGCCAGATTAAAACTGTGTGCCAGACTGAGACTCGAACTCGGGACCTTTGCATTTCGCGGGCAAGTGCTCTACCAACTGAGCTACCCAAGCACGACTCACGCCCCGTCCTCAGAGCTTCACTTCTGCCAGTACCTTTTTGTATAAATATTGTATAAACATTCTGACAATTGCACAAATTCCCATACAGAGGACGTAGTAATAGGTATCCCTGGTGCAGATAAACAACTGAAAGAGTTTAAAAGAACTAAATCACCAGGTCTGGATGGAATCACACTTGGTTTTAAAAAGATTACTCTATGGCTGTGGTCCCTTACTTAGCTTACATTGATCATGAATCACTTGTACAGTGTGAAGTCCCACATAACTTGAAAAAAATGCAGGCAACTACATTATGTTTGAGGATTAAAAGGACAAACCTGCAAAATTACAGACCAATATCTTTAACATCAGTTTGCTGCAGCATTCTTAAACACATTTTCAGTTCAAAAATAATAAATTTTCTTGAGACAGAGAACCTTATGGCCACAAATCAGCATGGATTAAAAAGCATCACTTTTGTAAAACTCTGCTTGCCCTTTTCTCAAACGATATACTGAGAGTGATGTTTAAAGCTTTCCTGGCATACTGATTGGAACGATATACTGAGACTAGGGCAACAGGCAGATGTCATATTCCTAGATTTCTGAAAAGCTCTTGACACAGTGCCCAATGCAGATTGTTAATGAAGGCATGAACATACGAGTCAGATTTCCAGAAATGTGAGTTGCTCAAAGATGTCTTAATTAATAGAACATAGTTCACTGTCCTTGACAACAAGTGTTTAACAGAGAAAAGCATATGATCAAGACTGCCCCAGGAAAATGTGATAGGATCACAGTTATTTTCTGTATACATAAATGATCTGGCAGACAAGATGAGCAGCAGTCTGTGGTTGTATGCTGATAATGCTGTGGCGTATGTGAAGATGTCATCATTGAGCAGTTGTAGGATGATACAAGATGACTTCAGCTTCACATTTGTGTGATGTGTGGCAGCTAGCTTTAAGTATAGAAAAATATAAGTTACTGCAGATAAGTTAGAAAAACAAACACGTAATGCTCTGAATACATCATCAGCAGTGTTCTGCTTAACACAGTCATTTCACTTAAACATCTAGGAATAATGTTGTGAAGTGATATGTAATGAAATGACTACTGAGAAAATTTAGAGAACCAGCATTCAAATCTGACTGCAGAACGATTCTGCTGCCACCAGTGTACATCTCACATAAGGACGACACAGATAGGGTAAGAGAAATTAAGCAGAGATGCTGAGTCGCAGATAGGCAAATAAAATGAGCTTTCACACACACACACACACACACACACACACACACACACACACACACAGCTCATGATGGGAGAGGCAACCAGTGGGGAGGGAGAGGGATATGAGAGTTGCGGTGGGGAACAGTAAAGTGCTGCTAGTGAGAGCGAGCAGGGACAGGGTGGAGAGAGGGTAGGCATTGATCCTCGCAGCAGTGTGAATTGGACCATCTGTGGCACAGGAACAAGCATTGGTGGCAGCTGGAGTGGGGAATGCAGAGGATCCTCTGGAACAGATCCCACCACTCATGACCACAGCTGGTGGAAGTGACAAGACGTCCACTCATCAGGGATGCATATGACACACAGGTACTGGCCTCGAGGATGCTTGATGATGCCAGGAACCCGGTTTGGCCAGAGGCCCAAACCATGAGCCCAGACAGGCGTACCCAGCCGGAACCATCACGGAGCTGGCAGTGGCAGCAGACGCAGTGTCAGTTGCAGTAGGTGAAATAGGGTTCTTGGTTGGCATCCATGTAGCAGCTCCACAGTGCTCTTGTTGCCCATTGGAGTGAAATGGTACAAACTCAAAAAAATGGTCTAAAGCAGCTTAAGGAGCCTGCCAGATATATACTTCCGCACCTGAGTTTTAACATCCAAACCATGGCGTTTGGCCCCACCATCAGATTCAGAATGGAATGGGGTAGCTGTGAGATGGTGAACATCATTAGCCTGACAAAATGATGCAAATTCTCAAGGAACAAACTGCACGCCGTTATTGGTAACCACAGCATACAGAACTACCTCAGCTGCAAAAAATCTTAGACAGGCCAAAATAGAGTATGGACAACATGCCATGTAGGGAAACTTGGAATGGCATCCACTACAATTAACCAATACTGATTTAGAAAGGGCCCAGCAAAATCAACATATAGATGCTCCCACGGGAGATGCAGCATAGGTCAGCAGCAAATAGATGCCTGCGGGACCCCATATTGCTGAACACAGTGAGTTCAAGTAGCAATAAGCCATGTAATGTCCCCATCTATGATGAGCCAATACACATTCCGGTGGGCCAGAGCTTTGGTGTGAGAGGTCCCCCAATGACCAACATGCAAAAGCAGCAGTACAGTACGGTGTAAGGAAGTGAGAATCACAATCTTGGGAGCAGCATCTTCTATAGCTAACAAAAGAACCTCATCAAACACAGAAAGGTGCTGCTGGAGGGATATTGGCAGGTAACCGGTGAGTGTAACTATGACTGACAGGTAACCAGCAGGAGTAGCTATAACTGTTGGGTAACTAGTGGGAGTAACTATGACTGGCAGTTAACTGGCATTAGCATCTATGACAATTGTGCAACTGGAAGGAGTAACTATGACAGCAGGGTAACTGGTAGTAGTAACCAACAGGTTAGTAACTGGCAGGTAACCAGTGGTAGTAACTATGACTGCTGAGTAACCAGCAGTAGTAACTACCAAAGGCAGGTAAATGGCAGGAGAACTATGACTGGTGGGTAAATGGTGGGAGTAACCAAGACTGATGAGTAACCAGAAGTAGTAACTATGAGTCGAAGGTAATCAACAGTAGTAAATATGACTGGCAGATAAGGGGCAGTAGTAACTATGGCTGGTGGATACCTGGTGGTAGTTACTATGACCGGTGGGTAACCAGAAGTAGTAACTATGACTGGCAGATAAGGGACAGCAGTGACTATGAGTGGCGGGTAACCAACAGTATTAACTACAAATGGTGGGTAACTGGCAGGAGATACTATGACTGGCATCTTATTGGCAGGAGTAACCATGACTGATGGGTAACCAGAGGTAGTAACTAAGACTGGAGTGTAACTGGCAGTAGTAACTATTACTGGCAGGTAACCACCGGGAGTAACTATCAGTGGCAGGTAAAAAGCGGTAGTAATATGACTGGTAGGTAACCAGTGAGCATAACTATGACTCATGGGTAACTGGCTAGAGTAGCTATGACTGGTGGGTAACTGGTGGGTGTAACTATGATTGGTGATTGGCTTGCATTAGTATCTATGACAGTCATGTAACTGGAGGGAGTAACTATGACTGGGTGGTAATCAGAGTAGTAACTATGGCTGGTGGGTAACTGGTATTAGTAACTATTAACAGCAGGTAAATGGCAGGAATACTATGACTGATAGGTAACTGACAGGAGTAACTATGACTGGTGGTTCACCATTGGTAGTAAGTATGACTATATGACTGGCAGTTAAGGGGTAAGTATGACTGGTGGGTAGTCAGCAGTAGTAACTATGACAGATAGGTAACTGGTGGTAGTGTGGTGGGTAACCAGCAGGAGATACTAAAACTGGCGTCTTACCAGCGGGAGTAACCGTGACTGGTGTGCAACTGGAGGTAGTAACTATGGCTGATTATGTGAACAAGAACCTTGGAAACTGAAACACACAGTACCCCAACTGGTGGAAAGTGGTAGGTTCACATTTCAAGCAGCAGAGAGCGCTGGCAGAAGCAGCCACCCCTCTTCCTCTAACTTTGCTTTGTACCCACAGTCTTCCTCATCCCTTTGCCCTCACACAGGTGAATGGTGGATTCCATTTTGTGGATGACACAAAGACATTCTGTAAGAACTAGCACACTATCAAACATTTGAGATCTCTCTTTAATATTCACCTTACCTCATTATGAAATACATCATCCCAAAAGACGCTAGAATTCAAAATGCTGTCCTACAGGTGAGAAATTCTTGAAAAAACAAAGTCATGTGCTTAATAACCACTAGTTGCTTGCTTCATTATCCAGGAGAAACATCAAATACTGTGTCCTGCAGCCATATGTGTTTTTTTGAATGCAACAAGAATGCTGTACACTGTTCAACCGGTTGCCAGCACTGTCCACTGCTGAATGGGCTCCCAGCCAGATGTTTGGTCCTTGCCCATTGTGATGTCACCCGCAGATCTGTAATGGACCAAATGTCCAATACAAAGACCTGTTGGACAGAGAGAGAGAGAGATACTTCTAATGTCTTGTCTCACTCTGATGTCACTACAATCTGCAGTCCTGACAAATAAGTGTCATGTCAAAGATCACACCACTTCCCAGTCAAACAAGGGGCTTCCTGAACTTTCCTTCAAAGACTCTGTTCTGTTTACACATGTCTCAAACAAAGCCATGTGTGACGTCTTGGAACTTTCCATAAATTTCACTTGCTGATTGGATGTCCATTCAAAATGAAGCCCTCTGATTGGCTGCCTGCGAAATGTGATGAGTCTGTATAAAACACCACCCATTCACCTCATCATCACTCTGCTCCTGTCTGCTCTCTCTCTCTCTCTCTCTGTCTCTCTCTCTCTCTCTCTCGCTCAAGGTGAACAACCATGTGTGTAAATGATTTTTTTGTAGATCTATGGTTATGTTGTAGAAATAGGAAAAAACTTTTCATGTGTTTAATTCCATAGTGAATTTCTCATCAGTAATTCTGTTTGTTTTCCCTTGTTACAGCACAGCTGCAGGATTTTATTTTGGAGTGTGAGGAGAGATGGGAAGAGGACGAGGATGGACTATGGCAGACTCTCCAGCCTGTTCCTGTTGAGGTCCAGCCTCCTGTGGAAAACTTACAGCCAGGACTGCCTTGTAATTTTTCATCATGGTAGTGCAATTTGTTCTTGTGGTAGTAGAGGTTCGATATTCAAAATTTTATTTTGTGCTTGTTCTTGATAGAGCTTACTTGCCAGGAATGCAGACTGAGCTGGAGGCAATGTTAGAGGCTGAAAAATGACAATAATAATAACAACATCAGAAGCAGCAGCAGCAGCATGCTGTGGATCAGCCTTCAGCAGTGAATTCTCCACTGCATCAGTCACATATGTATAGATGATGATAATAATAATAATAATTCCATAATTGTCATTATGTGATCTTTTTGTTATAGTACACATCACTGATGTCTTGGAAAAATTAGATCTCAAGCTGGAGGCTGGTCTCCAGCAGCTACAGGTGCTGGAACAGAGTCCGGATCCTACTCAATCATCTCACCATTCGTGCAAGTAGAAATAAATATTTCTGTAGTGCTAAAATATGTTTTGTATGTGTCTATAGTATAGGAGAGAGGAGAACTCTGAGATGTCAAGATTGCCTGTGAGCCAGGGTGAATCAAGGTTTGAGCTGCCCCTACATGAACGGGCCTATGCAGTGTCTGACAACTTGGAGGAGATGATCGCCTTCTGGCACCAGAACAATGACATTAGTTGCGCTGCTGACTCCTTTAACTTAAATCAATGCATTATTCTTCCTCCCTCTACAGCCAACTAATCTATGTGTTTAATTAATGCACTTTTTCATTCAACAGCTAGTAAGTAGTCAACCAGCAGCATTTGGTGGCAGGCTACCTCTGCACTTGGCCCCCATGCGGGTGCCACATGCACGGCCTGCAAGAAAGCCTGCTGTACCTATCACAGACAGACCCACCCACCGCGGCTCAGAGAAACAGTGGTGATGCAACCCACAGCCACAGTCACAATAGCAATGGTTGGCCTCTCCTCAATCAGGCTGTTCATTCTGGCCAAGCCAGGGGCCAGTATTCCACACTTTCATCCTTCACCGTCACCATTACCTTCAGTTAGTTCTAGTAGTAATAGTAATAGTGATATGGCTAGGAGTAGCCTCCTCCTCCATCCTATTACAGGTCATCAGATTACAAATATCATGCCAGAAATAGATTGTGTAGTGATCGAGGAAGTGTTTGATGAGTGCATCTGATTTACAATGATCGAGAATCCAGCAGGATGGTACATGTTACAGGTTTCCAGTAGGCATGCTACCATTTCCTGGAGACAGAGCCCATCAAAGTCATAAATGACCTGTAATACCTCTCCATGAAATGCATTGCAATACTATGCCGTGAACTACTGCATTCCTCAAAAGAGGAAGGTGCTCTTGAAAAGACAAATATTGTCTATCTTTGGGAGGAAAATGTTGTGATGTTGCAGAGGACTTTGATCACTGAGTGGTTCCATGATCTTATCTTTGGTGCTATTCAGATCAAGCTTTTGGAGATGGCCAGTAGAGAATCTGGTGAAGCACTCAGCTGTGTTTTACATGTTGACATCTACTTACACCTCCTTGACCCAATAAATGGAAGGTCTAGCTATATCAAATTAATGAAAGTTATAGCTGACAAGAAGGTGTTTATCAATGTCCAAAATAAAACAGACAATGCATGTTTCATGTGGTCAGTTGTGGCTTGTGAAAGAAATTATACTCAACATCCAGAGCATCCAGACAATTACCATGTTTGTGTTATTAATACATCCTACAACTTTGGTAGTATTGATTTCCCCATCAAACTTCAGGACATATCCAAATTTGACATTAGATTCGATTAGATTAGATTCAATTTTCATTCCATAGACCCAAAAAATGAGATGATTCTCGTCGGTATGGAACATGTCAGAAAAAAATTGAGAGGCAAAATGAAGATATTTGATTTTACATTTGAACGGCAAAATGAAGATATTTGAGTTAACATATTTGGCCTGAAAAAGAACAAGCCAGATGATGATGATTGTAAAATCAGTCACAAAGTAATTGGACCCCTCCATTTATCCTGTTTTGCAGGCAGTGCAAGTGGCATGTCAACAGGCTTTTAATCTCAGATGAGAATGAAAGTCAACACTATCTGTTGGTCAAGGATATGTCCCAACTCCTTTCCACCCAACCGAGTAAACACAATGGTAAAAATCATTTTTGCTAAAGGAGCCATAATGACTTTTCCTCAAGCAAGTCATTAGCAAAGCATACTATTGATTGCTCTTTGAAGGGTGTGGTACATGTTGAAATGCCAACAGAGGAAAACAAATTCCTTAAGTTTAACAACAACCACCACAACCACAACCACCACCAGGCACAATGTCCCTTTGTAGTGTATGCCGGCTTGAACCTGTGACACGATGTGAAGGGGGACCCAAAGCCTCACATACAACTCTCACTGAAAAGCAAATATTGTATGTAGCAGTGTACAAGGCAGTATGTACCCTTGTTTTATCTCAACCATCGTAGATCATACACTACTGGCCATTAAAATTGCTACACCAAGAAGAAATGCAGATGATAAATGGGTATTCATTGGACCAATATATTATACTAGAACTGACATGTGATTACATTTTAACACAATTTGGGTGCATAGATCCTGAGAAATCAGTACCCAGAACAACCACCTCTGGCAGTAATAACAGCCATGATACACCTGGGCATTGAGTCAAACAGAGCTTGGATGGCGTGTACAGGTACATGCTTGCCATGCAACTTCAACACGATACCACAGTTCATCAAGAGTAGTGACTGGCGTATTATGTCGAGCCAGTTGCTCGGCCACCATGGACCATACGTTTTCACTTGGTGACAGATCTGGAGAATGTGCTGGCCAGGGCAGCAGTTAAACATTTTCTGTATCTAGAAAGGCCTGTACAGGACCTGCAACATGCGGTCATGCATTATCCTGCTGAAATGTAGGGTTTCGCAGGGATCGGACGGAAGGTAGAGCCACAGGTTATAACACATCTGAAATATAATGTCCACTGTTCAAAGTGCCGTCAATGTGAACAAGAGTTAACCAAGACGTGTAACCAGAGGCACCCCATACCATCACGCCGGGTGATACACCAGTATGGCGATGACGAATACACGCTTCCAATGTACGTTCACCGCAATGTCGCCAAACACAGATGCGACCATCATGATGCTGTAAACAGAACCTGGATTCATCCGAAAAAATGACGTTTTGCCATTCGTGCACCCAGGTTCATCATAGAGTACTGCAGGCACTCCTGTCTGTGATGCAGCGTCAAGGGTAACCGCAGCCATGGTCTCCAAGCTGATAGTTCATACTGCAGCAAACGTCGTCGAACTGTTCGTGCAGATGGTTGTTGTTTTGCAAACGTCCCCATCTGTTGACTCAGGGATCGAGACGTGACTGCACGATCCGTTACAGCTGTGCAGATAAGATGCCTGTCATCGTGAATGCTAGTGATACGAGGCCATTGGGATCCAGCACGGCATTCCATATTACCCTCCTGAACCCACCGATTACATATTCTGCTAACAGTCATTGGATATCGACCAACGCAAGCAGCAATATCGCAATACGATAAACCGCAATCATGCTAGGCTACTATCTGACCTTTATCAAAGTTGGAAACATGATGGTACACATATCTCCTCCTTACACGAGGAATCACAACAACGTTTCACCAGGCAACGCTGGTCAACTGCTGTTTGTGTATGAGAAATTGGTTGGAAACTTCCCTCATATCTGCACGTTTTAGGTGTTGCCACCAGTGCCTAGCTTATGTGAATGCTCTGAACAGCTAATCATTTCCATAACACATCATCTTATTCCTGTCAGTTAAATTTCACATCTGTAGCACTTCATCTTCATGGTGTAGCAATTTTAATGACCAGTAGTGTATATTGGGGATAATTGTGTGATTTGGTTGCTCACTGGGGCCAAAAAACTTTCATGGGAGGTTGATAAGCTAATCATAGACATCATCCCCATGATGAAATTGCAGGAAAGTACTGACCTGAACAACAATGTGGTAGACTTGGCTCTGCCTTGTAATGCACAATACCAGGGTTGTCTTGGTGTGCAATGCTTAAGAAAACAAAGAAAACCATTGAGCTATTGACCAATGTGGACAAGTTCTTTTCTTTGAGCAAGTGATCTGTGGATGATTTTTGCCATTGGATCCCACAGATGGGTGAGATGTTCAGTGCATCTGATGTGCCTAGTTACGGTATGTGTTTTGAAGTGAGTAACTTACTGGGGTCCCAATGCAACAATTGCTGCTGACTGGCAGGTTTCAGTGTGTGGCTGAAAAAGATGTCAAAGGATTAGGTGAGATATTCAGAAAAGGTGGCAGAAAAGAGAAGCAGCTGTATGAATATCAAGAGCTCAGATGGAAAACCAGTCCCAAGCGAAGAAGGAAAAACTGAAAGGTGGAAGGAGTATCTAGAGGGCCTATGCAAGAGAGGTGTTCTTGAAGGCAATGTTATGTAAATGGAAAAGGATGTAGCTGAAGATGAGAAGGGAGATACGATATTGCAAGGAGAATTTGACAAAACACTGAAAGACGTAAGTTACAATAGGCCCCGGGAGTAGACAACATTCTGTTAGAGCTACTGATAGCCTTGGGATGGCCAGCCATTACAAAACTCTTCCATCTGGTGAGCAGGATTTATGAGACAGGTCAAATACCCTTGGACTTCAAAAAGAAAATAATAATTCCAATTCCAAAGAAAGCTGGTACTGATAGGTGTGATAACCACTGAACTATCAGTTTAATAAGTCACGACTTCTCATAGAAGATAGGATAAGGAAAGGGAAACATATGTTTATAGCATTGTATACTTAGAGAAAGCTTTTGACAAAGTTGACTGGAATACTCTCTTTCAAATTTTAAGGTGGCAGAGGTAAAATACTGGGAGCAAAAGGCAACTTACAATTAGCACAGAAATCATATGGCAGTTATAAAAGTTGATGGGCATGAAAGCGAAGTAGTGGTTGAGGAGTGAGTGAGACAGGGCTGTTGCCTATCCCCAGCATTACTCAATCTGTATATTAAGCAAGCAGTAAAGGAAACAAAAGAAAAATTTGGGGTGGGAATTAAAGTTTAGGGGAAAAAAATGGCTCTGAGCACTATGGGACTCAACATCTTAGGTCATAAGTCCCCGAGAACTGAGAACTACTTAAACCTAACTAACCTAAGGACATCACACACACCCATGCCTGAGGCAGGATTTGAACCTGCAACCATAGCAGTCCCGCGGTTCCGGACTGTAGCGCCAGAACCGCTAGACCACTGCGGCCGGCAAAGTTTAGGGAAAGAAATAAAAACTTCGAGGTTTGCCGATGACATTGTAATTCAGTTAGAGACAGCAAAGGACTTGGAAGAGCAGCTGAATGGAATGGACAATATCTTGAAAGGATATAAATTGAACACCAACAAAAGCAAAATGAGGATACTAGAATGTAGTTGAATTAAATCAGGTGATGAAGAGGGAATTAGATTAGGCAATGAGACACTTAAAGTAGTAAATGAGTTTTGCTATCTGGGAAGCAAAATAAGTGATGATGGTCAAAATATGGATGATATAAAATGTAGTTTGCCAATGGCAAGAAATGCCTTTCTGATGAAGAGAAATTTATTAACATCAAATGTAACAGATTTAAATGTCAGGCAGTCCTTTCTGAAAGTATTTATATGGAGTGTAGCCATTTATCAAAGTGAAACATGGATGAGAAGGTAACAGAAGCATTTGAAATGTGGTGCGGCAGAAGAATGCTGAAGATTAGATGGGTAGATCACATAACTAATGAGGAGGTACTGAATAGAATTGGGGAGAAGAAGAATTTGTGGTACAGCCTGACTAGAAGAAGGGATCAGTTGGTAGGATACATTCTGAGGCATCAAGGGATCAGCAATTTAGGGCTGGAGGGAAGTGTATGGGGGTGGGGGGAGGGGGGAGAGGGAGGGGGAGGGGGGAGGGAGGAATTGTAGAGGGAGACAAAAAAAAAAATCTTTATCACTAAGAACCAAATCCTGTGTGTGATAATTGAATACATGAAAAACCTCATTACCATTTGTTTTTGTTATTGTTGTCATTTACAAAAAACCTATCCCCACTGCAACACATATAAGATGTGTTCAAAAAGTAAGGTGACTATATTTTTACAAAAAAATATTTATTTATTCATCAATATTCATGTTGTCCCTTTCAAAGTAATCCCCCTCAGATACAATACACTTGTGCCAATGCTTCTTCCAATCCTTGAAGCACTTCTCATAAGCACTTTTTGGTACAGCCTTGAGTACTTCCAGTGATGCAGTTTTTATTTCCTCAAATGTTAAAAATCTTTGTCCTTTCATAGGTCTCTTCAGTTTTTGGGACAGGAAAAAGTTGCAGGGGGTCAAGTTGGGTGAATATGGTGGCTGAAGCATGATTGTCATTTTGTTTTTGGCCAAAAAGTCTCTCACAAGCAACAATGAATGGGCTCTCTAGGATGCTTCCATTGGGATGACTGGGCTTTGGTTTCATTGTTATAACCATAACCCCATGTTCTGTCACCAGTTATGACCCTTTTGAACAAATCAGGATCATCAGTGATCTCATTCAAGAGCTCCTGAATGATGCTCATGCGATGGTTCTTCTGATCAAAATTGAGAAGTTTTGGAACAAACGTCAAAAATATTTAAAAAAAAATAAAATTGGATGACATGAGCTGACCAGTATGCCAACATCCTCAGAAACTTCTCTTATGATAATTTGTCGACTTTTCAAAACAAATTTTTTCACACTTTTGATGTTATCATCTGTTGTTGATGTGCTGGGACATTCAGAGAGAGGCTTCTTCTCAGACATCTAAGAAGAGCTTGTACCACTGGTAAACATTTTTTTTTTCTTAGAGCAGATTCACCGTATGCCACTGTCAACATGTCAAGTGTATTAGAGCACTCGATTCCATTTTTCACACAAAATTTGATGCGAATTCTTTGCTCCATTTTTTATAATAATCAAAAATTGCTGAGGACACTAAACACATCTAACCTTTCTATCTGTCAAAAACAAAGTATGCTGTGCACTTGAAACTGTGAATCTATGTTTGGGACATGTGTACCAACATGACCAAAAAAAAAAAAAAAAATCGAGAATCGAATGTACATTGCCTGCACAGTTTGAAAAGTCACCTTACTTCTTGAACAGCCCTCATATATATAAGTGGTGTGCAAGATATTAGTATTTCTGAAAATGTTTGCTGCTGTGGCTGTCAGGTTTAATATGGTAAATAACAAAATATGCGTAATGGTTGCATGGGAGTGTGCCTATCATGCAGCACGTATTTTGGTAAGGGAGAAGGTGGTACATGAACCTGCCAATTCCAAAACTTACAGCAAACATGTCTAAAATTATATCACCTGTTCTTGAGGAAAACCTCAGAGGACGTATCTGGACAAAACTACTGTTGTCTTCAGTCCAGACACTGATTTGATGCAGCTCTCCATGCCACTCTATCCTGTGCAAGACTCTTCATCTCCGAGTAACTACTGAAATCTAGATCCATCTGAATCTGCTTAGTGTATTCATCCCTTGGTCTCCCTCCATGATTTTTACCCTCCACACTTCCCTTCTATACTAAACTAGTGATCCCTTGGTGCCTCAAATCCCTTCATCTAGTCAAGTTGTGCTACAAGTTCCCAATTCTATTCAGTACCTCCTCATTAGTTACGTGATATATCCACCTAATCATCAGCATTCTTCTGCAGCACCATGTATCAAAAGCTTCTATTCTCTTCTTGTCTAAACTATTTATCGTCCATGTTTCACTTCCATACATAGCTACACTCCATATAAATACTTTCAGTAAGGACTTCCTGACGTTTAAACCTATATTCAATGTTAACAAATTTCTCTTCTTTAGAAATGCTATCCTTGTAATAGCCAGTCTACATTTTATATCCTCCCTACTTTGACAGTCATCAGTTGTTTTGCTTCCCAGATAGCAAAACTCATTTACTACTTTAAGTGTCTCATTTCCTAATCTAATTCCCTCAGCATCACCTGATTTAATTCGACTACATTCCATTGTCATCATTTTGCTTTTGTTGATGCTCATTTTTTATCCTCCTTTCAAGACACTGTCCATTCCGTTTAGCTGCTCTTCCAGGTTCTTTGATGGTTCTGACAGAATTACAAAGTCATCAACAAACCTCAAAGTTTTTATTTCTTCTCAACAGATTTTAATTCCTACTCCAAATTTTTCTTTTGTTTTCTTTACTGCTTGCTTAATGTACAGATTGAATAACATCGGGGATAGGGTAAAACCCTGGCTCATTCCCTTCTCAATTACTGCTTCACTTTCGTGCCCCACGACTCTTATAACTGCCATTTGGTTTCTGTACAAATTGTACATAGCCTTATGCTCCCACTATTTTACCCTTGAAATCTTTAGAATTTGAAGGAGGGTATTCCAGTCAACGTTGTCAAAATCTTTCTCTAAGTATACAATGCTATAAACGTAGGTTTCCCATTCTTTACATTATCTTCTATGAGAAGTCATAGGTTCAGTATTACCTTGCATGTTCCTACCTTCCTCTGGAATCAAAATGATCTTCCCTGAGGTTGGCATCTAACAGTTTTTCAATTCTTCTGTAAGGAATTCATGTTAGTATTTTGCAACTGCGACATATTAAACTGGTACTTCAGTAATTTTCATGCCTGTCAGCACCTGCTTTCTTTGGAATTGGAATTATTATATTCTTCTTGAAGTCTGAAGGTATTTGAGCTGTCTTATACATCTTGCTCACCAGATGGAAGAGTTTTGTAATGGCTGGCTCTCCCAAGGCTATCAACAGCTCTAACAGAATGCTGTTTACTCCCAGGACCTTGTTTTGACTTTAGTCTTTCAGTGCTTTGTCAGATTCTCCATGCAGTATCATGTCTCCCTTCTCATCTTCATCTACATCCTATTCCATTTCCATAATATTGCCCTCAAAGAACATCTCTCTTGAATATGAGGTAAAAAATTAATTTATTTCTCATCCAACTTAAAAATAAATTTTACATCTTCATGAGCAGATACAACACTATTTTCCTCACACATCTTCTTCAGCCAATGGAGAGCAAGACACCCATAGAATTCAAGGTACTCAATAGCTAAAAACTTGAAGATTCAGTGCATCCATGTGATCTCCTCATCTTTGATGCAGGTGATGGTATCTGTATGGTTACATAATAGAAGTGATGTGTCACCATATCTTTATAGAGTAAGCCAGGTTTACCCCAGTGAATACCATGGAAGAAAAGTGTTAACCACTTTGCTCTCTTCTATGTTTTAGCACACCTCGCATCCTGGAAAGGTCTCAATGATGCAGTGCTTGCTGAGAACGTCGCTATTATACCAGCATCTACCATGTATGCTACAAAAGCAACATCTTTAAATATGAACTGTCTACACTCATTCTCATAGAAACCTTGAATGTCCACAATGATGTTCACACCTTGAGATGCTGTTGTGAAATGCTCTGGATATGGCATAATGTTTGTCCATTTATATTGCTCACTGTACTGCACCAGTGAGTGGACAATAGTTAATCACACAGTCATGTAGAACTAGAGTGTATGCTGCAGTGAGAACTGAGAAATTTGCTGAAGCTTCAAACGCAGTTTGTACATTTGTAGGCCCAGACTTAATTACATTGTTCTGTTTTGAACACCCTATTACGATGATTGGTGCCGGCTCCTTGGATTCTTATGGACAGAGTACACATCCTTCCTCTTCATAGAAAGAAGCATGGAACCTTGCATACATGACAAATGCTTGACTGTACACATTTTCATCCCAATGTTGGTATAAATTATGATACAGGTAGAATTCATAGTTCAGGTAGACTCTGGCATTAGTTAACCCACAATTTCAAATATAATGGAATCATTTGTTATATTACCTCTCCTGTTGGTCTGACATGCAAGTATTATGAATCTCGGTGTCTCCATTTGAACAGCTGTTTTAGTAGCCCAAGTATGTCTCCCTGCAGTTGGAAGCACTGGGGATTCCAAAAGCTCCCATGAATGGAATGTTAATAGTAGAAACAAAATGGCATTCATAACTTTTAAAAGTTTCAAATATTGCTTGTCAGGTACAATAATGTGTAGCATTCTCCATATTATTTTATTGATGGTGACCTTATTCACCTCATCAGCTCCTTGAATGTATGAGTTGTTATCCATTGCACTCCACACCAGGATAAGTTCCCATTTAACATTCACAATAATTTGCTGTGGATATTCAAAATAGTCCATAAGCATTTTTAGAGGTATACATGCAGTAAATCTTCTGTACTCTTATGCTGTCCTACCCACTGGCTCATCTATAAACCATCCAGCATTTTATAAATCATTCAAATCCAAAGGAGAAGCAGAGATATATGCTCTAAGTGTTGATGCTATGCCTACATTATGTGTATGTTCAATCTTGATCCTGTTAAGTTCATACTGCATCTCCTGAAACAAGAGTGTTAAGGCCTTATATGTAAGCTTTGATGTCATTGAGGCAGTACCACTCTTTTTGCTAAATGCCCCATCCAGATACATGAAACTCTTGCACAGGTGGGTTATAGCACCTTGATGCTGGGTGATAATTCTAATTTCATCATGCTTGTTAAATGTAATTGAAGCATAAGGTTTATGCGAGAAATATTCCAGTGTATAATATGCTCATCATTTTCCATCATTGTAGTGCTTTGAGAACCACTTGGCCTTCCTCCATTTCAAACACATGATATTTTAAATAGAAGTGTGAGAGAGATGAATCTGACCTGCTGCACATTGCATGTTTGTGTGTGCAGGTCTAAAAGCTGTCACGAGCAAAATGGGACATGGTGGCCGAACGGTGGCTGACAAGTACCTGCTGTATGATCCATAGATTTTCAGTGTATGTGTAGAGAAGAACAAGGAGTGTTTATGAATTATTCTGTGCTTTTAGTGACTGTAATGACTGTTAAGGACAAACAAAGAAATGAGATTAGACTTTTAAGTAATTCATGTGTTGGACTTGCTAGAAGCAAGACATATTCATAAATTATGAGTGGTTCTTAAACCAATTCCCTTATGAATGTTAATGTAATGCATTTCTAAAGCTCAAAAACGAGTGAAATATGAGAAGATGGAGATGTTTACAGGTGAAATGTGAGAATGTTATTCTGCATAATCCAATACATCATTAATTGATGAAAACATAAAGTTTGTATATTTACTCCACACATTCTATCATCTAAAAAGCCACTAGAGCATGGCAACCAGTGAAAAGGACTCGAAAAAATGGGAATTTTGAGAAGAAATTGAAGAAGAAGATATGATGTGTTGCCCTAGCAACCGGATATAACAAGACAAGAGAACTGTTTCATGTAATTGGATTAAGTCCAAACATCAAATGGAAAAATTTGTGGATGCAACAAAAGGGAAGACATAAGGAAGGAATAACATTAAAAGAATGGAAAGAAGACCTTGACTTATTAGACTAAGAAGAGATATGACGAGAATAATTCAACTAGGAAGATCCAGTGGGGGGAGTATACAGCTCTCACACACTTCATGGTGATGCCAACTAGGAAACAACATCCGACGCCACCGATACCAGTTGCGGTTAACTGGTGCTGACCTGATTCCACAGCTGCCTACCGACGCCAACACCAACATCTGACATCACCAGCTTGCTGTTCACCAGTGCTGACTTGCTGTCACATCTGCTTATCTATGTTACGAGAATTCTACACCGGGTGAACGCAAAATAGAACTTTAGTACCTTAGCAAGAAGTGATGCAAACAGTAGAGTGACTTTTATTGGTGTAATTTTATACTCAGAGTTGATTTTTTTTTAATGATTACTAGTTCTAAATATCATAAGAATATGGACCAGGAAAAGCAAATTGAAGAACTGTCAGAACCAGGCATGGCTATGAAATTTAGTAAGCAAGGGCCAGACTGGTCTGAATTAGTAAACCTAATCAAAGTTCAAAATGCTAAATTGATACCCAGAGTGCAGCTTCAACTGCTCAAAATGAAACCTTAAGTAAAGAACTAAGCTCAGGGGAGGGGGGGAGGGCAGCAAAGGGGAGGGGAGGGCAGTGGAGGGCAGCAGAGGTGAGGTGAGGTGAGGTGAGGTGAGGTGAAGTGTGGTGAGGGGAGGGGAGGGGAGGGGAGGGGAGGGGGGAAGGGGTGGGGAGGGCAGGGGAGAGGACAAAAGAATTGATGCAATGAACTGCATTGGGACTTTATGTGGAATCAGTGGCGACAAGTGAAAACGTGTACCGGAATGGGAATTAAGCCTGGAATCTCCTGCTTACTAGGCAGCTGTGTTAACCATTGTGTCATCTGGACACAGTTTTTATTGCAAATGCATGGATTATCTTGGTGTGCTCCATGGCCAACTTCCATTCCCACGCAGCACAAGTCCAAAAGAACAGAAACTATGCATTCATCTTATAATGAGTTTTCTGAGGCACAATCAAATCATTGTGAACCCACTTTGACATCTGAGGCACAGGATAAATTCTTAGTTTCTTTTTGATTGGCTGTATCATTTCAGGAAGTAAATATAAAGGTAATTTTCATTCCTTTATCAGACTGCTGTGGGTTATAAGAGAAAAGAACTGTAGGGGACGTTCGTTAAAATGAGGATGCTTCCTAACATATGCTTTCGAAGGACTAGTTTGTGAGAGGTAACTGAGAGGGAGGAGGAGATGCAAGATGAAAGATGAGGTAAAGGGAAGTGGAAATTATGCAGACATGAAGAGGACAGCAGAAGAAATCATGGTGAGTTTCCACAGAAGTAGGCCTATCAACATATTTCCTTGTTCTTGCTTCTAGCAATTTTTTGCCACTATCAATCGTTGCTCTCAAGGAAATAATTTTTTCTGCTTGAGGTTCATCGGGTTCAAATGGCTATTTTTGGTACTTTCTTCCTTCTATTCCCCTGTGCCATCACTTTTTTTAAAAAAAATTGAGCTTCCATCTGCTGTAGCCTTAAAGATTCCTGGACTGGGGTATAAGTTTGGTTGGCAGTGCAAAATAGTGCATAAACATATCCCATCGCCATATTTAAATTAGTTTTGAAACTACAATAGTAACTTTTAGCTACCAGATTATACAAATGTACCTTGCAAAGTAGAATAATGTCCTGTAAACGAACATATATTTACCTATTCTCAGACCTAAAAGGTATGCTACTACACTCCCTAGGGGCTTCAATATTTGAGTAACAAAATTTACTCACCTTGCACAAAAACACAAATATGTTCTTCATGCTAAAGGCCTTCAGTCATGTGGTTCTGTGAAGTTTGTGAGTGTCCTCTGTGGATGGCAGTCCTGATTTTCCATTGAGGGTAGTGCTCCAGCAAGAATTGTTCTCGAGGAAAGTGCTCTGCATTAATGTGCCCCAGTCTCTCCTAAGTCAAGCAAGGTGTGAATATCTTAAATAAGCTGTTCAAAAGAATTAGGGGACTACTTGTGTGTCTGGTATGGTAAATGTGTTTTTGATACAGGCGGTACCTGTGGTCTAATTGCATGGCTTGATATCTTCACTTTCAATGTAGGCAACAGTTAGTGTCATTCACCATGTATGGACTCTATTATGCATTAGTGTCAGGTGACCCCACAGAATGAAGTAAAGACCAGTGTCCCAGTATTTTCTAGTGAGGTACACAGACAGCAGTTGTCATTTGTGGACAGTGATATTCAGCCAAGCACATGCAATATGACATCTTAATGCAGTGTTAGTTGCCACAGTGGTCGGTTTGATCAAAAAAATATCGACTTTTGGCACTGTTGCTGCAAATTTCAATGCCTCTCCATGTATCATCCATATGTCGTGGACATGCTACAGGGAGACAGGTCAGTACACAAGCCATCTCTGCATTGCAGCATCATAGAGATACTGCCACAGCACAGAAAGACCATCTCAGAAGGGCCAGTGGAGCCACTGTGTCCAATCTGACTGTAAAGGAAAGGTTACAAGAAAGAATCATATGACACAGATGTCCTGTTCGAGTACCCACTTGACATGTCTTGCAGCTTGCCTTCTGTTCTACTATTCTCTTGTCAGTTGGCAACTTCATGACCAGTGAAATGCCTTATTCACAGACGAGTCCAGATATGCTCTGCTGCAAGGCGATGAGCATGTTCATGTTTGGAGACCCATGGTAAGTGGTACATGCAAAATATTGTCCAGGTTATCAACCAATTTCCAAGGTTCTGTGATGATGTGGGGAGTCTTCAGTGTTGACAGCCTTATGGAACTAGTTTATGGTCATCTTGCCGCCAGGCAGTGCTTTGAACATATCCTGTTGGACCATGTGGTGGCTGCTGCATACAATGGTGGCCCTGAATTCCTTCTAATGGCTCAGTATTCTACAGTTCCCTTATTAATGCATTTGCTCTTTTGTCCCATGTGGTCACTCCTTGAATCTGTTTTAGTACATGTATTTTCACTGTCCTTAAATTTTATCTTTTTCATTTCTGCTCTTGTTTCTACTGCCTATGTCAAAACAGGACACACTATTGTTCTGCATGTTTTTATTTTCCACCCTGTTGTCATAAATTTGCTTCTCCATACTGTATTTTGTAGGCATCCAGGCTATCCTTACTGCCTTTATCACTTGATTTTTCACTTGCATATAGCTGGTGATAATAGCCCCTAAACAATTACAGTTCATCAATTATCCAATTGACACACCATCTGCTTCTAATTTACATCATGCATATGCTTTTGACATTAGCATACTCTTAGTTTTTTTAGAAGAATTTTCCATGTTACATTGTGTAGCTGTTTCACTAAACTGGTGAAGCAACTTTTGCAAATTATCCTCAGTACAGCATCAGTGTAATATATAATGCTTACAGCTTTCTCATTTTTCTAGCCTGGTTTCTTTCTTATGTCATCAATGATGTGGTCCACTATTAAGCTGAACAGGAATGGGTTTAATGAGTCGTCGTCTAGTTTCTTTATCTAGCAAAATTTCGTCTATGAATCCTTTTAATTGTCATTTTATTACCTGTGTACAAGGGTTCACAAATTCCCATTGTGAACTTATAGGGCTTGTAGAGATGATATGTTGTCCACCATGAAATAAAATTTTTGGATCCACTTATTCATTAGTTCTGGATAGTAACACCCTTCTCACAAAGAAATGCTTTTACTTCAGTTAATAAGGAAGTGAATGTTTCACTTTTCCTCTCGATGGCATACTTATCTTGTTATATGACATAAAATCTGTACTCACTAATTTCAGATAAAAATTCTTTAATTGGTGATTATAAAGAGCTTTAACAATAATGAAGTTGATTATCTAAATCACCAATTCCACAACTTCACAAATTTCTCTTGATAATTACTCTGCACAAAATGCTTCTTGTTGAATGGTAAGTATCTCTTGATTCAGTTCTTTATTTCAAAGTAACAGCAACCCTGTTTCTTACACCAGTCATACTTATGAAATTGAGACTTTTTTGGAATACGATGTTCATCAGTGCTCTCATTTATAATATTTGCTATATTCTGTCACTGTGTTGACCTTTGAGTAGTGATGCTCCTGAAACGATGTGAAAAGTGAAACTAGCACTGTATGTCACAAGACTTTGTCAACTGCTACGGTATTGATAAAGCTGAAAACAATTTAAGATCTTTGACTTGCTGGTTGGCTGCACTCCAAGATATTTTGACTATTCTATCTTTCACTGTTTTAGCAGAGAATTACCATTCTATGCTAAAAGAGTGAAACAAAGAGTTGTCTAAATGTGTTCAAATATAACCAACCTTCAAGCCACAGATATTTAATTGTTTTCAGCTTTATCGGGGTTGACAGGTGCTCACAGGTGATGGTTTCTGCTTACCAACAACAGCTGACAAGTCTTGTTAGGTGATGCAGTGCACGTTTCACTTAATGAACAATTTACTTCATCTACAGGCCCTAAGAAAAATAACTTTTAGGACTATTGCCCCAAAAAGGTCTAACACATTTAAAGGATACTGCAAATACTTCAATTTTTTAGAAATTTGCTTTGTACTTAAAATTCTGAAATCACCCCTCATATACATATTCACTGTCTGTATTTAATTTTCCCCTTTTAGCAATCTCTTGATTAACACAAAACTTCTAATAGTGCACCCACTAATTTAATACAAAACTTTACTTTTCTTCAAAAGCTCATCAATGGCTTTTTCCCTCTGGTTATTGGCCGGATACTTAGTACTAAAGGACATGTGTTTAGCTATAAAGTGTCTCACCAAACCTGATTTCTTGTTACTTGTTATGGGCCTATTTTTCCTGACAAAAGACAGGCCAGTCTTGAATTAATGCCCCAGTCTCTGTCGATTCAACTTTAGATTCACGGATGGCTTTCATTTTTCTTTCCCTCTTCCCTGTAGCCATGATAAACAGGGAACCTAAAAATGTTTCAATTTATAGTAATAAAGCCACCACCACAAAATGACTACATTTCTCAAATTAATGACAAAAACAGTTGTAGGATTTGCAGATAACTGGAAAAATATGGGTAACTATTTGCTTCAAGTAGATATTTTTGATACCTGCATGTGATTTGCTAACGTGACTAGCACTATAAGAACTGCACAAAGACTGCTGTCTCAATTCTTACACGGATAGCATGCACCTCCGTGACTTGTAGAGGACAATTGAAACTTCATGGCATCTAAATGTGCAGAACAGCAGTGAGCGGAGGAAGAAAATGCCGGTGGTGGAGGAATGTTTAGGTGGATTCAAAGTAGTTAGGACATAGCCACTTGGAACTGCCAACTCATTTTTAACTAGAATCTAGTCTTTCCTGCATGGACATGCACTTGAAAGTAATATGCTAGAGCAGAACATAATGCAAAGACATGTGTTAACATTTTATCTTTCTGGAAATTCTTTCCCTGTAAGTCACTTCACAACACTCACCTAAAGAAAAAGACACAAACAATTAAATGTGTTATTACATAAATAAGCTGATAGTTCTCTGTAACTATCATCATCTGTTTCACTCGTCATTTTACAGTTTGGAAGAGTTTATGAAACACAGTGAGAAACGGCCTTAAAATAACATGTATTATCATATAAATTGAACATTAAGCTGAACATTCTTGTCACATATGTAACTCTTTTAGTGTTAACTGCTTATATTTAACAGTCTGGGTTGTATGACCTTTTCAGGTTTAATTTACTTTGTTTTATACCTGTAATCTGTAGGTCTAAGGATTCTCATTCCATTATATTGTGTTATGGATCATTGTAGTGGTTAAGTAACTTTATATTCTTTACCTGTAAACATAGTGTACAAGTACTTGTCATTGACAATGTAAAAATTGACACACACTACATCCATGTGAAATTGTCACAGTTGGATCCATGGTGTAAGAAATAAATAAATAAAAAATAAATAAATAAACTCATTTTCAACTTAGAACCAGGCTGTTATTAAATCACTTTCCAAATAATCTGTTGGTGGTTCACTATCATCTTCTGAATTGCACACTTTTTCCTCACTCTTCACTGGAAAATTTGCAGTCCCTTCAATGGAATAGATATTCCTTCCCCTGGGTCATTTGCAATGAACTTCAGCAAGTTAAAAATTCTCATGCACCTAACTTCGAAGCATTACCCACCTTCCACATTCAAAGACATTTATCACAAACAGCAAAAGCGGTGTAGATGGCAGCAAGAGTACATTGCTTGAGTCCTAATAGAGAATGGTAATTTCATCTATACATGTGTCTGTCCCTTCTTCGAAATAGACTTGCCCAGACTGAAAGTTGTTTTCTGTGGATATGCCACAAAGTTTCAATCACATGGTATGTGCATGTGATATTCTGTGGAAGAGTCACACTAAGGGACCAAAGACCACATGTGGCTCACAAACTGTGTTTTGCTTGCACTGATTTACAGAAACCATGGAAAACCTAAATCAACATGGACTGATGGAGAATTGAGCCCTACACCATCTGAAATTGCGGTAGCAAGTAAATTCATTTCTGATGAAGTTTTAACAGATAGCACCCATGCTTCACATAAGTATAACTTTCATTTAAACACACTTATTACTGCAAGTCAATCTGGTACATGTTGCATGATGGCTTACTGCCTAAGCACTTGTATGACCATCTGATCAATGTTAGCTGTAACATGTGTTTTTAATTTGTTGTAGGTTTTCATTTCAGATAGCTGTAAAAGTTGAATCCTCCAAGGCAACACTACCCAACTCGCTGCCCCAAGTCACATGCTACATGTCTCCAAGTGTTGTCAATTTTTTAGTGAATGACACGAAACCATGCTATGAAGTTGCTGTTGCTCATAAAATGTGTTGCCTGATGTCTCATGCTGTAAGATAATGCTTGTGTCTGTAGTGTGCACCTCAGTCAATTCCACTGAACAGTGCACCAATTTTTGCAAACGAGCAGCCGCTGTGTTCTTTGCTGTAACAGAAGAAAACCAAGATGGAGAAGGATTATTTGCTGATGGTCAAAAATCTTGCAATGATTTATGGAAATTGGAGAGTAACAATGAAATTTTGTTGAAAAATTTTACAAGAATGATTGTAAGTACTTCCTGCACCAAATCATGCCAATGATAGTGTGTGAGATATTTAGCTGCTGGTGATATTTATCTTTCACTAATGTACATAGTCCAGATTGCAGAACCTAGTATTTCAAGAATCATACCCAAGCATGCAGAGTTATAATACATGTTCTGCATGATTTTGTACATGCGAGTAGAAAAATAGTGCCACTGCAAACTGTTGCCTTAATCTAATATTGAAACACCATGAACAGAGCACGATTCAGTTAGAAAAGTGGTACTTTAATAGTTTCCAGTTTTTAAAAATATTATTCAAATTACACAATAGCACATTTGAATTTATTAAGTTCATGGAGCTCCTACTCCAAATAAAAAATCAGTCAGCACAGAAGAATCCAAATTCTCTTGATATTGTTCCATTGTGTGAGCAGGACTCAATCAGTGAAGCAAGGTGAAGTTCACTTCTGCTGTCAGAAACTAAAATTTCCTTAGGACTGTTGGGCAGATCTTTGGCATCACATCTATCCATAGCAGTTAGGAGTATCACAGTTATGTGATGTTTCATGTGCTCTACACGACTAATGCCGTCACTCATTTCCAGCAAGCTCACTGTCATGTTGAACATTCATGCACTGTGGCTGATGCTTTTAAGACAGCATATATTTCTTCCTCATGTTCTGATGGAAATGTAGGATTCGCAGTCCTTCTGAATCTTCTTGGGGGAAAGAAACATTTTACCTACACAGCCAAACCCTTTTCTCTGAGCTGCATCATGAGTGGAAAATGTATGTGATGGCACCATTTCATAATTCCTTAAGCTGCTGGTAGTACATAGGGCACTTGAAGCTGCATCTTCACCCTGTAAAACCAACTATGTAAGTAAAGTAATTTCTTATTTGTTTATTGCTGTCAGCATCTCTAATGAATAATTTCGGGTGATTTGTTTTAGGCATAACACACCTGCAGACTGTAAGTATCATTAGAATAATCCTTATTATTGTTGTGGTCTTCAGTCTGAGGACTGGTTCACAGTACGTCAAAAGCGCAGAACTCTATGTACAAGTCACCTGTTACATGCATGAAGCTATGCAGTTCTGACAAATTATGAATCCTGTAATGGTATTTATGGTGTGGCTACAGTTGCTTTAGACTGCAGTCATGTGTGGGAGTTGCATTTGCATGCGCGTGTGTGTGCGCGCACGTGTGTATGTGTGTGTGTGTGTGTGTGTGTGTTTGTGTGTTTATGGCAAAGGCCTTATGCATCGAAAGCTTTATTTGGAACAATCTTTTTGTTGTGCCTATATGTGACTCCACATCTCCACTATATGGTGATTAGCAACTTTCCTTCTCATAATATTGATCTGCAGACAGATTACACCAAAACTGATCACCCAGACCAGCACATTAGCAACTCTGATGGCGAAAAACAAACTGTGATACCAGTCACAACTATGTTCATCACACCATAACAAGATGTCACACAAAACGAGACTTTCTTTAAATTTCTTCCACAGAAGAAGATAGCAGAAAACCTGCAAAAAAAATTCTGCAGTTTCCTGGAATTACTCACACTGTATCTGGGCTTGTGATGGGAAACACACAGTGATTCAAAATCCAAGGAACAATGGCAGCATGGTTTTCAATTACAAAGGACTTTAAGCATTGTTCTGATGGCCACTGCTGATGCTAACTATTGTTTCTTGTATGCTTTCTGTTTGGGTGTATGAACCTGTTTTCTATTTTTGAAGAAGAACTAGGGCTTGAAAGCTAATGTGAATGCTGCTTCCTGTTGTGCGTTTCTGTGCTCCACACATCAATCCACTGTAAGTGAAAGGCTGCCTTTCCTTTATTTTATCATTTATCAGGTAATCACAATTAACAAAATACAGAAAATAGTTCACTGCATTTGTGAGAATAAGAGTTTTGATACTTGAGCTGATAAAGGCAGCACCAGCTAAACAAAATATGGGGAACACACTTAACATGGAATACAAGCACAAAAAAATGTAAATTAAAGACCACAATATCAAGGATGAAATGCTGTACACTGACTCACAATGCAAAATATTATAAAATGCAGTACATTGTGAAACAAAGCGATAGAATAAAAAAACCTTCCTGATGATCTTACAATAGTACTAAAACATGTTTGGAAATTAAATCTTACAACACACTGAGTATTTAATTCAGTATTAAATCTGCATGCACAGAGAGAATTACAGACACACCAAATGTGAATGAATCACCATATGGTTAACTAATATGAACTTACCTTAAAGTCCTCACCTTTGCTTGTGGTTGATGTGGTTTTGCTTAGTTCATCAAAGTACCTATTTAAGAAACTCAATAGATCATACACAAACCATTGTCTTTCTTATTTAGGTGATGCCCCACTTCTTCACATTCACAATGGTATGTAGTCTGTGAACTCTTTAAGTTTTTCCTTTGCTTATAAAATCTTAAAACCATATTTTTTGTGAGCTGCTCCAGCTTATTAATTCTTAATCTATTGTCTTCTTAATCACTACTATGCAGGGTGCTGCCATGTAGTACCTTGGTCAAATTGCTCCTTCTACGATGTATATTAGCTGCATGACAAAGTCCTGATGTTAATAGTTATGACTGGTGTGGAGTAATGGACCCAAGTGACCAGCGATTTTTGTGCAATTGGCATATCTGCCAGTATGGAGACAAAATGATAAGTCAGGGAAAGAGAGACATGCTCTACTACCATCTTCCCAAAGCTGTTAAAACCTTACAACTACAGAAAGATAAGGACATATTTCAGGATTTATTAAAAGATTTCTTCAGATGGTGTGCCAAGGACCCAGCCACCAAGGAATTTGGAGTTGATTTTGGAAGTGAATACCTTATGTATGCAAAAATGTGAACATTCTGGGGCTTCGCCTCAATACTAATATGTACTCAGAGGCTCTTTACAGGGTTTTGAAGCATTATTTTTCATCGAAAGTGAACTGTTGGGTAGATAGGTGTACTAAGGACCTATTGCATAGGAGGAAGTAGCTATTTTAAAGAGGAGAGGTCAGTAAGACATAGATAGCAAGGAGGATTTAGCATTTGGGTGCATTTTAAAAATAACTCTGACCTATAGAATGATAAGAGTATAAAGAAGAACATGATCTCATGTATTGAAGATGGACAGCAGTAGTTGCTGTCACCTGTAAGTCATCTCACCTTCACTGTGGCTACTGCAGATAACTTGTCCTGGGTGTCCTTTGTCCTACTCTAAATGTAAGGTATGTAATTATTTGCATCAGTATAACTTCAAACCTTGTCAATTCATGCTACAATTTGTGAAACTGTTATGTGCAATTCCTTTTGTATGATTTTTATGATAAATTAGTCTTCATTTTTCCAGCGTATGTGCACATTCATACATGTTCTAGTAAAGGTCATACGGTGAACAGCTATTGCACTCTGCAAGCATATTCATGCCATAGTGATACACAAAGGAAATGGAATGGTCATTTCTGAGACAGTGAAAGTTGGGTGACAGCCCTGCATGAGAAGATACAGGGTATGTAAATAAAGTTTGAAGACTGGTCTCAGAACACAAAATTTATTGAATACTTTCATACATTGGATTAAAATTACCCAAAATAGGTGCCTTGAGAACCTACATACCACTCCCAACGAGATTTCCACTGCTGGTAAGCTCCCTGGAGCTCCTTAACCGGAATACTGTTCAAAATACTTGTCGATGCCTTTTGGACCACTGCGACGCTGTCAAAGTGCTTCCCTTTCAGGTCTCTCTCCACACGGGGGAACAAAAAGAAGTCACTGAGGGCAAGTTCTGGGCTATAGGGTGGCTGTGGCAGCATTGCCATGTTGAACCAGGCCAAAACTTCAGTGATGGTGAAGCAGGTGTGAATAGTCACAATGTCATGGTGGAGTACCCAGTTACTTTTCTTCTCTGGGTGAACTAGACAGACTCGATCCCTCAACACACTCCATCTGCAATCATTCTGATGCTTAGACATTGGTCACTGTTTGAAACTTGGCAAACTTTGGCCAGATTTTAGTCAGTTCTGCTCGTTGAAGGTCTTTGAGAGTGTTCATCGTACTCCAAGTCTCCGCAGCCATCTTTGAACCTCTTGTGCCACATGAAAACCATGGCACATGACATGGCGTATTCTTTATAAGTCTCTTGAATAATTTCAAATGTTTCTGTACTGATCTCGTTCAGTTTTACATAAAATTTGGTCGAACACTGCTGCTCCAAGAGGTGCTGCATTTTGGATACTCCGATTTCTCAATGACGTTTAAAAACGGACACTCCCTGCACTCGTGCTGTTTCCATTCCAGTGTTTTGCCAGCGAATACCAATGCTTGGCTCGCTTAGCCAACACCCACCACCACTTGGTGCAGGTGGTGAGACCAGTCTGCATGTACACTGCTACTCAGGAAACAATCAGTCTTGAAAATTTATTTACAAACCCTGTAGTGACTGCACCACTGCATCCATGAACAGTTGCTAGCACCGTGACCTGAGAAACTGCAGTTATGGACAGATGTGCAATAATAAAAGATATCCTGGATGGAGGCAAAGAAAACATTCATCTTTATATTCTATCATTGGACAAATGAAGTCAAGCCACTATAACTATTTCAAATGGTTCAAATGGCTCTGAGCACTATGCGACTTAACTTCGGAGGTCATCAGTCGCCTAGAACTTAGAACTAATTAAACCTAACTAACCTAAGGACATCACACACATCCATGCCCGAGGCAGGATTCGAACCTGCGACCGTAGCGGTCACGCGGTTCCAGACTGAAGCGCCTTTAACCGCATGGCCACACCGGCCAGCATAACTATTTCATCATGGAAGAAAAGCTCTGCTTACAATCAAGAATTAACTGGTCCTCATTGTCCAGTAATGGAATCAATAACTTTAGCAAACAGGAAATGTAAGTCAGTATCAAAAATCAAGGGTAAAGGAGGCCATAACTTTTCCACAGCAACTTCTACAGAAATTGTAGCTACAGGGGGATTCTCACACGATAATAATATAGTGTAGAACACGACCATTCATACATATTTGATTTCAAATGGGGTCAACAGAACTACCATATAGTTACTGTAACGAATGTCTGTACTGTACTCTGAAGTTTGCAAAAAAATTTGTGTAGAGTCTGCTGTTCCCAAAGTTTCACACTAGTTGTTTTCTCGCAGTTTAAACAAAAACTGTCCAGCTTACATCTTTTTCTGTGTTATACATAGCTCTTCATTCTAACAATGCACACATCTGAAGTAGCTTTCACCTCCTTTTAAACTGCAGCTTCTGACAGTCCAGTTTGCAATTAGATCAGCAAAAATAGTCAATTAACAGGACTAAGATGCAGTGAACTCTGAGAGAAGTTGTGGTCTGTAAGTGTTATATAAAACTGGACACACAGCTTCAGACTTCTTCCTGCCTATTTGTGCAACACCTTTCCTTATGAACGAAAATTCTTCTTAGGTTTTCTCTTTCCTTTCCACTGAGGAAACTGTGAAAATAAAAATAAGATGACTAACAGGTGCGAATTTCTATACAGTACAGGTAAATCCTTTTGGAAAGTGATATTGTTAAACTGTTTATACATTTCCTTACATTCCATGGAATTAAAAACCATTTCCTCTCTTTCAGTAAGTGACCTATGCTGATATTGTAGATGGCTTCTTAGGTCTTGCATAAAACAGCAAATAAAAACATCACATTCTGCACAGGATACCTCAAAAACAAGGAAAAGACAAAGAAAATTAATAAGACTACCAAATGTGTGTGTGCATTGAGTAAATGTATTAACCAACTACCTTCCTGTGAGCTATTGTTAACTTAACAATATCAGTAGGACTTTGTTAAACTTATGGAATGAGACTAGTTAAATTGACAAAACACTAAAAATGTGTATAATACACTACAACAACATACATAGAATAGGATGTGTGGAAATGATAGTGGACAATTCAATATACGAGTTGCAAAATGGTCTGTAGAATGACAAAAAACATACTTAGAAAGTAGTTATTAGATATATACTATCTGATGAAAGTAACCAGGCACCTGTGTAGTTCAAAACTGACCACTACATGTCAGGAGAGGCAGAAACAACCAGTATTACAGGATGTATGGTGTACTGTGTTGTCAGTAGAGTACCAGTAAGAGTGGTATGCATAGGTCAGGAGAGCTTAGCAAGTTTGTACAAAAACCATTCATTAGATGTTACTTCAATAGAAAATCTATAAGAGAAATTTCAGCCCAAGTACTAAAGCTTCCCAAGCTGACTCTTTGTGATATGACTGCTAAATCAATACCAGAGGGTCCTCATATACAGACAGATAGCAACTGTCGAACATTGTGGGCACAGGCAGTTTTTTTTTTTTTTTTTTTTTTTTTTTTTAAACACATCCATGACATCAGCAGAAAAAAATCTCTCACAAGTTTCGAAGTGCTACTAGCAGCACAGCTAGCACAATGACTGTATGCTGGAGAAGTTAAGAAGAATGAGATACAAAGGTGAAGCAGTTCCTCTGTAATCAATGAGTGATGCTTCAGGTGTTGTAAAAAGTGATGTCAGTGAACAGCGAATGGCTGGAAACAAGTGATTTAGAATAATGAAAGATGATGCATCCCATTGCAATCTGATGGAGGGGTTTGTGTTTGACAAATACGTGGAGAGTGTTACCTGCCACCATATGTAGTGCCAACATGAAGTACAGAGGTAGTGGTGTTATGATATGGGGTTGTTTTTCATTGTTTGTGTGTGGTCCTCTTATTGTACTTTAGAGAACAATTGCAGAAGGATATGAACACATTTTACAGCATTGTGTACTACAGTTTGTGAACAATAACACTCCTGAAATGGACTCGCCTGCCCAGAGTCCCACTCTAAATGCAACTGAACTCATCTGAAATTAGAATGGCAACTTTGCTCCAGACCCAAGGGTCCAACATTACTGATTTCCCTGACTTCCAGTCTGGATGAAGAACAGGTTACCATTCCTCACAAACATCCAGACACCTCACTTAAAGAGTCACAGGCAGAGTTCAAGCCATTATAAAGATGAAGGGTGGAAACAACCTATACTGTTGAGGTCCACTAACAAGTGTCCAGATACTTTTTATCAGACAGTGTATATTTTGCAAACAACTACTTCGATTAATGTACAGGTGCAGATAAAATGTGCCTGTTGCTGTTTCTGTCATTGTTTCAGTTACTTTCAACTGCATAGCAATGAAGCAAAGGAAGGAGTGGAGTGTGTGCATTAGAATATTCCAATGTAATTATGTGTTTCACATGTTTATGTATCTGTATACAGTTCTATACATCAAATATTCAGTAAAACAATACTGGGGCAAATGACTGGTAGCTATTGCATTACGGTAGGCTTTGAGTTGATCAATTCAACAATAAGGAAGTAATAAAATTCTGAGGAAAATATTTGCCACAACATTTTTACACAGTCTTCTGGCTGTCATCAGGTGCATACTAGTGAATGTATACACACTGGAAAAAGTATACACCTGAAGATGGCCAGAATACTGTGCCGAAATATTGTGGCAGCAAGTTACTGACATTCAGCAGATCACACAAAATTTTATGCAACAATCTATATCATGGAAAAGTTTTAAATTTCACAAATACGTAACTACATCAATACCAATAAATTTATGTTGTTGTTGTTGTTGTGGTCTTCAGTCCTGAGACTGGTTTGATGCAGCTCCGCATGCTACTCTATCCTGTGAAAGCTGCTTCATCTCCCAGTACATACTGCAACCTACATCCTTCTGAATCTGCTTAGTGTATTCATCTCTTGGTCTCCCTCTAAGATTTTTACCCTCCACGCTGCCCTCAAGTACTAAATTGGTGATCCCTTGATGCCTCAGAACATGTCCTACCAACCAATCCCTTCTTCTAGTCAAGTTGTGCTACAAACTCCTCTTCTCCCCAATTCTATTCAATACCTCCTCATTAGTTATGTGATCTACCCATCTAATCTTCAGCATTCTCCTGTAGCACCACATTTCGAAAGCTTCTATTCTCTTCTTGTCTGAACTATTTATTGTCCATGTTTCACTTTCATACATGGCTACACTCCATACAAATACTTTTAAAAATGACTTCCTGACACTTAAATCTATACTCGATGTTAACAAATTTCTCTTCTTCAGAAACACTTTCCTTGCCATTGCCAGTCTACATTTTATATCCTCTCTACTTCAACCATCATCAGTTATTTTGCTCCCCAAATAGTAAAACTCCTTTACTACTTTAAGTGTCTCATTCCCTAACCTAATTCCCTCAGCATCACCTGAGTTAACTCGACTACATTCCATTATCCTCATTTTGCCTTTGTTGATGTTCATCTTATCCTCCTTTCAAGACACTATCCATTCCGTTCAACTGCTCTTCCAAGTCCTTTGCTGTCTCTGACAGAATTACAATGTCATCGGCGAACCTTAAACTTTTTATTTCTTCTCCATGGATTTTAATACCTACTCTGAATTTTTCTTTTGTTTTCTTTATTGCTTGCTCCATATACAGATTGAATAACATCGGGGAGAGGCTACAACCCTGTCTCACTCCCTTCCCAACCACTGCTTCCTTTTCATGTCCCTCTATTCTTATAACTGCCATTTGGTTTCTGTACAAATTGTAAGTAGCCTTTCACTCCCTATGTTTTACCCCTGCCACCTTCGGAATTTGAAAGAGAGTATTCCAGTCAACATTGTCAAAAGATCTTTCTAAGTCTACACATGCTAGAAACGTAGGTTTGCCTTTTCTTAATCTAGCTTCTAAGATAAGTCACAGGGTCAGTATTGCCTCACGTGTTCCAATATTTCTATGGAATTCAAATTGATCTTCCCTGAGGTCAGCTTCTACCAGTTTTTCCATTCGTCTGTAATGTTAGTCATTCCAATCCCTTTTCACTCCGGGATTGGAATGACTCCTTACCCTCTCCCTTAAAACCCACATCCTTTCGTCTTTCCCTCTCCTTCCCTCTTTCCTGATGAAGCAACCATGGGTTGCGAAAGCTTGATATTTGTGTGTGTGTTTGTGTGTTTTTTACTGTGTCTATCTACCAGCACTTTCTCGTTTGGTAAGTCATAGCATCTTTTTTAATATATATATATATATATATATATATATATATATATATATATATATATATATATATATATATATATATATATATATATATATATATATATATATATATATTACATTAATGTGTGAGAAAGACTTTTTACATGGAATACACAGTTGATATTTAGATATAACACATAATAATTCTAACACTTTTGTACATATTATTTATTTAGATCATAGTAACAGTAAGATAAAAATTACTATTGACACAGAGTACATAAATCTAATTGTTTCGTATGAAGCTATTCCAGGTATTTGTTTACACTATAATAGCAGTTGGTCATTAAAAATTTGAATGCTTCTTAAAATGAAGACTTTTTTTTATTTCTGTTACTTTTACCAGTAGTTTGTTATACAATCTTCTTCCTTCTATGTTTGTTTGTTTCTGCGCCAAAGCCTTGTTAACTCTTTTAATATGAATGTCATTGCACTTTCTTGTGTTGTATGTAGATCCGAGATGGATTGTAACTTGTCAATATTTCTTTTTACATTAATTACACTTTTTTGTACATAGAGGCATGGTAGGGGTAGAATATTTAGCTGTTGAAATAATTGCTTTGAAGGAGTTAACCTTGCACTGTTGGTAATTATTCTAACAGCTCGTTTTTGTAGAGTGAAGATGGTTTTAAGATTTTTCTTACTATTACCCCAGAAGGTGAGGCCATAGGTAATAGCAGAATGTATATAAGCAATGTAAACAGTTCTGCTACATTCCCTACTACATACAAAGCTAATAACACATAATGCAAAGCAAGTGGAGCTTAACTTATGAGAGAGATACAGGATGTGGGATTCCCAGTCTAAATTTTCGTATATATGTACACCTAAGAATTTTGTGGTAGCAACTCTCACAATTTCTTTATTTTGTATTCTGAGTATGAATTTGTTTTCCTGTAATGGATATAATTAGTTCTAGAGATATTTATGGTTAATTTGTTCATTTAAAACCAATTTTGCAAATATTACATAACTCTGGTTGCAGACGTTGGCAATACCCGGTTTATGTCAGTTACTACAATGTTTGTGTCAACCGCAGACAGGGTTATGTAAGTACCAATTATTGGAATCTTGATATCATTTATAAAAAGAAGAAATAGGAGAGGTCCTAGAACACTCCCCTGCGGTACCCCAATTGGCACAGTCTGAATATCCGATCTGTAACAATACTTTGGTTTTTCCTGTTTGTTATTGCAATTTCTACTACCTGTTTCCTGTTATGGAGATATGACTGAAACCACTTTTTTGCTACTCCTCGTATACCAACATATTCTAATTTGTCTAGCAGGATATCATGTTGGACAGTATCAAATGCCTTTGATAAGTCTAGGTTTATTCCTATTGTACTGTTGTTCCTATCTAGCCCTGTTACAATATTTTCAATGAATTGGGTGACAGCTGACTCTGTACTCATTCCTTTGTGAAAGCCGTGTTGGTTTACAGACAATAAATTGAATTTCTCGAGGTAATTTGTAATTCTGGTTTTCATGACTGTCTCTATTACTTTCGAAAATACCGATAATAAAGCTATTGGTCTAGTTTCCCACTTCATATATATTGCCCTTTTTATACAATGGTTTTATTTTTGCAATTTTTTATCGTCGTGGAAAGACTCCTTCTGACAATGATATGTTTATGATGCGTGAGAGAGGTTCTGATATGACACTAGCACATCTCCTCATGACTGAACAAGGTACTTCATCAATCCCTGAGGACATTTTATTCTTAATTGTTTTTATAATTCAATTAACTTCTAGTTTGTTTGTGGGAGGTAGCAATATTGAATTAACACTTTGTTCTCCTGGGATTGATGTTCTACTGATCCTAGAACAATTTTTACTCAGATTGATTGAACTAACATTAAAATAATTTGCTAAAGTAAGATTTCTGACTAGCACACCTTGATCATCTTTTAAAACAAAGTCATCTACATTTCTAACATTTTTGCTTGGGCATATTTCTCTTTTTACTACATTCCATATAGCTTTCAATTTGTTTGCTGACCCAGCAGTTACACTGTCATTGTGCATTTTCTTGGCTTTTTTGATCACCTTCCTGTAAATTTTCTTACATGTCTTAACAAAATCTGTGAAGTGTTCATCTTTGTTGTCTTTTTTGAGTTGACTGATATGTTTAAGTGTTTGGCTAGATACTCTAATAGCAGGTGTTATCCACTGGCTTGTGTTCTTAGGCATGACATTGATCTTTGTGAGCTTTTTTGGAAAACATATCTCAAGTAGGGACATGACTGTACTAGAAAAAGCATTGAAAGATTCCTCAGTTGTTGTTTGTCAAAGACATCTTCCCAGGTTTCATTAGCTAACAACTGGATGAAAGTATTCACTTTTTCTGTATAGAAGTGCCTTTTGTATTCCAACTTATATTTTACTGCCTTGGGTACAGAGGAATTTATGTATGCTAATAGTGTATTGTGATCTGAAAGACCTAAGCTTACGTTTAGTGCCTCAGTGGTACCATTATCCATATTTGTGAAAATATTGTCTAAAAGAGAATATGACAGTTCTGTTATTCCGGGGCATCTGTAAAGAGTGGTTTCATGTTAAAGCTGCTTAGTATACTCAAAAGCTGTCTTTTTTTATCACTTTCAATTAACAGGTTAATATTAAAATCCCCACATAACAATAATTTCACTTCATTACTATACAAAGTGTTTAATGCTGCTTCAATTTTTTTGAAGAATATGTTTTTGTCACCCAGTGGTGATCTATATATTGTTATGACAACTAGTTTTTCACTATTCTCCTCGGTTTTTAACTCTATGGCACATGATTCAAAATTTTTCTGTATTTAGATGGTCCAATTCTGTTTTCACTTTGAACTGCAGTCCTACTCTAGAGTAAATGCATATCCCACCATTTTTAAAAACACTTCGGCAATAATGTGATGCTAAATTAAAGTTGCTTATATTTATGAGACTTAATTCACTAGCTTTGCACCAATGTTCAGATAAACAAATACAAGAGACATCATCAAAATTGTGTAAAGCTACTTCTAGATCTAGCACATTGTTTTTGAGGCACTGAATATTCTGACACATTATCCTGACTGGTTTGCAAGTATTTTTTCTTTTGTCATTACCTGGTAATGAGCTGATTTTTCCATAGTAGTTGTGACTTATCTGTAAATTTTTTTCTGGTTTGTCACAATCTTTTCCTTTTCTTTGTTTGAAGCCATAAAAATCTTTATTTAATGATGTAAATGTACCTTGTCATTGACTCCTCCTTAAACAGTGGTACTGTGTTTCTTTCCCCAATTCTTGTCAATTTTAGTGGGTGATCAAGTGCAGCTGTTCAGAAATATTTTGTCACAAATATTGTCAGATTTAAATTTATGTCCATGTCATGGAATTGCCTCACTGTACAAATTCTTCCTGAACTTTGAAGTCTTACTATGTACTTCACACAGCACTTTTTGAGATTACCAGTTTTAAAGACGCTGGTATAAATACGTTACTCGACATTTTAAAAGAGCTTAAGCCATATAAAAAACATAAATAATTAAACCAACTGTAACCAGCATAACATTGAAAGTAAAATTTATGGACAACTATAAGAAAATCCTGAAACAAAAGCAGGAGTAGGACAAGCAGATGGCTTGCTTGCTTCTACTTTTTAACTGTGCATTAGAGAAAGTGGTTAGAGAACAGAGGAAGGCCATAAATATTTAAGTGTATAAAAATAGGAAGAAAGCCAAACAAGATCACAGCTTATTATCTAGAGTTTGCAGATGACATGCAATTAATGTAGATTCACTTGAAAGTGTACAAGAACAAATCAGAACTACGTCAAGCAGCAAAAGTAGGATTATGAGTGGCACTTGAAAAACAGTTCATGAGAAGCATAACTCACTATAAAAGCTTAAAATCAGTAACACAACATCTGAAGCACTCTTTTTAAATATCTAGAACAGATATTCAACAACATGAAGGAGAAAACATGAAGCAACAACAGAGACTAGAATACATAAAATAGATAGAGCCTTCCAAATAACAAGAAACAAATAATGGGCAGTCAAATGGAAATGAGAAAGATGGGGGAAAAGTAAATAAAGTGTTTATTATTTCAACAGTAATCACCATAACAGTTAATCCATTTATCCAACAGAGACAAAACAGTCAATGTCCTCTTGGTAAAATGTTTGTGGCTGCCTGCGGAACCTTGACTGTTTCCAGGTGTGTATCTCATTTGAAGTACACTGACAGCCATGAATGTCTGTCTTCAGGGCTCCAACTATACAAAAATTGCATGGAAGAGATTGAGACTGTACGGAATATGTTTAAGTGCTTCCCAGTGGAACTTCTGCAGCATATTTGAAACAACCTTGGCAATGTGTGGACAGGCATTTTCCTTCAACAGAATGTTGTCAGCATTCCTGGGCACCTCAAATTTTCCACAGTGTCCACATACTACAGTGCATTATTTGTTGTATCATGTTTGAGAAAGTCTGTGAGCAGTGAGTCCATGCATTAAAAGAAGGAGGTCATCTGGTACGCATGGCTTTGATTTTTTCAGTGGGGGTGAATGCATATGCTTTCACAAGTGGCTCAAAATGACACCTTATCTCACCTCCTGCAACAATATGGGACAGGAAACACTACTCTTTATCATAATGCCATGACAAGTGTAATTTAGACATTCTGTTCAAGTTCTGCTCCTCTGTCAAGCTGTGGGGAATCCACTGCATGCAGATTTTCTGGAACTTCAGATGCTCCATCATGATTGCATGAGAAGTCTGTGACTGATGCCCAACAAGAACTGAATGTCTTCCACCATCTGCCATTGCTCATTTCTGATAAGAGCAGCCACCACAGCACTAACAGAAAGAATAATAATATGATGAAACTGCACAGACCAACCGATGCCTTTCAATGACACCCGACCAACCTGAAATCATATTCCGTGAAAACACATGCACACTTCACATACTGTGTTCACCAACACAGAAAACATTCAGGCATGAGTCAGTCAGTCTCTCTCTCTCTCTCTCGCTCTCTCGCTCTGCACACACGTGTGCACGAGCGTGCACGCACGCACATTGGCATGTCAAGCACCGAGCATGTCTAACAGACAAATGACATGGCAATGAATGTTTGCACTGTTCCTTCTTGATTCCCAATAGAGAGCAGTTCTATACATACACCCACCTGCATTACCAGTGTCCCAGCCAAACTTGCTTGTATAATCTGTCTTGTTTTTTGTTTGACTGCCCCTTATGTACACTAAAAATATTTATCCTTGAGCATGGAAAACACACAATGAAACAGTTGTAAAGACTCTTTATAGTCTTAAAATGACTACAAAAGGACAGCTCAAAAATTAAAAAAAACTTGAAAGAAGAAACCTATGAAAGATAGTAGACAGCAGTGAATCAGAATACAAATTAAGATCTAATACAGAACTATATCTGAAACTTTCAAGGTTAACACATGTCATGAGAAAAAGATTGAAATTCAGTGGACACACATGCACTATGAATAATGAAAGAATAACTAAATAAATATGACTTATTAGACAACTGCAAAATTTGCATTAAAAATGTAGGTGTTGACATGGGCACAGTAAGAAACAGAACACTTCTTAAGGAAGTGAAGGGAAAGGCAGGCTTTCAGGAGAGGAAACTAAAATCAAGGACTGAAAGAATGTTGACACAAGAATACATTTAACAACATTCTGAAGTGTGAGCCCAAAGGAAACTGCATTGAAACACATAGGCAGGTAGCAAAATTGTAGGGGAAGAAATGAAAACCAACTATACATTGCAAGTTGTGTAAGGTAAATTAACTGACCCGTTCAAGTGACTGCAGCTAGAATATTGAATTTTTTTTTTAGAATATAAATGCACATGACGTATTTATGCTTCTCTTTGAAGCCTCACCATTCCAAGTGAATAGCTGATGGATGTTTCCAGAGTTTTTGCAGTCACATTTTTGACAGAATGAGGATATTTCTTCGAATTTGTGGTGCTGCACATTTGCTACCAAGGTACAAGTTAAATAGAGGACACACTTTGCATTTTTTGTAGTTTATGTATGATACATGTACTAACAACTTCTGCAGACATCAACGGCAAGCCAGTTTTGTGTGTGTATTAAGCAAACAGTACTGCAGGTTTCCCTTGGCATCTATGGAGAACTGGTTGGCATATAACTGACCTGGTATTTTGGGGCACGAATGATTCAGCATTGTCTCACTGTGGCCTTCACAATTGTGGAGTATCCACTTCATGGAGTCCATTATGATATAGTGAGTGCAATGTGATCTGATGCCTCTGAACTAGGTAACATGCTGCGATGCCACATGTGTGGCAATTACAGATTAAATCCAAAACATTTTTAGATTAGTTTGCCTTATGACCCCAAATGCATTACTGTGCTGTGCTATTGCTTTAGCCACTGTACATGATTAGTAATTACATACTAAATTAGTATATTTTATATATTTTTTCCTTGTTTGTTTTTGTCAGATTAGATATGCTCACGTTACACGGCAATGGAAACAGATATGCTACTGTGTACATATGTTTTTCATGTAACAAGTGTCTGGGAGCAATATGTATATGGACATCACCTTTTGGACATGATGCAGTGTGATTTTAAATATTTTAGAGATGACAAACATTTATAATGTGGTGAGTTTTACCCACTTGACATCTTGTGCATGTGGTCAGTGTAAAATGTGTGTGAACATCGTGTAGGAACATGAATAAACACAACTGTCACATCTGAGTGGATGAACAGCCAAATGCAGTTCAGGATTGGGAATGTGACACACCTGAAGTGAATGTGTGGATGGGAGTACCTTCATACCTGCTGAGAAGACAATTACAGAAACATTTTACCGTGACATGGTTCAACAGTGTGTGCAACCAAACCAATCATCGTTTGGGATTACATGGGGGTAACATTTTCTGTTAGATGGATTGGCCGCACACCAAAAAGACTATGGGCTTCTCCCTCTCCTAACCTGGCGCCTTTGGACTTTTTTGTTGAGGTTTTATAAAGCCACAGGTGTACCAGGTGAAGATTAATAGCCTAGACCAGTTGATACAGCACATAACCGATGCAGCAGAAGCAATAACACAAGACATGTTGGTGACTGTGTATCGTGCCACACAAGAGAGATGGTAGCTGTGCTTAGATCTACAGGGTCATCACCTTGAAATGTATTGATGAGTGTTCCCCACGTGGTGTGTAATGAAGCTGTAACTTCCATTTTGTTAATACACACGTGTTTTTCTTAAATGCCAAGGGACTTTTGAATCATCCTGTATATTAATGTGAATTACACATGTATCTTGTGTTGGAGTTACTGTTGTAAATGGATGTTATCACAAGAGAAATTTTAAGTTCCACTGACATTCTATGCACTTTACCAGCACACAGTGAGGACCTATCACTACATAATATGGCTCAGTGAGTAACAATTCATTCACCAAAATAACAGTTTTTAATATGACATGTAAAGACAGCTGCAGTAAAATAAATTTGTGTGTGGATGTGTGTGTGTGTGTGTGTGTGTGTGTGTGTGTGTGTGTGTGTGTGTGTGTGTGTGTGTGTGGGAGGGGGGGGGGGGCGTGATGCGCATATGCACACACAGCTTTATTTCCAACAAAGATTCCACTTGTGGATGCTGATGTAACTACTATGTTCCTGAGGAAAGAGTTTATTGGCCCCTCCACTGATAGTTGAACGTCCTATGGCAATACTTTGGAAAACCTATCAGCAACCTAATTTTGAGTTGAATAAGTGTTTGCACTTCACATCAAAAGCTCCATCTTATTATGTGTTAATTAACAATTAAGAAATCACAACATAATCATGGCCCTGCTCCTGCAGATTTTATCACTGAGTCAATAGAGCAGAATTAGTAACTCATTTACAGTTTTTAATCTGAACTTGGAAAATGGATATTGCATAACTACAAGAAGAAATAAATGAATTGCACAAGCTCAGATTTCCACATGGTTGTTCAAACCTTACAGAGTAGTAGACAAAAGTGAAGTGCAATAGCAGAGAGCAAAAGTGCAAAATGGAAAAAAATTAAAGTAATAAAAGTTTTGTGCACAAAATTTTCTTTCAAGTACTTTCTACCACAGATTACGGAAGTGTAGTGTGTATTTCTCATGAAACATGTGAAAATAAATAGGACAATGTGAATAGGGTGGACAAAAAATTTATTGACTCAGACAAATAAATAAAGTGTGAATGAAAATTTGCTGACCCTAAGTTGTGCTGAAGTGGTTAGTGAGACAATACAGTACAAAGCTCAAACTGAAAATATTGGAGCTGAAAACACCTACAATAGTAAACTGCTCGTGCTTTCAGACAGCCATGGTCACAGACTTGCAAATAAACTGAAAGAGAAAACTAATATAAATGAGTGGTGCAGTGAAACTGAAAGCCCCCACCTGATTAAATTATGAAGATGATTGCACCTGCATAGATAAAAAAAATCTATATGATGAAGATGGTCATACTTTTCAGAGGATTAAATGATATCTTTGAAAATTTAACAGCTAGTGCTTCATGTGAGCTTAAATAATGTCCAAGAAGCCTCATGTAAAGAAATGTCTTAAATGAGAACATTCTGCACCGCCACAGACTTGTGAGGCAGTCATATGTTAATTTGTAATTACAAAGTACTTAATATAATCAGTTTACCAAAATCTACAGATATTTTTAAAATGTTAAGTGGGTTGACATAAGTAATATAGGGCAAATTCCATGCCCAACATGGACCACATCTGACCAGCTTGGGGGAAAAAATGGCAAAGCTGATAATAAAGGATATATTAAAAAAAAATTTCAAAACCACAAAAAGTTGCAACTCCGTCAACAGCCCCAAAAGGGACAGCAGCAGTTCCAAGAGAGGAAGAAGCTATGGAGCAATCATTGTTGTCAACAAAATCTCCAAAGATGGTGTTGAGCCAACAGAAGCAACAACGGATAGTGATATGATAGACAAGAAAATAATACCTCCTTATCATCCAAATGGTTTTTTAGTGTTCACTGCTTCTCATTTCTCCACCAAAATATCGCATCCATATGAAATGGAGTGCAAGAGCTAAAAGTGGAACTGTAGACTATTGATAGTTGCTATTTTGCACAACAGAACATTAATGTAGGGGGATCTGAAATAACGCCTGTAGCTCTAAACTCTTAAATCTGTTCTACAAAGAAAAATTTTCTGATATGGAAATCACTGTTTCTCAAGCATTTTTGCATGGGGAACTGCCATTATCATGAAGCCGCAGTTAGCATCACTGTTTCTGAATCGCTCTACAATTTGTAATGTAGAGGTCATTGTTAGAGATTGACAACTGAGTTTGTGTTACACCAGTTAAAATACTTTATAATGTGAGTACATCTTTCTTCAGCCATAGTGATGCACCTATTAATCTGGTTGGGGCTGATAAAACTTACTGAAAGGAATCTTTCTCTCTTTCTAGAAAGAAAATCATTGCCATTCCAAAGTACAACCAGACAGCTTTCCAGAATTCAGTCTAAGTTTACAGAGTCTTCTTTTTTATCAAGAACATTTATTTTTCTTTTTTGTTCTTGGTACAAATGAAATGTCCCATCATCTTTTGTACTTTTTACCACAGCCATACAAGTTTTTTCCCTACAAAATACCTCACTGTCGAACACGTCAGAATAATCCAGCCTCTTTCTGCTATGTCTGTAGAGAGTACACAGTTGAGAGATAGAAGAAGAAAATTTCACTCATCATACAAAAGGCTTACAGCCATTACTTAAGAATGGAACATTGAGGGCAGGACAATGAATGGGCAACACATACCTGTTGTGTGAGTTGTTACATACGAGGAGGTAAAAAAATGGAATAACATTGCCAGGGGCAGAGCTTATGTAGTATGCATTTCTGCCACTAGATGTGTATATAGCGCAACTCATTGCCAGTTCAGTGCCGCCCATTTTGTTGACCTGGCTTTCTGTTTATCTGTATTGTTTGTTTTTGCTAGCACTTTTCTGTTCTTGATTCATTTTTTATGATGGCAAGTTTAAGTGAACAACGTGTAGCTGTGAAACATTGTTTTCTACTAGGTAAAAATGCTGCTTAAACTATTGATTATCTTGGAGATTGGTTCAATGAATTTTAATGGAAGATTTGTGAATGAAAAGGGTTGCTGCCAAGTTGGTTCTGACTGACAAAAGGAACGTCGAGTTTAAACATGTTATGCTTTGAAACAATGGCTTGAAACTGATGCAGATTTTCTGTCGATGATCATTACTCATGATGAGCCATGGTACTGTGGTTATGACCCAGATACAAAGCAACAGTCAAACCAACGGAAGACTTCATTGTCACTCCATCCAAAAAAATGTCGTCAAGTCAAATCAAAAGAATGCAAATTTTGCTTCTTTGATGCCAAGGGTGTAGTTGACTCAGAGTTTGTTCTCCTAGGTCAGACTGTCAATCAAACATTTTATTTGGAAGTATTATGAAGATTGTGCAACAGTGTTAAAAAGACCTGATTTGTAGGAGACAGGAGACTGGTTCTTCCACCATGACAATGCACCTGCACACACACACAGCTGTCTCTGTTAGACAGTTTTTGAATAAAAACAGAGTGGTTCCACTGCCCCACACACCTTACTCAATGGACCGGGCTCCATGCAACTTCCTTATTTCCATGCATGAAGAGGGGCATGAAAGGATACCAATTAGACAACACCAAAGAAGTCAAGAACAAAATGAGGGTGAAGCTGTCAGCTATTTCTAAAGATGATGATAAAAAATGTTTCAAACAGTGGAAGCACCAATGGGACAAATGTATTGGATGTAATGGAGAGTATTTTGAAGGGGATAAGGTTGTTCTGTAAACAATTTGAAAACATATAGCTTTTAAAAGATACTTCCTTTTTTGGGTACCCCTTGTAAAACTAACAAGCTGGTGGAAGGGTAAAAATTCGACAGTGTTTGCACCACCCATATTTCATATGTGAGTGGGATAATCGAGACATTATAAAAAAAAAATATGGCCTCTACAAAAATGGAAACTGGGAGACAAAATTTCTGCCTAAGAAACTGGTAACTGGTGAAGATATGTTTCTTCCTCCACTTCATATCAAACTAGTCTTAACAAAGCAATTTATTACAGCAATGGATAAAAGTAAAAGAGGATTTGTGTTCCTCTCAAACTGCCTCATCTTACACAAGCAAAGATAAAGGAAGGTGTGTTTGTTGGCCTCTAGATGAGACAAATTCAGCAAGACCTAAATTTTGAGGAATCCCTGATGACAGAAGATAAACAAGCATTGAAATTTTTTAAGAATGTCACAACCAACTTTCTGGGGAAACAGAACTACAAAGAACTGGTAAATGAGATGCTTGTCGCAAAACAAAAATTTGGATGCAACATGTCCCTCAAAGTGCATTTCATGCATTCTCATTTGGATAACTTCCCAGAAAGCTGCAGCTAATGAACATGAAGAAAGTTTCCATGAGGACATCAAGACCTTAGAAGATCAGTACAAAGAGAAATGGATACCTATCATGCTGACTGATTACTGCTGGAATATAATTTGACACTGCAAAGACATTTACCATAAAAGAAGGAAATAAAAGTATGAATGGTATAATGTATAAAGTATAATGATGGGAAAATACATATTTTTACTGTATTTTTAATTTTTTAAGCTCTATGTATTCTGCATTACTCCAAAAATGTACCTGACTGAAGAAATTTAAAAATGGATTTGAATTCAACTCACCAATTTCAATAATAATCACAACCAATATCCCCAGAAAAATGAAGGTATGATTTTTTTTTCTGGAACAGTGTGATCTGGCATAGCATTACAGTAGAACCACTGTGATTGGTGGTGGATCATGCATTATGTAAAATGAGGAATTATGCATAATGCTAGAAAAGGCATTATTTCATTAAGCAATGAAAAACATGTAGACATATCAGCTACAGAGATAAAAAAAGCCACATTTTGTTTGAAAGACTAATTATACTACATTTATCATTCTCTCAGTGGTAACAGATACTTTCATTGCAAAATTAAACCAAGTATTGGACATGATTCTTATCCTAAGTGAAAAATTCTGGTATTTGGAGGTTAAAAAATGAACACAATGACCCCAGATGCGTTCTGAAACACAGTCTTGACCATTATGTATAGCTATAGAAAATCGTCATTAACACTGCCACTAGTGTAAACAAGCATCCAGTGTCAATCATTGACATACTATCTGTCACAGCAAAAGTTGTCATGATGATGTGTGTAACCTTGGCCTTTAGATCATTCCAGTCAATCTTAAAATTAAACATATCTATAGAAAACAGAACTAAACAGAAGGGATTTTTCTAAGCAAAAAAGAACTGACTCTACCACATAGATGAAAAATGAAACATCTGAAGAAGAGTACATGGAGACTATCATGGATGGGAAGATTACAAAGTTTCTACGAATATTTAAATTCAAATTTGAAGAACTGTTCCTGAGAGTACTAAATGACAAAGCATAAAACAAAAATAACAGAGTGACCAACAGGGTAAGGAAATCTTCTGTAAACCCTGAAACATCTCAGCAGCATGAACAACCTAAATGAGCCTACATTTCGAAACTACTAGTACATATGTGAAGAGACATACACAAAAGTGTTTCTAGTGGCAAAAAAGGCACAAAATGACAAATTTATAGTAAAAGCAAAAAATAAAATCAATGCAACCTGAAATGTCACCCAGTGGGAGACAAAACAAAATTGGATGTACAATGCATACAATACGTGCAAATATCAATTTTATTATGGTACAAACATAGAGTTGTTTATTATTAATAATATGTAGAGAACTGTCTTTTACTGTTGTAATCTTAATTTATTTTTCTTGCAGAATTCGATCTGTAGAAGTTGGACTTTATGACAATGTAGTTCTCTGTTTTGAATGTAAAATTGACAGTGCTATTGATGTAATGGCAAGAGTATAATATTAGTGGTCATATTAGCCTGAATGAGGTGGTACTGAATCAAACTGGGGAGAAGAGGAATTTGTGGGACAACTTGACTAGAAGAAGGGATCAGTTGGTAGGACATGTTCTAAGGCATCAAGGGATCTCGAAATTATTATTGGAGGGCAGCGTGGAGAGTAAAAATTATAGAGGGAGACCAAAAGATGAATACACTAAGCAGATTCAGAAGGATGTAGGTCACAGTAGTTACTTGGAGATGATGAGGCTTGCACAGGATACAGTGACATGGCGAGCTGCATCAAGACAGTCTCTGGACTGAGGACAACAACAACAAAAGCAATGACAACATTAGCCTGAATATACTATAGTTCATATGTTATGCTATGTCTTATGTAATTGGTTATAGACATTTGTATCTTAATTTGAGTCATTTGTTTCCTACTGTGGAATGTATAATATTTCAACACTTTCTGGCATAACAGCAAAGACTGTTATGCATTCTGATGCATTGACAGTCAGCAATGCTATCTGTGAAGAATGTCTTTGACAACATTAATGAACAGCTGATTGCATCTGTCAGTTTGTAGAGTGAGTGCAGTCATGTAATATAAGGACTCTGTTTCCATCCACATATTACACTGTACATGAAATATGTCAAGGTGTAGCTCTATATGGGGAATAATAATTTGATATCTATGTCATGTCAAAGACGATATATCTTATACTGGTTATCCATGAGAGTAGAGGAAACAGCTTACGTCATCTAGTAATATTTACTAAATGCATACTTGTTCTAAAATGTGTTACACATTGGTATCTTTTTGTTTTAGGTGCTTGGCAATGAAAACACCCAAATAAGCTGATTGGACAATTAGTAAAGAATGTTACAGCTTACTATGGACCATCTTTTACCTTACAAAATTTTTGGTGACTGCAGAGCCACACAAAAGCAAAATTAAAAAGGGAAATGACAAAACAATGAACCATACAATCTCCTCACAACACCACCACAGTAACTATTAAACTTAGCAAATCAATGCTTCAGCAACATAGATATAAAGTTACAATAGAAATTTAACATAACACACAGCCTATAAAAACACTGAATTATATTCCATTCAAGTATTTTAATGAATGCCATCTAAATGTAAGTGCTTCAAAGACAAAGAAACAAATAGAATTTGGCATGAAATTATCCATAGGAAATGACATTGTAAAAAAAGAAAAGTGGACAAAGTTCTTAGGAATTACAATCCAGGACAGCCTCAAATGGGACATGCATATCAATTCCTTAGCCTGTAAGCCGTAAATATGATTAGCAAATATTGTAAGGATATGAGTGTACTAAAAACTACTTATCATGCCCTATTCTCATCAAATTTAAACTATGCTGTAGAAATATGGGGTGCAACAACTCAAGCCAACCTAAGCACATTATTAATGCTACAGAAAAAAGTTATCAGAATTATTTGTGGTGCCAAACCTAGTGAATCACGTCAGAATCTGTTCCCAAAATTAGGTGTGCTTACCATTATAGGTGTATACATATTGAAAGTCATGTTGCTCATGAAAACAATAAATCCAAATTTCAACTGCGACCTGCACCAATGCGATACACGGTAAAAGTTCAGATACCATGTAGATTACCACAGAACAGCTTTATATGAAGAAAATGCACTTCCTGATTGGCTGAAGCTAGCCAATGCACTACCAAAAAGTCTCGCAGCCCTCCTACTAGCAAATTAAACGATCAGCTAAAAAAAATCTAATTGAAAATCCTTTTTATTCCCTAGACAATTACTATATCTATACGAAAAGTGCTTCATAAGTATGTCAAGCTCATAGTTTTAAGTAACCTACAACTAATATAATGTTGATATCAACAATATTTGTAATATTATGATTGTATACTACCAAATGTAAAATGCATCAAAATTTAAAATTTGTTAATACAAACAAATCTTTAGTTTGTAATTTATAAACTGACGTATTCAGAACAATAATCTGTATGATGTCCTTAAACTGTATTATTTCTAGGGATTGTATTTGATTATTCAATGCTGAATAAATAAATACACTCCTGGAAATGGAAAAAAGAACACATTGACACCGGTGTGTCAGTCCCACCATACTTGCTCCGGACACTGCGAGAGGGCTGTACAAGCAATGATCACACGCACGGCACAGCGGACACACCAGGAACCGTGGTGTTGGCCGTCGAATGGCGCTAGCTGCGCAGCATTTGTGCACCGCCGCCGTCAGTGTCAGCCAGTTTGCCGTGGCATACGGAGCTCCATCGCAGTCTTTAACACTGGTAGCATGCCGCGACAGCGTGGACGTGAACCGTATGTGCAGTTGACGGACTTTGAGCGAGGGCGTATAGTGGGCATGCGGGAGGCCGGGTGGACGTACCGCCGAATTGCTCAACATGTGGGGCGTGAGGTCTCCACAGTACATCGATGTTGTCGCCAGTGGTCGGCGGCAGGTGCACGTGCCCGTCGACCTGGGACCGGACCACAGCGACGCACGGATGCACGCCAAGACCGTAGGATCCTACGCAGTGCCGTAGGGGACCGCACCGCAACTTCCCAGCAAATTAGGGACACTGTTGCTCCTGGGGTATCGGCGAGGACCATTCGCAACCGTCTCCATGAAGCTGGGCTACGGTCCCGCACACCGTTAGGCCGTCTTCTGCTCACGCCCCAACATCGTGCAGCCCGCCTCCAGTGGTGTCGCGACAGGTGTGAATGGAGGGACGAATGGAGACGTGTCGTCTTCAGTGATGAGAGTCGCTTCTGCCTTGGTGCCAATGATGGTCGTATGCGTGTTTGGCGCCGTGCAGGTGAGCGCCACAATCAGGACTGCATACGACCGAGGCACACAGGGCCAACAACCGGCATCATGGTGTGGGGAGCGATCTCCTACACTGGCCGTACACCACTGGTGATCGTCGAGGGGACACTGAATAGGGCACGGTACATCCAAACCGTCATTGAACCCATCGTTCTACCATTCCTAGACCGGCAAGGGAACTTGCTGTTCCAACAGGACAATGCACGTCCGCATGTATCCCGTGCCACCCAACGTGCTCTAGAAGGTGTAAGTCAACTACCCTGGCCAGCAAGATCTCTGGATCTGTCCCCCATTGAGCATGTTTGGGACTGGATGAAGTGTCGTCTCACGCAGTCTGCACGTCCAGCACGAACACTGGTCCAACTGAGGCGCCAGGTGGAAATGGCATGGCAAGCCGTTCCACAGGACTACATCCAGCATCTCTACGATCGTCTCCATGGGAGAATAGCAGCCTGCATTGCTGCGAAAGGTGGATATACACTGTACTAGTGCCGACATTGTGCATGCTCTGTTGCCTGTGTCTATGTGCCTGTGGTTCTGTTGGTGTGATCATGTGATGTATCTGACCCCAGGAATGTGTCAATAAAGTTTCCCCTTCCTGGGACAATGAATTCACAGTGTTCTTATTTCAATTTCCAGGAGTGTATTATTATTATTATTATTATTATTATTATTATTATTACTACAATGATCCTGTGATCACTACTCTAGGAGAACTACGCAATTTGTGGAAACTAAGAAATAAAACCTTAGCGAGTATAGATGACATGTTTGTCATTATTGGAGGACTGTATAGACAATATGAGAGACCCTTTAGTGCATGTCACAAATGAATCCTTCACCATAGGTTGCTTCCCAAAGTTCCTGCTTCTATCTGACAAAGGTAACAAAAAATATGAAAAATTATAGGCGAATCTCTTCACTGTCATCATTTTCAAAAGTAATGAAAATCAGACTCAGGGGTACTTAAGGTACAATCTTCTGTATGCAGAACAGTTTGGTTTCAGGCCTGGTAAAAGCACCGGCTCAACTTCAGCTCAATTTACAAATGTTCTGATAGCACTCGACAAAGATCATACAGGGTGTGGCAGAAGTAACTCTCAGATTTGAGGGGCAGCGGCAGTAGAATGGTGGTGGGGTGCAGGTGTGCGTGTCCTCGAATAGCTGCATACATGCCATTGCTTGATCAGATGAACATCGCACTTATAATGTTGAGCAGTTTATTCAAAACGGCCCATCAGCAATAAATACACAATGTGCATTCCTCATTCACTTTGTGTTCGGTCGTTGGGCCCTGTTCTTGATAAGAAAACTGTTTATTTGTGGGCTTCGAATTTTCAGCAGACAGGTTCTGCATTGAAACATAAGCCCCCAAGGTTGAGGACACACTGCTACTGGCCCAGGAAATGTTGCTGCAATGAGAGGTTCAGTTCAATAATCTCCTCGATGTTCCACAAGAAAGCACGCATTAGTCTTACGATTATCCGATAGAAGTGTGAGAAGAATATTGCATTGAGACTTGAAAAGGCATCCCTAGGAGACTGTGTTGGTTCAAGAACCGATTGGAATAGATTACAAAGTCCATACAACATTGCATCAATATATTCTTTGGAGCATTCACTGAGAAGATGAAGCAATTTTTTCAGACGAGGCACAGTTTCATCTGTCTGGTGCAGTAAACAAACAAAATTTCAGGTACTGGTCTGGAAACAGACCCCAGGGACTCCAATGGTCATTCCATAGTCTCAAAATGACTGTGTGGTGTGTGGGACTGTTACTGTAACAAACAGGGATTGGTACTAAGCCACGCTATATGAGTTCCTACAGCGAATACTAGGTGAACTGTTTAATGACCTTGAGAATGTGTGGTTCCAACAAGATGGCACTCCAGTCCACACAGCACATCAATCACTGGTGCTGGTGGGGGAAATGTTTCGTGGGCATGTCATTTCCTTGCATGGTGATATTGGATGGCCATCACTTTCGCCAGACTTGGCACCCTGTGTCTTCTTTCTGTAGGGCTATCTTAAGTCCAAGGTATGGCAACATTGTCCTCGAACTTTAGAAAACCCTCAAGGAAATGATAGCTCAAGAAGTTGATGCAATCATGCCCTACATGACTCTTGGAGTAATGAACAATTTCAAAGTACAGCTCAACCAAGCCATCAACAATGCAGGCAGCCATTTGGGTATCACAGTTTAAAACACATTAGTATTGTTTATTCTTAAATGGCATTATGTATATTCTTAGATAATAAAAATAAAAATGTCCTATCTTACTTGGTTTTGTTGTTCTTAGTTTCCCTAATAGAGGAGTTGTTTCTGCCATACCCTGTATAAAAGGCATCTTCCTTGACTTTACCAAACCCTCTGATACAGCGGACTACACAGTTCTGTCAAATAAACTGGATGCACTAGATATGAAGGTGGTAACAAGTAAGTAGTTTCATTCACACCTGGAAACAAAGTGCAATGGGTAGAGAACTCAAAGGGTTTCGACCATCTCTCGTTGCGCCCTGATATGCGGATTACCCTACCCACTATCCTACCCACCCCATCCACAATGCTATTCCACCAACCACAAAACCCACACATTATCCTTGTCAATCCCTAGTCCACCACTGTTCCAAACCCCTGCCTCATAGCCTATATCCCTGCAATAGACCTAGATCCAAGACTTGTCCCTTACATCTTCCACCCACCACCAACTCCAATCCGGTAACAAGCATCACCTACCCCATCAAAGGCAGGGCAATCTGTGAAAGCAAGTATGTGGTCTGCAAGCTAATGTGCAGCCACTGTAATGCTTTCTCTGTAGACATGGCAACTAACAAACTGTCAACATGATCGGCCACTGACAATCTGTGGCCAAAAGACAGTTGGACATGCTGCCTGACACAATGTGCTTCACATCAATGACTGCTTCACAGCCTGTGTTATCTGGATTCTCCCTACCACTACCAGCTTTTCTAAATTCTGCAGGAGGGAACATCCCCTGAAACCCACCAATCCTCCCAACTGCAACTAGAAGCTCCACCTTGTCCCCATCATCAGCATGCATGCTCCCATGAGCAGCACTCTACACCTTCCTCCAACCCTGTCCTTCTATCCATCCCCCACCCCACACGTACTGCCTCCTTACCCCCACCAAAACAATGAATTGTACCCAGCAGGAAGAAAGCGTTCACTTATATTTAATCTATAAGTGGAAACAAATGATTAGTTTCCAAGATAATTCAGAAAAAATGAACTGAGTGTAACTTAGTCATTTTGTGACATTTGGATCTCATCCATTGTCTTGAATGAACAGTATACATTTCATATTCATATGGAATCTGTATCAAATAAAAATAAAGTCAGCAGCAACTCAAATACATTTAAATGTCATCCTTTTTTACATATATACAAGCATTTAAGGCAAACAATGGAAACACACTGGCCACAATAGTACCATAGACATAATATTTACTAACATTGACTAAATTCATGTTATTGTGGCTGAATGAGTTGATTTAGTGGAAGCTGCTAAAAATAGGATTGAAGAAAAAACACATAAGAAATGTTCACAGGCAAAAATGCTATTGTTTAATAAACTATATCGGTACTGCTGAAGCACTGCTGTCCAATTTAAAACAGAAACAGATGATTACACGAAGTACAGCTGAACTGTTAGAGGTAAACCAGTATTTCTATATTTTTTGTTGTATCGCCTATATTGTGCTGCAAGCTTATGAAGTCTACAAGGTAATAATATAATGCAACAGTGGTAACTGTTTTGTGTGTTGTAGATTTAATCTTTCAAACAGGAAAGAGTTGGAGCTTGGGGACAGTAACATATGCCAGTCATTTACTTATGACTACTGCAAATAAGTTGTGTCAGCGTTTTTACTTTTGTGCAAACATGTTATTTAAGTGATAGTAAAAATTGTTCTTTTTTTTTGTAGAATCTTCTTACACCGGTTTTCCATCTATTGTGAAGCTTCAAGGGCAGACATGGAAAGAGGAGTACCCTGAAGATCTACGTAAATTTGCCTTAAGGATTTTTTCAAGCCAAGGCTATAACCAAGGCAGATTTTTTACAATGTTTTACCACATCCCAGTATCCTATAAAAATGGTACCAAGACCTATGTGGGAAACTAGACTTAAGTGCAGGAGCAAAAATTTCACTTACCCTGAAATCACTCCACACGGCAGCCATAGACAAAAAAGTAGTTGTGTGTCATGGTGGATGAAATGCCCATTAGAAAACGCAGAGAATTTCACAATAAACAGTTTGTTAGATACACAGGCCATGGTGCAGAAATTACATGCAATAATTTACCTGAGGCTGAAGATGCCTTGGTATTCATGGTTGTTGCAGTGAATGACAACTGGAAAATTCTAGTAGACTATTTCATGACAAGTGATTTGAGTGGCAGTGAAAGAGGCAGTTTAGTTCTGGCTTGTGTTGATTAACTGAAGCAGATTGCAATTAATGTTCCCTCCCTAACATTTGATGGGACAGCTGCTAATTTGTCTATAGGTTGTTGCTTGGGAGCTGAACTTAGTGCAGACAGTATGATACCATGGTTTGTAAACCCATCAACAGATCTAAAAGTACACATTCTATTATATGCTCGCCGCATGTTAACACTGGCTGGAAATTGTCTAGCCACAAAAGAGGCAGTGAATATGGCTCAATAACACAGAGTTAACTCATGGAACTAGAAAAATTACAGACTCAATAGGGATTGCATATGGGAAAAGAAATATCTAAACACCATATTAACTGACACAAAGAAACCATGGAAGTTAAACTTGATGTACAATCATTAAATGAAAGTGTAGCCATTGCTCTTACACACTGTAACAACAATTTGGACGTGTCTCAGTATTAGGGCTGTGAAGAAACAGTTAAATTTGTCACTTACTAAAGGATTTGACATTTTAAACAGCAAGAACTTATTTTCAAAGAGACACAGAAGACCCTCCAACATAACGACAGGAATTTATGCTGATACTTAAGGAAGCAGAAGACTTTATGCTGATATATAAAGGAAGCAGAAGACTGGCTACTTGTATTAAAAGAATTTTTGCAGGGGGAGGGAGAGGGGACATTATTGGCACACTCAGCAAGAAGAACTGGATTTATATGTATAATCAATCATCTATATTCATCCTTGGTTGTCTATGAGGCTATTACAAACAGATTTGCACCATGAATAACTTTTATTGACACAGAAACTCAGGCAAAATCACGTTTAAGTGTTTTTCAGTGCTGTGAGAAGTCGAGGAGGACAAAATAATAATCCCGCCCAGCAATTTGAAGCTGCTTTCTACAGATTTTTAGTGCACAATCAGACTTGAATGCCAACTAGTGTAAATTATTCTGTCACTGATATTACCACATTCTTAATGTAACATTAAGTAATCAACAAAATAAGGATCTTGATTGCAGTGAGTTGCCATGTGTCCCAGGGATGCCAGGAAATTGTGACCATAATCATATACCTCATCCAGCTTCCCTTACCTTTTACATGCATAATGTCATCTACTACATAGCTACATATCTACATAGATACTTTAATTTTTCCAAATGGCATTTCTTTTCCTAATGTTTACAGTTAAGAAGTCTTGGCCATAAGAAACCAGTGACTTGTGTGTTGAAGCTGATGATTATGATTATCTGTGTGAAATGGGTGAGAGTAATACAGCAAACACCTAATTTAAACATGAAAAACCCTTTGAACAAATTGGTTACATCAACTTTGCATGATTTCAGGAATAATGATTTTCTCCAGTTGAATGAACATGTAGCAATTTGTACTCCCTAGACAATCACAATCATCAACTGAAAAAGCTGTACTGAGTATTTTTAATAAGGCTGCATCATGAAGCAAACATTACAGTGGAAACCTACATGATGCTTGGGTTAACAGTTTCCACACAAAAATAGTATCTAACGCTTTCAGCCCCAGTGTACTAAATAAAGTATGTCACTTAAACCTTCATTATTTCTTCGTGCAACACTCACTTACTTGCAGACAAGCGTTCTGAAGATAGGAACATTTCCATTCAACAAGATACCTAACGACTGCCATCTGGAGTGAGTCCTGAAAACTTCAGCGGAAATCAAGATGGTGGACAGAAACATAGCTCATCCTGGTAATGATATGGTAGTTACACTTAAGTATATTCAGCTTTTATTTGAAATATTTTTATTCATAAATAGAGTTGAAATAGTTTCAAGTACAATAAATGATGTCAGGAAAGCAATGTGAGAGTACTTAAATTCATATCCAACTTTATGTAGTAAATGCACCACAACAGGACTTACAAGTTACAATTTGTGACTGCACATTTTATAAGGGATAGTCAAATGAAAATTGAACACCCACCATAAAAAACAATCCATGCAACACATAGCCTCATTGTTATTATGCTTCAATACTGTCACCACAGTGGTAGGGGAACAACACAGTGCCACATCACAAGTGCATGCAGTTGTTGGGTTATGACCTTACTTGTTGGGCTGCTCTAATGTGTTCATCCAGTTGATATGGAGGCATGTAAGTAAGAACAGAAAGGAGTGGTTCATTTTCTGGTGACTGAGGGTGCCGGAGTATGTAAAATTCATCATCGCACGTCTGCTCTGTATGGTGAGCACTGCATGTCAGTGGTGTGTGCATGAGTGGTAGAGAAAATTTCAGGAAGCGCGCACGATCCATGCCCAGGACAGGCCCATTGAGCCATTGCCCCTGATGTAATGGGGCTGATTTATGGCCTTATCCATGGAGCCCAACAAATCATGGGGGATGAAATTCATGTTCAGGTTAACATTAGCCATGGCTCCATGCATGCCATCATCAAAGACCACTTGCATTACCGCATCACGTGATGGAGGGGCAACAAATAAACAAAATGGTGTCAAATCTGAGTCATCTGCCATGGTACGATGAGAAGGGCTGTGTTTGTCCAGTATCGTTACGAGATGAAAAATGGTGCTGCCATTTCAAGCCTGAAGACAAACAACAAACTCAACAGTGGAAACATCTCAGATCTCCCTCACCAAGGAAATTCGAAGCTGTTCATAGAAGTTTCAGTGAAGTCATGATGACCTCCTCCTTTGACTAACTGAGCCCTCTGCTTGTCAAGTTCCTCTATCAATGCACTGTCAGTGCACAACACTACAAAGACACTTTGCAGAAACTGTGATGTGTCAGAAAGTCAAAACATCCACAAATGCCATTAAAAGCAATCACCCTCTTGCATGATAATGCCTGCTCCCACACTCTCAACCAGATGAAGTCTATGCTTCAGTGGTTTGGTCGGGAAATACGGCAATATCCTCCACACAACTAACACTTTTCACTGCAAGATTTTCATATCTTTGACGACCTGGAGGACACTCATAGACATCAGTTTCAGTCAGACAAGGAAGTGCAAGAGTGGGTTCTGTTGTGGATCTGTCCACAGGCGACAATGTTCTCTGAAATGAGAACTGATCATCTCATGGAATGATCATATAAAATTAATTGTTGGTAAGGCGGGTACCAGGTTGAGATTCATTGGGAGAGTCCTTAGAAAATGTAGTCCATCAACAAAGGAGGTGGCTTACAAAACACTCGTTCGACCTATGCTTGAGTATTGCTCATCAGTGTGGGATCCGTACCAGATCAGGTTGACGGAGGAGATAGAGAAGATCCAAAGAAGAGCGGCGCGTTTCGTCACAGGGTTATTTGGTAACCGTGATAGCGTTACGGAGATGTTTAACAAACTCAAGTGGCAGACTCTGCAAGAGAGGCGCTCTGCATCGCGGTGTAGCTTGCTCGCCAGGTTTCGAGAGGGTGCGTTTCTGGATGAGGTATCGAATATATTGCATCCCCCTACTTATACCTCCCGAGGAGATCACGAATGTAAAATTAGAGAGATTAGAGCGCACACAGAGGCTTTCAGACAGTCGTTCTTCCCACGAACCATACGCGACTGGAACAGGAAAGGGAGGTAATGACAGTGGCACCTAAAGTGCCCTCCGCCACACACCGTTGGGTGGCTTGCGGAGTATAAATGTAGATGTAGATGTAGATCTCCCAGTGGGAGTGTGTTTCATTTTCTGGTGACTGAGGGTGCTGGAGTATGTAAAATTCATCATCACACGTCTGCTGTGTATGGTGAGCACTGCATGTCAGTGATGTGTGAGCGAATGGTACAGAAAATTTTGGGAAGGGCGCACGATCCATGCCCAGGTCAGCCCCAATGAGCCATTCCCCTGATGTAATGGGGCTGATTTATGGCCTTATCCATGGAGCCCAACAAATCATTTTAATAATTTTCGAATGGAATCATTCCATGGTCCTGTGGTGGTGTGTGTTCGGTTTTCATATGACTGCCCCCTCACATACAGTGCATGATACAGGCACTTCATACAAAATATTTCTGTGATTAACATGAGAATTTTTGCAGCTATTTAGTCTCCTTCCTTAATGTCAGGCATTTGTGGTGCAATTTCTCTTAGAATACCAAATAAACAAGAAGGTTATGTCATGTTTGTAAGTGGATATCCATCAGAGAAATTACTGATGATTCCATTATCATTTTGAAATATTGTAGAAATCTATTACTACTTTAACATATTTCTAACTCTGTCTTTTTGTGGTGTGTAGGCTATAAAATATGAAGTTTCATGGCCAGAAATGTCACAATAATGTATTCCGGGCGATTACGTAATGGTCAGATGGATTTACATTAAAACCCAATGTTTTGTCCCAATGTGTATTGGACATTTTCAAGGGGGAGCATAGTTTCTTTCAGCACCCGATTCACACCCTGGCTCACCACAGACTGCAACAAAATTCCATAATTTTGAATTCAAAAGCATAGTTGATTATCAAAACTGTTCACATCAAAATTACCTTTATTATTTGGAATCCTGATAGGTAACATAAAACAAATGCAATATATTTCTAGAAAAAACATAAAATTGCAAAACACCTGTTTGACAATCAGAGTGGGAAACACACCCAAATCAAATTAAGTATACCATTGTCAACCCAATTTAAACATCATATCCCCATAAATAAATACCAATAGTTACTGCAAGTATTATTCACAACCCTTATGTTTCACAATTTTCTAGTTTTACCACGTGTCAAAAGCATGTAAACAAAAACCAGAACAACATCCCTAGTCTGAACCTGGAGATTTTACGAAGTCTTTGATGTATCAATGCAGATGACATACTTAGTTGTCAGGGATGCACGAAAGTGGACCTGTGTTAAAGGGTCGCTCAATAAACTGTTGTCATCACTTAAATATGCAGATACTGTTATCAGTTGTGAAAGCATACCAGAATCTATAATTAAACCATTAGGTGGAAACTGACATCATGGCCAAGATTATTTATTTAAAGGTGAAGATCCACTTAAACATAAAACCAGAACTTGTTTTTACAATCTTGCACAAGAAGAAGGAGAAGAAGAAGAAGAAGTGGCCTGGGAGACTATCGTCAAAACTTCATCATCTAAAAGCTAAATAGAATTAGGTCATATATGCCTTCTTCACTTTTTCCAAAGTTAGATACGTTATGGTAGAATACAATGACTAGAATTTGGTCATATCCAAAAGGTATTAGGACAGATGGATGAAGTGACATTAGAAGCTGTATCGGATCGTATCATTTGTGTGCTTTGTGGTGTTAGTATTTCGGATTTTTGAGGTGATCGTCCCTTTATTAGTGAGTAATTTTTAATTTCAGTAGTTACCGTATAAGCTGTCTATTTGTTTCTAGCTTTGAGCTGTCACTTACAGACTTGCAATTTGTTCGTTTAGTTGAATTTTGTGTTTTGTCATTGCAGGTATTTACCGCACTGCAAAATTTCACACTCTGTCTGTATGTGCTGCTATGAGAGAAGATACGGTTGGTGTCATTCAATTTCTACAATTGCTTCTTTTGCTAACTGAACATGTTAGGTGCTGCCAGTGTTGGTACCTTATGAAGTTGTCTTTGGACCAGGTCCCTCGATATATGGAGGTGTCACGGAGATACTGTTTAGAGATATATTAGGAGAGTTTCCTGATTCGAGCAATCTAGGCACAATATAGCATTGGTGACTTACTGTTGGTCCCATCGCTACTTGTTTTGACTTTGTGCACATGAGACTGGTGTGAGTGATAGGTCTGCATTGGATTGGTATTCAGTTTATCATGAAGTGTGTTGTTAATTTATGAAGTTAGGTGAGCCATGTGTGTGTGTATGTGGTGGTGGTGGTAGTAGTAATAGTACTAGTACTAGTACCAGTAATTTTCTGTGAAATGAGATCTGTAATTTATGTTTAATGAGTTTGGTATTACTTTTAGGATATTTATTGATGGGAGTTCTGGATTGTGGTCTGGTATTGTTAGTTTCTGAGGTTTGAAGATATTGTGTTTTACAATTGAGGCATGTAGGTGAAGTGATAGTTGCAGTATTAGTTTTTATGGGTGAATGGGGGTGTCTTGTCTTCATTTAAAGTGTACAGATCATGCAAAATATGCTGTTGGTACTGAGTTTTTGAGTTTTGTGTTGGTTGATGGTACTGCAGGTTCCATTTGACCTATACAAGTCAACCAAAATATTCGATTTCAATTGAGCGTTTTTCGCATTTTTTGGTTAGAAAGACGATTTCTTACTGTCGTATATTTAGTTTGTCACCACTCAAAACCCCCTACTTCCTGTTATCCCGTTTGTTTCATTTTATTGCTGGAGTGAAATATTTCGCATGTTATTTATGTTCGTTCACGTGTGATACGAGCAATCTTGTGGTTGCCATTCTGAATATGGTCCAAACACAAGCGCGGCCGCCTTGATGTTGACGTCTTGAATCAAAGCAGGCAAGTGGGACCATTTCTTCCCGTCAATAAATTCTTTAGAAAGAAATCTGTGTAGTGTCTCAAACGATAAACGACATTTCCCAGCTTTTACGAGACACTTTGCACTGCTACTGCAGCAAACTGTAAAGTTGAAGCCACAGTTCAGCTCAACAAGTGCGACGACTGGAACTCAAAATGATACCTTGCGAAAAGACCTATATACATATAAATGTTTTTTTTTTTTTTTTTTTTGGCCTTCGATACTAATAGTATCGGGTGAACATTATTATAGTCTTGCAAGCGACAACAAAAAACTGACGACAGTAAAATTTGTACCCCATTCTACACTTGAGTTATATAAGTCAACTGAAGAATAGGATATTAGTGCTAGCGAAGGCGAAATATAGTGACATATCTAACATTTGTATCCTGTTCTTCAGTTGACCTCTGTAGGTAAATGATATGTATGTCGCTGTTTTCGTCTACCTAGCACTTGTATCCCGTATTTCAGTTGACCTGTATACGTCAACTGAAGTATGCTATAGAAATTTTACGTATGTTGGTCTTTTCGCCTTCAGTAGTCGTTGCATAGAACCGAAAAAACCGTGATACTAGTACTAAGTAAGGGAAGAAGAGCAACGACTATAAGATTTGTATTCTATACTGCAGCTGACGAACCCCGGCTTAACGCATAGCAATGTAATACGACAAAGAAATACATCAAAATGGACAAATTCTGTACAACATGAAAATAAAAAAAAACTAAACTTACCGTACGCAAACTCCGCAAAAAACCAAAGCTTGCCTTGAAAGACGTCAAGAAAAATCACACACCCACAAACACAAGAAAGACAATACCACGAAAAAACAGACATATACACATATATAAAAATATATAAACCCAAAGATTACATCAACGAAATGAAGTAAAATAATAAAAAAATATCCAAAGAAGAAACTTACCTAAGAAAATGAAGAATGGTGGATCAATCCCAGAAAATCCAAATCAATATTTTAACCATCCACACCAAACCCGCCCGTTTCCTTAATTATCAGTTACACTCCCCACCCGCCATCCCAACCTGAAATTAACTAACAAATTTAGGACGATACATTTGCCCAACACGTTTAAGGAAACACCTAAACGGGCAATATGTGTAGGGTACATTATGTATATTCATCTGAATGGCTCTGTAGTGTCGAAGTGCGTCTTGTCCCCCTCTCCGCAACAGATTTTATTGCTGACCAATAACCTTCTATACTGTTAGTACAACCTCCAATTGATGAAGATCTGAATTCAATATTAGGATTCACGACAAGATGCTGAAAATCCCTCTTCCCCAAATCCCTATATGAAGAAAAACCATCGGAAATAAGTACAGAACCCTCTGCAACATGATCTTCAATTAATTTCAGCAACACTTCCTTCGTTCGATTAGGAACTCCTTTAGAAACTATATCATCACATTGTGGACCTGAAACTACAGCCCCCCAAACCCCTAATTCCACCGCAGATTACCCTCCTGTTGTACTTGGTTTAGCCAAAATGAGACTCATCGATATCGACTATAACCCCCCCCCCCCCCAAAGGCCCTCTATACTTTATATGTTCCCCACAAACTTCAAGGCCAGCTTCGATTTCTCAAACCATGCTCCTCGTCTAATTGAGCGCCATAGTCGATCCTTGCTACAACTCCATGTGAATAAATCGTGAGTACGACGAGCAGACACATATGTTCTCAGGCGCATATATTCACCGCACTCACGGCGTCGGAAGTAATCAGCGAGAAGCGAATGGTTGTCATCATGTCTACACCCTGAGCCTGCTTTAAGTCTTCCATATTCATGGGAACAGCCTTCTCAGGCCATCCTGTTTCCTTGAGTAGAGCTCTCGTTTTCCTGTCCACTCTATTGCTGGGGTCGTGCTCTTGAGGACTGTAAGCAGGGTCCTCTAAAAGCTGACTGTTCTTCTGGTCATAGTCGGCCTTCAACAGTACGACAGTAGAGTTCCCCTTGCCTTCCGGTAACACCACTACGCTTTCATCTTCCCTGATGACCTGAGAAGGTTGTCAAGCAACTGAAAGCTAAGGCACCAGTACCACCTAGATTATATGGATTTCCCAAGATCCATAAAGAGGATATACCGTTGCGTACTATCGCAAGCAATATTGGTGCAGCCACCTATCCTACAGCCACCCACCTTAAGAAGATGTTAGCACCGTATGTGGGAAAGTGCGTCCACCACATCCGTAACTCATCAGACTACGTGGAACGTCTCAAAAACCTATGAATGTCTAACAAGGACATCATGGTCAGCTTCGATGTTGTGTCTCTGTTCACTTGCATACCACTTCAGGACACGCTTGATTTGATCAGTGAAAAATTTGGTGGAGCTGTGTTGGACATATTCAAGAATATCTTAACATCGACCTATTTTCCATGTGGAGGCCAATTTTATGAACATACTGAAGGAGTGGCGATGGGCAGTCCCTTATCTCCGGTAGTGGCAAACCTGTTTATGGAGAGATTCGAGAATGAGGCACTTACGACGGCTGCCTACAAGCCTACCTGTTTCTTTAGGTAGGCTGATGGCACGTTTGTCATCTGGCCACATGGTCGGGAAAAACTGCACGAGTTTCTTGAGCATCTGAACTCGAGACACCCTAGCATTAAGTTCACAATGGAACCAGAAAATAATGGTCAGCTTCCTTTCCTGGATGTCCTGGTGAAAAGGAAGACAGACGGCACATTAGGCCATAGTGTGTATATACAGGGTGTTTCAAAAATGATCGGTATATTTGAAACGGCAATAAAAACTAAACGAGCAGCGATAGAAATACACCGTTTGTTGCAATATGCTTGGGACAACAGTACATTTTCAGGCGGACAAACTTACAGTAGTTACAATTTTCAACAACAGATGGCGCTGCAAGTGATGTGAAAGATATAGAAGACAACGCAGTCTGTGAGTGCGCCATTCTGTACGTCGTCTTTCTGCTGTAAGCGTGTGCTGTTCACAATGTGCAAGTGTGCTGTGGACAACATGGTTTATTCCTTAGAACAGAGGATTCTTCTGGTGTTGGAATTCCACCGCCTAGAACACAGTGTTGTTGCAACAAGACGAAGTTTTCAACGGAGGTTTAATGTAACTAAAGGACCGAAAAGCGATACAATAAAGGATCTGTTTGAAAAATTTCAACAGACTGGGAACGTGACGGATGAACGTGCTGGAAAGATAGGGCGACCGCGTACGGCAACCACAGAGGGCAACGCACAGCTAGTGCAGCAGGTGATCCAACAGCGGCCTCGGGTTTCCGTTCGCCGTGTTGCAGCTGCGGTCCAAATGACGCCAACATCCACGTATCGTCTCATGCGCCAGAGTTTACACCTCTATCCATACAAAATTCAAACACGGCAACCCCTCAGCGCCGCTACCATTGCTGCACGAGAGACATTCGCTAACGATATAGTGCACAGGATTGATGACGGCGATATGCATGTGGGCAGCATTTGGTTTACTGACGAAGCTTATTTTTACATGGACGGCTTCGTCAATAAACAGAACTGGCGCATATGGGGAACCGAAAAGCCCCATGTTGCAGTCCCATCGTCCCTGCATCCTCAAAAAGTACTGGTCAGGGCCGCCATTTCTTCCAAAGGAATCATTGGCCCATTTTTCAGATCCGAAAAGATTACAGCATCACGCTATCTGGACATTCTTCGTGAATTTGTGGCGGTACAAACTGCCTTAGACGACACTGCGAACACCTCGTGGTTTATGCAAGATGGTGCCCGGCCACATCGCACGGCCGACGTCTTTAATTTCCTGAATGAATATTTCGATGATCGTGTGATTGCTTTGGGCTATCCGAAACATACAGGAGGCGGCGTGGATTGGCTAGGAAGGCGCCTGGCGGCCATGAAACGGCCGCCACAGGGGAAAACAGCGGAAGCGGGCACGGACGAAGACGGAACATCTGGCGACCAACCGATACGGTCGAAGCGGGAGCGGACGGCGTAGGGAACGCCAGACACCGTCCAGACATAAATATGGGACAAGGTCAGCACCTGATGAAGACGCCGAGATACGACGTCGAAATAATGTGTTAGAAACACGCAGACCACCGCCAGTACACCCGATTCAACGATATGTCAAAACTGGACATTGTTCCCGGCACATTGTTAAATACTTCAGAGTACTGTAAAAGAATATTCTGTAACTGTTAGCGCTCATCGTCGGTCGAAGCTTTACATTCATTTATCTTACTGTTGATCGTCTGCACAACGTCGTCGTCAAATTCATCAGGGATATTGTTACTATGGAAATACGTGTCTGTAAAGAGGTTCTGTGGCATCAAGGGATCACAAATTTAGCATTGGAGGGCAGCGTGGAGGGTAAAATTCGTAGAGAGAGACCAAGAGATGAATACACTAAACAGATTCAGAAGGATGTAGGTTGCAGTAAGTACACTGGGAGATGAAGAAGCTTGCACAGGATAGAGTAGCATGGAGAACTGCATCAAAACATTTTCAGGACTGAAGACCACAACAACAACAACAACACAAAGAATGTTGTATGCCAATTAGTATTCTTAGATGCTGAAACAACCTCCACTCTGGTAATATCTTGCACCTCAGCTGATAAAGAATTCTGAAAAAGTTACAGATAGTTGTTGCATATCGGCTTTCAATTTAAGCACTGATTTCTTAAAGTTGAGAACAGCGAAATGTTCGACAAGGAAATCGGTTGTTAAGAGAGGAACGATCTAGAAATTAGCATGAAATGTGTAATCAGCAAGTATAAAAGATAGATGGGTTTGCAGTTTCACACCTGCTCCCTTGTTGGAGGCTGCGCCTCGATCTTTCATTTTACCAAGTGGAAAAGTAGGACAGGTATTGTCGGCGCTACATTTTTGAAATGCTGTTTCATTTACCACCGTTACAGGTGAACTAAGAAATAAGTAATGCGATGAGAAATGTTAAGGGAGATGAAAACCTGATTGCCATGGGGGACTGAAACGCGATTGTGGGTGAAGAACCGGAGGAAGGAATTGTTGGCATATATGGACTTGGAAGAAGAAATGAAAGAGGAGAACGACTTATCGAGTTCTGCTCGAGGAACCAATTAGTTGTTGCAAACATACTTTTCCAACATCACAAACGAAGAAGATACACATGGAAGGCACCTGGAGACCTGAGTAGACTACAGATTGATTACATTCTAGTGAAAGCACGTTTTAGGAACCAGATAAAAGATTGCAGGAGCTATCCATCTGTAGACATAGGCAGTGCTCATAACCCGGTCCTGATGAAAAGTTCACTGAGATTCAAACGTTTGAAGAAGAAGTCAGTAAAAATTAAATGGGAACTAGAAAAACTGAAAACTGAGGGACTGGCAAAGCGCTATGCTCATGAAACAGATAACCTAGCTAAGAATTTTCAACATGGTGGAGTAAATGAAGACTGGGATCAAATTATATCTGGTATCCAGGGTGCTACAAAAAGGTACGGCCAAACTTTCAGGAAACATTCCTCACACACAAATAAAGAAAAGATGTTATGTTGACATGTGTCCGGAAACGCTTAATTTCCATGTTAGAGCTCATTATAGTTTCGTCAGTATGTACTGTACTTTCTCGATTCACAGCCAGTTGGCCCAATTGAAGGAAGGTAATGTTGACTTCGGTGCTTGTGTTGACATGCGACTCTTGGCTCTACAGTACATCAAGCACATCAGTACGTAGCATCAACAGGTTAGTGTTCATCACGAACGTGGTTTTGAAGTCAGTGCAATGTTTACAAATGCGGAGTTTGCAGATGCCCATTTGATGTATAGATTAGCACTGGGCAATAGCCGTGGCGCGGTACGTTTGTATCGAGACAGATTTCCAGAACTAAGGTGTCCCGACGGGAAGACGTTCGAAGCAATTGACCGGCGTCTTAGGGAGCACGGAACATTCCAGCCTATGACTCGCGACTGGGGAAGACCTAGAACGACGAGGACACCTGCAATGGAGGAGGCAATTCTTCGTGCAGTTGACGATAACCCTAATGTCAGCGTCAGATAAGTTGCTGCTGTACAAGTTAACGTTGGCTACGTCACTGTATGGAGAGTGCTACGGGAGAACCAGTTGTTTCCGCACCATGTACAGCGTGTGCAGGCACTATCAGCAGCTGATTGGCCTCCACGGGTACACTTCTGCGAATGGTTCATCCAACAATGTGTCAATCCTCATTTCAGTGGAAATGTTCTCTTTACGGATGAGGCTTCGTTCCAAAGTGATCAAATTGTAAATTTTCACAATCAACATGTGTGGGCTGACGAGAATCCGCATGCAATTGTGCAATCACGTCATCAACACAGATTTTCTGTGAACGTTTGGGCAGGCATTGTTGGTGAAGTCTTGATGTGTTCTTCCACCTACGCTCAATGGAGCACGTTATCATAATTTCATACGGGATACTCTACCTGTGCTGCTAGAACATGTGCCTTTACAAGTACGACGCAACATGTGGTTCATGCACGATGGGGCTCCTGCACATTTCAGTCGAAGTGTTCGTACGCTTCTCAACAACAGATTCGGTAACCGATGGATTGGTAGAGGCGGACCAATTCCATGGCCTCCACGCTCTCCTCCCCTCAACCATCTTGACTTTCATTTAGGGGGACATTTGAAAGCTCTTGTCTATGCAACCCCGGTACCAAATGTAGAGACTCTTCGTGCTGGTATTGTGGACGGCTGTGATACAATACGCCATTCTCCAGGGCTGCATCAGCGCATCAGGGATTCCATGCGACGGAGGGTGGGTGCATGTATCCTCGCTAACGGAGGACATTTTGAACATTTCCTGTAACAAAGTGTTTGAAGTCACACTGGTACGTTCTGTTGCTGTGTGTTTCCATTCCATGATTAAGGTGATTTGAAGAGAAGTAATAAAATGAGCTCTAACATGGAAAGTAAGCGTTTCCGGACACATGTCCACATAACATATTTTCTTTCTTTGTGTGTGAGGAATGTTTCCTGAAAGTTTGGCCTTACCCTTTTGTAACACCCTGTATACAAAGCAGCAGAAAAGATAGTTGGAAGAACTGAAATCAAAAACAAGAGGAAATGGATTACAGCAGATATTATTGAGCTTATAGAAAACAGGAGATTATACAAAAATGCATCTGATGTAAAAGGAAAAGCTGAATACAGAAGACTAAGGAATTTATTTAATAGAGAAGCTAGGAAACCAAAACAAAATTTTCTTGAAGAAATGTGCAGAGAAGTGGAAGAAAATATGCAAAACAGAAGAACTGATTTAGCCTACAGAACAGCAAATCAATTTTTTAACAAACGTAAAACAACACTCTCAGGCACAATAGAAAATAAAGAGGGGAAAATGCTGTTTGGTGAAGACATGGTGAAAAGATGGAAAGAATACGTAGAGGAGTTGTATGCCGGAACACCTCTTTCGGAGGAAGTAATAGGAAGAGAAGAGCAAGTAGACGAAGATGACAAGGGAGATGGCATTCTGCAAGAAGAATTTGACAGAGCTCTAAAAGAACTACAGGACAACAAAGCAACGGGTATTGATGACATCCCTGCAGAACTAATAAAGAATGCTGGTGATAGCATGAAAATGATGCTGCTTAAACTTATTAGGTCCATCTATAACACAGGAGAGATACCGACAGACTTCCAGAAATGTATCACTGTTCCTATACAGAAGAAGGTAGCAGCTACAAAATGCGAACAGTACCGAACTCTAAGCCTAATATCACATGCATCAAAAATTCTCATAAAAATAGTTCTAAAGAGAATTGAAGAGAAGGTGGAGGATATGCTGATTGAAGATGAGTTTGGCTTCAGAAGGGGATTGGGAACAAGAGAGGCGATTCTGGCACTGAGACTCGTTATCGAAAAGCAATTACAGAAAAATAAACCAATTTATACTGCCTTTGTAGACATGGAAAAGGCATTTGAAACGTTATCTGGCAAGAGATGTTCAGAGTGCTGAGAAAAAGTGGAATAAAGTACAAAGACGTCCGTGTGATACTCAGCTTCAATAAGAATGAGGTGGCAGTGATTAGGAACTGTCACCAGGAACAAGAAGCAAATATTAGAAAAGGGGTAAGGCAAGGATGTGCTCTCTCTCCTCTTATATTCAATGCTTACATCCAGGAAACTATAGACCAAGTTCGAAAAACTACTGAGGTGGGGATCAAAACTAATGGACAGAAGATAGACATGCTACGTTATGCAGATGATATTGCTATAGTCACGGAGACAAAAGAAGATCTAGAGGAAGTCCTCAGAACAATGGAAAAAATTCTATGGAATCAGTATGGAACGAGAATACAAGAAAAAGACTAAAGTGGTGGTATGCAGTACAGGAGCAGAATATGAACCTTTGAGAATGAGAATAGGAAGAGAGGAGCTGGAAGTGATAGAGGAATTTACTTACCTGGGAAGCAAAATCACAAGAGATGGTAGTAGTCGGAAAGAAACTGCGACCAGAATACAAAAGGACAAAATTGCATTTAATCGGAGAAGGAACTTAAACAAAAATGGTTCAAATGGCTCTGAGCACTATGTGACTTAACATCTATGGTCATCAGTCCCCTAGAACTTAGAACTACTTAAACCTAACTAACCTAAGGACATCACACAACACCCAGTCATCACGAGGCAGAGAAAATCCCTGACCCCGCCGGGAATCGAACCCGGGAACCCGAGAAGGAACTTACTCACCAGCAACAAGATGAGTGTGAAAATAAGGAAACGTATCATGAAAGGTTTCGTTTGGAGTGTGGCCCTATACGGATGTGAAACTTGGGCAATTGGAAGCGAAGAGAGAAGATGGCTAGAGGCCCTGGAGATGTGGTGCTATAGAAGGATGATGAAGATCAGCTGGAGAGACAAAGTAACAAATGAAGAGGTGCTTAGAAGAGTACAGGAAACCAGATCTCTGTGGAGGCACATCCAGACAAGAAGAGACAAACTTGTAGGGCACATCCTACGACACAACAACATCATTGGAACAATAGCAGGAGCTATTGAGGGAAGGAATCGGCGGGAGCGACCAAGGATATCATACATGCGACAGATCATGAATGATGTTGGATGTAAGACATACGTGGAAATGAAGAGGAAGGCAGACAGAAGAGAGGAATGGCGCTCTACTGCAAACCAACCTCAGGGTTGAATACTAAAAGAAGAAGACAGGTGAACCAGAGTCGATTACTGCAGAAAGTAAATACAAGCCAATTTTAATTTCAACTATGGGATGAGAAATATTCTTTTGAGTCTGGTGTCTCTCTTGTAATAGTGTGTTCCTAATGTCGTCGAAAGTTATGACGCTTTGCTCAACGGTATCATGAGTAGCAGAATGACAATGTGCGTTTTCCGATTGAACAGCGTCGGTAGTTTCTAGTCATGCGTTACTAGCGGGCTGATTTGTGGCAGAAGATTGCTGTGATGGTTCAATTATGTATGCTGTACGATTGCTTTGGTCTGCAGAATGCCGCGGTCGATGGAAACAAACATTAAGTTCATTAAGAATGAACTGAGGCTGATTCTGATGAAAGTTGCTGTTGCCAAAATTAATTTAAAATTGTAGATTTTTCCCTTCATGCTTGTGGTGAAAATTTCTGTGCTGTTGATCGTTTCGATGTGACTGCTACCATTGGTTTTTGTGGGAGAAGTTTTTCCCCTGCGGTTGCGTAAGATTGCTAGACTGGGCTGTACTGGCAAAGCTGGGCGGTGGCACATTGACCTTCGGTTGGGCTTGTGGACCGTATTGTTGTTGAATATTTCCGGACTGCTGTGGCTGCGGCAAGAATTGCGGCTGGAAACTATTATTGTTGGCGTCAGAACTCTGATATTGTTGCTGCTGCTGAATACACTCGTTATCAAACTGTTGTCTCTTATTATCATGCCCATAAAATCGTTATGGGAATCAAATCTTTTATGTCTCTTGTTATGGAATGGGCGGGCTTGCTCGTTGTAACCAAATGAGTTATTCCGCCGATTGCCGTTATTTAAGTTCTTATTGACAAATAAGTAGTGCGATTGCTGAATTTCTAATAATTGTAATAAGGCTCTGAATGCTGAAATAATTTCTTTTTGCTGTACAGTGAGAAGGGAAACTCGTAATGAAGGCGGAAGTTTTGAGATGCATAATTGCAGATTGGCTATACGGTTCGGTGAGGTACTGGTTTTGTTGGACCATATACTCAAAAAACTACGTGATAGTTGGAAAACCGGTGTTCAAAAGTGAGTGAACTGGTTAGTTGGTCTTTAATGCTTCGCTGAGTCGTTTCCGATCAATACACAGATAGAAAAGCATTTTGAGACTCTTCGACGCCGAGACATTGCCTTGCTATGGGTCTCATACGCATCGAAGGTTCTCCCTCTAAAAAGCTACAGATAAATTCGAGCTTGTGTGTCACTGGCCAGCTTGGTGGCAGCAAAAATGAAAATTGCTGCACCCAATCAAGGGGATGCAGATCTGTGCCGTTATTTCTAAATACCTTGAACTTCTTTACAGATAGGAAATGTTTATGGTCGAATCCTTCGTGTTGTAGTTTTTGAGAAAGTTCGGCGGCGTAAAAAAATGGTTGTGTGACAACTGGTTTGCATTAATGTCACGCGCTCTTTGTAGTCTGCTCATATTATTGTGAGGTTGAAAAGTAGGTGACTGTAAGGTGGTACCTCATCAACGTGGCCGCAACAAAATCGGAAAGAGCAATAAAAAATTATTTGTATTGGATCAATATTCCTATAATGCTACGATACAAATAATCCGCCAATTTAAAAAGTAGAAGCGAAGTCCAAAAATAAGTGCAACGCCTAACCTGTAGACCTGTATCCCAGGCCACGTGTTCTATCCATATGTAGACTGAAGCGCCAAAGAAACTGGTATAGGCATGAGTATTCAAATACAGAGGTATGTAAATAGCAGAATACGGCGCTGCGGTCGGCAACGCCTATATAAGACAACAAGTGTCTGACGCATTTGTTAGCGACAATGCCACTGCTGCTACAATGGCAGATGGTCAAGATTTAAGTGCGTTATAACGTAGTGTTACAGTCGGCGCACGAGCGATGGGACACAGTATGTCCGAGGCAGCGATGAAGTGGGGATTTTCCAGTAAGACCATTTCATGAGTGTACCGTGAATATCAGGAATCCGGTAAAACATCAAGTCTCTGACATTATAGAAGCCAGGAAAAGATCCTCCAAGAACGGAACAAACGACGAAAGAAGAGAATCGTTCAACGTGACAGTAACGCAACCGTTCCGCAAACTGCTGCAGATTTCAATGCTGAGCCATCAACACGTCTCAGTGTGCGAATCATTCAACGAAACACCGTCGATATGGGCTCTCGGAGCCGAAAGCCCAGTCGTGTACTCTTGATGACTGCACGAACAAAGCTTTACGCCTCGCCTGGGCCCGTCAACACCGACATTGGACTGTTGATGACTGGAAACTTGTTGCCTGGTCGGACGAGTCTCGTTTCAAATTGTTATCGAGCCGATGGACGTTTACGGGTATGGAGACAACCTCATTAATTCATGGATCCTGCATGTCAGCAGGAGATTGTTCAAGGTGGCGGAGGCTCTGTAATTATGTGGGGCGCTTGAAGTTGGAATGATGTGGGACCCCTGATACGTCCAGGTACGGCTCTGACAGGTGACACGTACGTAAGTACCGTGTCTGATCCCTTGCATCCATTCATGTCTATTGTGCATTCAGGCGGACTTGGGCAATTCCATCACGACAATGCCACATCCCATAGGTCCAGAATTTCTACAGATTGGCTCCAGAAACACTCTTTTGAGTTTAAACCTTTCCGCTGGCCACCAAACTGCTCAGAGAATATCTGAGATGCCTTGTGTGCTATTCAGAAGAGATCTCCACCGCCTCGTACTGTTACGGATTTATGGACAGCCCTGCAGGATGTCAATTCCCTCCAGCACTACTTCAGACGTTAGTCGAGTCCATGCCACGCCTCGTATTGCGGCACTCCTTCGTGCTCACAGGGGTCCTACACGATATTAGGCAGGTGTACCAGTTTCTTTGGCTCTTCGGTGTACAACTAAAATTCATAATGTACACAGTTGTCAAAATTGGCTTGAAGTGCCTGTATTATGCACTCATATATTGAAGGGCGGCGCGAGCCGCGTGGTGTAAGTCGCGTTCGCCACAGTACGCGCGGATCCCCTCGGATCATCCCCCCCACCCCCGTTGGAGGTTCGGGCATGGGTGTGTGTGTTGTCCTTACCGTAAGTTAGTTTAAGCTAGATTAAGTAGTTTGTAAGCCTAGGGACCGATGACCTCAGAAGTTTGGTCCCATAGGAACTTATCACAAATTTTCATATAGAGTGAACGAACCTTGCTTCCTGGAAACGTTCATGCGCGTAGTCTTTCCCACACAGTGTGTCTGATCGTTACGAAATTTACCGACTAAAAATGCCTTATTGTTCGACTGAGTAAACAGAAAGAAGGTTCAAGTAAATTAATTTTATAAAACGATAACGCAAGGGAATAATGGACCGAACAGTGTACAGTATTTTTTTGCACAATCCTTACAAATCAGCAAACACTTTCATCCCGCATCACAGATGATGTTACCGCCATCAAAAAGAAGAACCTTATATTTCTTGGCTGCCATCCTTCTAGACACCGCCAAAAGCAGTGGCCAAATGTTACCTCGCCTCACCATTACATGAGGAGGTGATATAGACCCCTTCCTCTGAGCACTATGGGACTTAACATCTTAGGTCATCAGTCCCCTAGAACTTAGAACTACTTAAACCTAACTAACCTAAGGACGTCCATGCCGGAGGCAGGATTCGAACTTGCGACCGTAGCAGTCCCGCGGTTCCGGACTGCATCGCCAGAACCGCACGGCCACCGCAGCCGGCAGACCCCTTTCTCACTTATATTCACTGAAAGTCCGTAGACGACAATCAAGCTCATCACTAAATGCTCTCTGATTTCAGTCTGATAGCTAAACACTGTCACCACGGAAATCCAGTAAAACTGGGGAGAAAGTCTGTTAGTATAACATAACACTTTCATCCCTGATCTCTATATAGGCAGTCCATGCAGCCGATTCAGGCCAACCATACAGCCGCGTTTCGGTAACATGTGTCAAACAGGAATCATCAATGGAGATAAATTTTATTTGATCGTTAATTGACAATTCAGGTGTAGTAAACGAGCTCTCTGATGTGTCACTGACTCATTTTTACAGAGGGAAGCGTTGGATGGTGCTGGCTTTGTCCGAAATGTATTTGGCTTACTGCCTGATAATGAACTGACATATGAACCATAGTATGGATGGAAAAATGTAAGTAAAGTAACATTTAAATATAAACAGATGTTTGAGAAATAATATAAACTAGTGTAAGATGCACTTACACATAAAAATTAGATGCGTGTAACCGGAAGAAGGCAAGATCACGTCAGCTCATTAGGGCGAAGCCTAGTAAAGCAGTTGGTAAAGTGAATCAGTTAATTTCTTCAAATACGAGGGTGAGTCAAATAAAAACCTTAAATATTTTTTAAATATTATTTATTGTGCAGAAGTGCTACAAAGCTGTATCACTTTTCAACATAATATCCCCCACGCTCAATGCAAGTCCTCCAGCGCTTACAAAGTGCATAAATTCCTTTAGAAAAAAATTCTTTTGGTAGACCGCTCAACCACTCATGCACCATGACTAATCGGTAAACATGCTGCAATGTCATTCAGTGTCACTCGGTGGTTTTCCTTCACTATGGCTTCAACTGCTGCAATGTTCTGTGGAGTCACAAATCGTTGTGCCTGACCTGGACGAGGAGCATCTTCCACTCAAGCCACACCATTAGCGAACTTCCTACTCCATTCGTAGACTTGCTGCTGTGACAAACATGCATAACCGTACTGAACCTTCATTCGTCGATGAATTTCAATAGGTTTCACACCTTCACTACGAAAAAACCGAATAACAGAACGCTGTTCTTCCCTGGTGCAAGTCGCAAGTGGGGCGGCCGTCTTTATACTGATCTGTGACGGTATGTGTGCATCTGCACTATGATGCCACCTACAGGCCATTCTGCACGCTGTTTGTAGCACGCTAACCAACTTACAGGATAACGGCGCGAAATTTCGATTTGTCATTACAAATTTAAGGTTTTCATTTGACTCACCCTCGTATTTCTTCTGTATATAATAATAGAAAATACATAAATATGTTCATTTCTTCATACTCTCCTCTCAATATCTGTGGCGAAATATTATGAATTAGACTATAAAGTGTAATCGATAACAACAACAGGCAGTAATGGTAATAATTGACAACCTGGTGTATAAGGACTGATCAAAAAGTTTCCGTTCGAGTGTGTTGTTGCGGCGTGTATGCAACATAGCACGACTACGATGCGGGTGTATAAGCACCGACATGTAAGCATGTGCCAGTCGTATCTTTCCAGCGTGCGTGCCGTAAAGCCGGCCGCTGTGACCGAGCGGTTGTAGGCGCATCAGTCCGGAACCACGCGGTTGCTACGGTCGCATGTTCAAATCCTGCCTCGGGCATGGAAGTGTGTAATGTCCTTAGGTTAGTAAGGTTTAAGTAGTTCTAAGTCTAGGGGACTGATGATCTCACATGTTAAGTCCCATAGTGCTTAGAGCCATTTGAATTCGTGCAGTAAATGCGAAAACATGGTGACGTTATTACCAAATGCGCCTAAACAGGACCAGCGTGCTGTTGTTTCGTTCTAGGCTGCCGAAGGAAAACACCAGTAGAAATCTAATGGAGAACGAAGTCTGTCGAAAACGACCGTCGCCGTTCGACACAAGATGGGAGGCCAGCCTCATCCGTTACGGACAAGTGGGAGACACTCGAGCACCCGTCCTGTAGTCCTGGACTCTCCGCAAGCGTGTGTCATGCCTTCAGACCCGTAAAAAAAGGTCTTGAAGGGTCGGCGATTCCCGTCGGACGAGGATGTGCAGCAGGCAGTTACGGACTTCTTTACGCAGCAGTACAAATGTTTTACTAAACCGGTATCTTCAACCTGGTGTGTCGGTTGGAAGATTGCCTCGATGCTCACGGCGACTTCTCTGGGCTGTACGGCCTTCGAACGGAAACTTCTCATAGCCCCTTATCAATAATGTCATCCACGAATAATGTAACACTTTTGGCCGTATTCATACTCTTTGGAAGCCATACTGTCGGAATGTCTTCGTATCAAGTGAGTTCACAAACAGCCGAATGGTGGTTAGCGTGTTTATGTGCATTTTTGCATAGTGGAGGAGGCACAGTATCCGTAAGTAGACAGACGAAAATACTATTTTCTAACATTAGCAGTTAAAAAAATCATAAGATTTATTTTTTCAAGCTTTTACGATAGCAGTAAAACTACATAGAAAAAAAAATACTTCAAGGCAAGAGTGGCAGAACAATACACTTTCGAACACCATGAAAAATTACCTATGTAAATACTGGAACTTGCTAATCAGAATAAATTCTCGAAACGCGTCGTACTATGCGTGAAAAAATACGTGACTGGTGCATTCTTTCATTACTCATTAAATCATGAATGACATGTTACAGATTTTCCAAAAAAACATCTATTATGATTAATCAAGTTTTGTTGCTTATCAGCTGAAAATAATTTTATTTGCCTGTGACGGGCTGTTTGTGGTGCAATGTCGTGAGCAACAAAAAAGAATGCCATTAAATGATATCTGAAGCAGCCAAATGTGCTATCTTCTTTTACTAAAACACACGTACAGACTCTATAATTACACACTGGGCCTATCGTTACACCGGCTACACTGACTTCCCTTTCGCACTAGATTTCACCACTATAATTTGGACGATCTTCGTGCCAGCTTCGGCTGTTTCTGGTTCAGTGACACTCCAGCAAATGTTTTCTGTAACTTTCACTTTTTAGGTAATCAGAAACACAAATAATACTGGAAAAGTAAAAGAAGATTTAAGCCAAGTTTACACGACGACACTAGGTTGCAGGCAACTGTGCTACCGGCCACTGCGCATGCGCGCCGAGCGTTTGCGCAACTCTGTGATGAAACTAAACACTTGCGGCGTGTTCCAACTTTGGCGACACTAGTTATGTGAGTTTTGAGGTTATGTGTGTTCGTAGAGTGTAGACAAACCGAAATATGAAGTGAGGAACGGAGAATAATGTTGGCTTTTTGGATATCTATATGTTTTGCATAGATGTTTGTGGGATTTCAGTGTGCTGATTACAAAAATAAGTAACATATTGCTGCCGCTGAGACCGTCATGTGCGATTATAATATAGATAGTTTGACAATATTTGAGATGCAGGGCAAAATTTATTGAGTTAGGAGCACATATACAACTGAATTAAGAAAAATACAAACAAGTGTAGTTCTAGCTGTGGCAATGCTCTCGTCTACGAGACTAAAATACCATCGTTCGAGTTGGCCAACTCTTTAAGGAATATTGTTGACAGGAGGGAAGGCTATAAAATTCAAGTATCTGCATTCTTTATTCAATGTTCATCTGTTTAAAACGTCGCTGCAGTGCTCCCCATTCACATATGTTAGAATTTTGAAATATTGCCACTGGAAAGATCTCTCTTCAAGAGAGTAGTTTGCAAATCATTCTCTTCTTAATGTGGCCTGCTTCGAGTAATTATTGTTGCCAATGTTAATCATTATTACTGTTAATGATAATAATTATTGGTGTTAATGAAATAGCGTCATCACCAACGAAAACCGTATATTATAGCACGCCGAGTGTTCTCGATTGTATGAGGTGCATTCAAGTTCTAAGGCCTCCGATTTTTTTTCTCCGGACTGGAAAGAAATAGAAACATGTGCATTGTTTTAAGATGAGGCCGCATTCATTGTCAATATGTCCCAGAGATGGCAGCACCGTACGGCAGATGGAATTTTACCGCCAACGGCGAGAATGAGAACTGTTTTAAATACTTAAAATGGCGACGTTTTCCTTACTTGAACAGTGTGCAATCATTCGTTTTCTGAATTTGCGTGGTGTGAAACCAATTGAAATTCATCGACAGTTGAAGGAGACATGTGGTGATGGAGTTATGGATGTGTCGAAAGTGCGTTCGTGGGTGCAACAGTTTAATGAAGGCAGAACATCGTGTGACAACAAACCGATACAACCTTGGGCTCGCACAAGCCAGTCTGACGACATGATCGAGAAAGTGGGGAGAATTGTTTTGGGGGATCGCCAAATGACTGTTGAACAGATCGCCTCCAGAGTTGGCACTTCTGTGGGTTCTGTGCACACAATCCTGCATGACGACCTGAAAATGCGAAAAGTGTCATCCAGGTGGGTGCCACGAATGCTGACAGACGACCACACGGCTGCCCATGTGGCATGTTGCCAAGCAATGTTGACGCGCAACAACAGCATGAATGGGACTTTCTTTTCGTTGGTTGTGACAATGGATGAGACGTGGATGCCATTTTTCAATCCAGAAACAAAGCGCCAGTCAGCTCAATGGAAGCACACAGATTCACCGGCACCAAAAAAATTTCGGTTAACCGCCAGTGCTGAAAAAATGATGGTGTCCATGTTCTGAGACAGCGAGGGCGTAATCCTCACCCATTGCGTTCCAAAGGGCACTACGGTAACAGGTGCATCCTACGAAAATGTTTTGAAGAACAAATTCCTTCCTGCACTGCAACAAAAACGTCCGGGAAGGGCTGCGCGTGTGCTGTTTCACCAAGACAACGCACCCGCACATCGAGCTAACGTTACGTAACAGTTTCTTCGTGATAACAACTTTGAAGCGATTCCTCATGCTCCTTACTCACCTGACCTGGCCCCTAGTGACTTTTGGCTTTTTCCAACAATGAAAGACACTCTCCGTGGCCGCACATTCACCAGCCATGCTGCTATTGCCTCAGCGATTTTCCAGTGGTCAAAACAGACTCCTAAAGAAGCCTTCGCCGCTGCCATGGAATCATGGCGTCAGCGTTGTGAAAAATGTGTACGTGTGCAGGGCGATTACGTCGAGAAGTAACGCCAGTTTCATCGATTTCGGGTGAGTAGTTAATTAGAAAAAAAATCGGAGGCCTTAGAACTTGAATGCACCTCGTAATGCATGCAATATATGGAATTTCAGTTCTGGCGACAGTGCTTCATGCAGTACAGTACCTTTATTCCTTATCGCGTAATTAACTCTATTTAGAAGAAATGTGAACAGTTCTGGCGACATTCTAAGATAATTAAAAGAACTTCTGTGATCTTCCATTATAAATTATTTCAGCAAGGATGTTGAGCAACCGAGCTGACGTCTTTTCTTCATTCAGTGACGAATCGAAACACGTTTCATTTTTTTTTTTTTTTCTTATGTAGGATTCCACGCAACAAACTTTAACTCCATCACAACTCGTGTGACGTGCAGTTGCCGAAACTTTCTTTTCAGACACGACTCAGGGACCCACAAAACGACGAAACTGAAGTGTATACTGGTGTCGCCGTGTTTACGGTCATACACTCCTGGAAATGGAAAAAAGAACACATTGACACCGGTGTGTCAGACCCACCATACTTGCTCCGGACACTGCGATAGGGCTGTACAAGCAATGATCACACGCACGGCACAGCGGACACACCAGGAACCGCGGTGTTGGCCGTCGAATGGCGCTAGCTGCGCAGCATTTGTGCACCGCCGCCGTCAGTGTCAGCCAGTTTGCCGTGGCATACGGAGCTCCATCGCAGTCTTTAACACTGGTAGCATGCCGCGACAGCGTAGACGTGAACCGTATGTGCAGTTGACGGACTTTGAGCGAGGGCGTATAGTGGGCATGCGGGAGGCCGGGTGGACGTACCGCCGAATTGCTCAACACGTGGGGCGTGAGGTCTCCACAGTACATCGATGTTGTCGCCAGTGGTCGGCGGAAGGTGCACGTGCCCGTCGACCTGGGACCGGACCGTAGCGACGCACGGATGCACGCCAAGACCGTAGGATCCTACGCAGTGCCGTAGGGGACCGCACCGCCACTTCCCAGCAAATTAGGGACACTGTTGCTCCTGGGGTATCGGCGAGGACCATTCGCAACCGTCTCCATGAAGCTGGGCTACGGTCCCGCACACCGTTAGGCCGTCTTCCGCTCACGCCCCAACATCGTGCAGCCCGCCTCCAGTGGTGTCGCGACAGGCGTGAATGGAGGGACGAATGGAGACGTGTCGTCTTCAGCGATGAGAGTCGCTTCTGCCTTGGTGCCAATGATGGTCGTATGCGTGTTTGGCGCCGTGCAGGTGAGCGCCACAATCAGGACTGCATACGACCGAGGCACACAGGGCCAACACCCGGCATCATGGTGTGGGGAGCGATCTCCTACACTGGCCGTACACCACTGGTGATCGTCGAGGGGACACTGAATAGTGCACGGTACATCCAAACCGTCATCGAACCCATCGTTCTACCATTCCTAGACCGGCAAGGGAACTTGCTGTTCCAACAGGACAATGCACGTCCGCATGTATCCCGTGCCACCCAACGTGCTCTAGAAGGTGTAAGTCAACTACCCTGGCCAGCAAGATCTCCGGATCTGTCCCCCATTGAGCATGTTTGGGACTGGATGAAGCGTCGTCTCACGCAGTCTGCACGTCCAGCACGAACGCTGGTCCAACTGAGGCGCCAGGTGGAAATGGCATGGCAAGCCGTTCCACAGGACTACATCCAGCATCTCTACGATCGTCTCCATGGGAGAATAGCAGCCTGCATTGCTGCGAAAGGTGGATATACACTGTACTAGTGCCGACATTGTGCATGCTCTGTTGCCTGTGTCTATGTGCCTGTGGTTCTGTCAGTGTGATCATGTGATGTATCTGACCCCAGGAATGTGTCAATAAAGTTTCCCCTTCCTGGGACAATGAATTCACGGTGTTCTTATTTCAATTTCCAGGAGTGTATATGAAACCACATGCGTGCAACTGATTCCACGCAACGAGTGGCGGAACCCAATGTCGTCGTGTAAACTAGGCTTTACCCCTTGGTCGACATCTGTGGCCGTCGTCTATGTTATTTAATATTTTTTTATCAAAGCATTCCATTGTGGCTCCGAAACTGTAAGCGTTTTTTTTAGTAACTAGGTGCAACCGGTCTTCTGACGAGGATCGCCATGCCTCAATCCGCTATGCCCCACTACCGTAACACACGTCGCAACAGGTGACTTCGGTGGGTGACTGCCCATGGGAAAGCAATGATCGCTTGCAGCCTTCCAACGGCGGCTTACCTAACGTCCTGAATTTCTTTAGTGATTACAAATCGCGTCCATATTCAATATTCGCGAAAAAAAAGATGAAAAAGCACTAACCGTCCCCCATGAGTTGTAACAGTAAGCATCGTAACCAACGTCTCTCTGTCTATAGTGCTATCTCCCTAAAGTGGGAAAGATTGGTTTTGATTGTAAAATGTAAAATTTATCCAAATTTTACAGAATCGTTACTTATGTGACAGCATGCACTGTCTCATATGTTCCAAAACGTCGCACATAAAAACGGGATTCTTCCGGGACTCATACCTCGAGTTCTGTTGGTGATAGAAAGGTAGGGTCATGTGTTTTGGATAGCCCTTGGGCTAGGGACGATTTGTACATCCGACAGGAGGATCGTCTTAGTGTCACTATGCTACAGCACAGGGTCAAAGTTTGAAAATGACATTCTTCCTCCTACTTAGGCAACTGGAGAAAACTCGACCAGTTCTTTTTGTATTTGATTTGTCTCCGATGGGGCTTAAGAGGCTTATGGAGGCCCATAGGTTTATGGAGGTTCCTTAGAAAATCCCAAAAAAGGTTTCTTTTACCATTTTATCGTACTATATCGAGCCGCTGGTTCCAATACGCCTATGCACTGCGAATGGCTGAAATTTTTGCGACGTATTCCTAAGATACAGGTCTTAAACAACCTTGAAAATTTTGTTGACATATTTGCCCGTTTCCGAGATACAGAGTTTTAAAGTTACCTTACATGTACGCGTAAAGGCGTGTTTACTCTGAGTTCGCAACATTGTTCACAACATTGTTCGTGGCTAGTAATTGACTACCGATGTTCGCAAGATGTTGGCAACATGTTCACAACACAAAATCAATGTCCCACGGCTGCGTCGGTAGAGATCAAAGAAACATTGTTAGTGGCCTGCTACCACTAAATTCCGCTACGCAGCACTAGTGTTCGTTTGCTCTGAGTGAGTGTTTTAGTGTTTGTTTTGCTGGAGTGTAGTGGTGCGTTTATTTTATGTCCCTTCAATTTTATTTGAAATGGAGTGGTCACGAGACAAAATTTTCCAATTGATATCGCTCTATGAGGCAGAGGAGTGCCTGTGGAATGTACTTTGCGCAGGTTACAAAAATACTAAAATCAAACATGATTCATTACAAAAAGTTGCTGCGGCGCTTGGCACCAGCAGCAGTTACGTGGACAAAAAAATTAAATCTCTCTTGTCTCAGTACCGACGAGAGAAAAGAAAAATAGAGGAAAGTAAAAAATCTGGATGTGCTACTGACACACTTCACGAAACGAAGTGGTTTGGATTTAAATACCTACGTTTCCTGGATGATATGGAACTATTTGAGATAGGCTTTGATAGGCTTTGATAGGAGCCTCCTGATGCCAGAAAACGAAGAGTAACAGCAAGTCTTTGGTTCACAGGGATTGCTTTTCTGAAATTTGTATCTTTCTTTGATACAACTGGTCCTATAATATTCAACAACATTTCAAAATCTGACGGTGACATCCTAGTGAAGTTACGAAAGCCAGAACCGTCTTCCAAATTCAGCTCACAAAGCATGTCATTCCCGCCACGTCTTCAATAATATGTTTTGGTCCACCAACGACGACTATGTCGTTTTCTTCGTCTGTTCATTTCGTTAAGTATTATTAATGCAGCACCGAATGTCATTAATTCTTCCTCTTGACTTGACATAGCATATCTCTTGATGTGACTACACAAAGTAACCTATCAATTCACTGCGCGAATACGTAGAAATGTTGGTTGTTAGTGTAAACGTGAATGCGAACAACGAAAAATGTTGGCAACATGTTGAGGGAACAAGTTGCACACAATGTTCGGAACAAAAACATGTTCTCAGCTCAATGTAAACGCGCCTTAAAATACGCAAGTCAAATCCGGTGTGAGACGAATTATAAATAATATGTAACAGCAGTAAATTGCTCAAATTTTACCGTTATATTCTCTAGGAATTTATATAGAAGTTCCATCTTCCCGATTTCAAAAATCGTTATGAATTATTGAGAAACAACGCAAAAATGTGGATTTTGGGTGCCAAAACCGACCCGCAGATTCCAAGACCGCTATGCACAGCAGATGGGTGCAATTTTTACCATATTTTCTGAAGATCCCGATCTTGAACAATGTTCAAAATTTTGTTGATATCTTGATCCATTCCGTGATACGGAGGTTCTAAGTTCGTTACAGTACTCACAAAAAATCTGGTGTGAGGTGAAAACGTAGTGTATCACGGAGAAGTACACTGTAAAGTGTCTCTGTTACTATCAGAAGGGTTCTGGGGACCCCTTATAGTAATCTTGAAGCACGTGCAAAAGTTTCGAGAACGTAAAATCCGGTCTGAGGTGTAAAATTAGTTTTGCACTATTTCAATTTCACTTATGTAAACTGTCAAAATTTTAGTGAATCATCAAGTTCTTTTCATATGAGTGACATGCCTTGTTGTGACAAGGAAAATAACAGAACCTACACAAAAATGCTCCTCCCGAAGCACAAAATTTTTAGGAAAACTTCTGAAATTGCTGACGAAGGTAGAAAGAGGCAGCTGGTACCCCACTTTTAAGTCAGAGTCTTTTAAATATAGGGATATTCGCCATTTTTGTGCTCCGATAGGAGTATTTTTCCGCTGGTAATTGTGTATTCCACTGAAATTAAAATTCCTTAATGCCACTGTGACTTTTGATTTGACTGAATGTGTGGTCACTACGTAAGCCGTTAGTTCGTGAGCAGCGGCTACTGGAGGTCACGCCGATCCATTCACAACACACTGCTGGGTGGCCTGTGTCGGACAAGCAGACCAGGGAGAAGCCGTTATTACTGCAGTACACTGCCTTGGACAACCAGGACCCACAGCCGTAAATCATTCGGGAACAAACGCTGCCTGAAGGAAGCCAGGTTCGATAACATCTCTTCGTGCAGGTTTCTCTGCACATGATTCGACCAAGGACGGGACATAACTGTTTCGTCAAGGAAACAAGACACAGGAAGTCTGAAAGCTATTAAGAACAGTTCACAGAATTTTCGCATTGAATGAAAACTTAAACTTCCTCTGGAAAGAAACGACTTATGTAAACTTAAAAGGTAGCTATCCCTTTTGCCATGACTATTTTCAGATAGTTTTCGCCATAAATGTGAATGAAATTCTGAAACTGATAAATGTACCCTAACTCTGTAGTATCGATATAATCATAATATTTGTAAGTCTGTGTTTTGAGACCAAAGATGTTGGAGTAAGTCAGAGAGTAGCAGTGTGTGGTGCGTGCTGGACAGTCTGGCTATGTACTGTACTTGATTTGAAAGGAATGGAAGCTGGCTTACTGTGCAGTGGAGGCAGCGGTATTTAAAAAGGATTTTGGGAAAATGAGATGATATGAAAGCAAGAATGTCAAAAGGAGAATTTTTAAGCAAATCCAGTCGTTTTGTATTTGTAACTGTGTAGTTTCTTATTGTTAGAACATTGTATACAGTTAAAGTTTGCTGCACAAATTTTATAGTGAAGCACATAGATTTGTCTTTTAGGTGGAGGAAGTGTCAAGGAAGGCAGTTGTATACAAGAGCGTTATTAAGAAATATTTTGCTAATTTGTCTTGGTGTGAGAGCTTTATGAAAAGGGTTATTGTTGTCGTAGCTGAAGGAAGCTTGGTTATTTATCAGCCGTTAAGTTAAGTTTCTCATTCTTCATTCTTTACTTTCATGGCTGTCTGCATACTCGCACTGCAAATCGCGAGTTATGTACTCCGAAGTATTTTTGTAAAAACTTGTAACATGCCGTCTTGGATTAAACATCGCAAGTATGGCAAATGAAATTTGGTTTTGGGCACACATATTAATATTCCTTATAGCAACAGGAGCCAAAGTAGACGAGCGTTCCGTGTGCTCTGGTATGCCAGTAAATTTAATTACCATTCATGCTCATCTCCACTGTAAGACACAGTAACTGTCAGAGCGTTTTTTTTTTTTCTTTTTTTTGAGGTTTAAGACCACTGAAAGATTTCAGTAAAGTGCTACTCTGTGAAATTTCGAGCAGTTTTATCAGAAAGTGGTACAGTGACTGTTTACAAGACTAAGATAAAGATTAGCTATAGTCAGGGCCAACATTTTTAGAACCATTTTGTTTTGTAGTCAGACGGCTTATGTAATTTCATTGAAAAAGGATTGCTTTCTCGCAAGCGAGTTGTTTGATCTTCTATCACAGGCAGCAGCTTTTCGAAACAGGCCTTGCCCATCCTTAGGAAGTTCCGAAATTCTTGCGGATTCTCGGGCCTCAGTTCTTTCATAAGCCGTGAATATATTTCTCTGCCTTCGTCCCTTCTTTTCAGCCAGGATCGAACCCAACAACTTCTGGCTTTTCGTCTTCGTCGTCGTTCTGCCCAAATCCGAAGATTTACTGTCGCTGACAGGGCAATAACTCTAAAAGCAAGTGGGTCCTCCATGTGCGAAATGCTGTATAAATGTAAATTTAGATATGCACATACCTGTGTAACCAAGTGGCGTAATATAAAACTAACTGTTGAGTCTGTAATTCAGAACAGTAATAACCTACATATGAGAATAACAATTACATAATAAATTCGTAATTATAAGAAACAATTTCTTATGAAATAGGAAACTTTAGCTCACAGAAATGCGCATGTGCGCCAGATGTATCCCATGTGGATGGTATAATAGGTCGGCGCGAACCAGGCTGTAGTTACAGATATGCACACTTGGAGCGCTGGTGCATAGATTTACGGTTTAGGCGCATCGTGTAATGGGGCTTAAGGCAGTAGTGATAAGTGAGACATTTAATTTTCAAGCGGACGTAGACATAAAAAACTGAAATGAGCGTACGGCATCGATGGCCGGGAGGCTCCTATTCGGGGAAGTTCGGCCGCCAAGTGCAAGTCTTATTTCATTCGACGCCACATTGGGCGACTTGCGCGCCGGTGATGAGGATCAGATGATGATGAGGACAGCACAACACCCACTCCCCGAGTGGAGAAAATCTTCAAGCCGGCCGGGAATCGAACTCGGACCCGCTTGGGTAGTAGACGAGCACGTTACCACCCAGCTAAGCAGGGTGTGACAGAGTGGCAGAAGGGGCAATCGAGTGTGGCCACACCAATGGCTGTACGGTGAGTGAAGTTGCTGGATTTGTTGGTGTTTCGTGGCGGACTGTTTCAACTTGACCAGAAGCAGCGGCGGAACACACTTGGTCGCGAAACACAACGTCAGAACTGTGGTCGGAAAACGATATTGCCATAGAGGGACTGGACATGCGTTTACGGCTTGTGAATCAAAATCGCTTCCAGACCCGACAGGAATTGCTGCAGGCAGTAAATGAAGGTTCATAATTAATAGTTAGAGAGAGAACACTGTGACGGGAACCGCATGCAGTGAACATCGAAGTAGGTCACCTCTCAAGAGGCCATTGCTCACAATGGCACATAAAGACCACAAATCTCAAAGTTCATCGGGCTGGAAAAATATGTGGCTCATTTCCTGAATACTCCCTCCACCATATAACATCTCGATTGGTCTGCAAAATTACCTGACTTAAACCCCATAGAAAATACGATGTATGAAATATGTAGGAAAAGCGGGTAAAACGTCGACATCAGCATCCCCACAATTTGGTAGAACTGAGGGATCAGATCCTCAGCGAGTGGCTTAACCTGGACAACCTAGTGGACTCACTTCTTAACCGAATACTGGCGGTTATCAAGTCCAGTGGCGGAATTACACGGTATTAAATAATGACTTTAATTATTTCCTCCGGGGGTGAGTGATTTTTTACCGTCTGAGCTTATCACAGCGTGTTCCCGAGGAGCGATGAAAGTTTTAAGGGAAGATGATTAAGGGTACAGACTGACATAAGAAACTTCTATCTTGAAAGCTCAAAAATGGTTCAAATGGCTCTGAGCACTATGTGACTTAACATCTGAGGTCATCAGTCCCCTATAACTTAGAACTACTTAAACCTAACTAACCTAAGGGCATCACACACATCCATGCCCAAGGCAGGATTCGAACCTGCGACCGTAGCGGTCGCGCAGTTCCAGACTGTAGCGCCTAGAACCGCTCGGCCACACCGGCCGGCCAATCTGGAAAGCCAAACACATAAAGTCAAACGCTTTGTGTGATAATTCACTAACAGGGCTATTGAAATTGCAACACCAAGAAAGGTAGCAAGTAACGGTAATTAGGTACTGTGAGTGTACAGTATAGTAGGAAGGATAGATTATGAAATTTGTGGGTGAGCAGGGGTATAACATGTGCGAAATTTAGTGCACAGAGCTGCCATCTCTGTCAATATCAACAGATCGAACCCATATATCTTTTCTAGTGAGTTAGGATGCCACATAGGTGTACGTCATTGTCACTTCAACTCTATGCTAGACTGAAAATTGGTGGCGTGGCAGTCGTTTCCAGTGGGTGAGAGGTCTGAAGGGCCGGCCGCTGTGACCGAGCTCTTCTAGGCGCTTCAGTCTGGAACCGCGCGACCGCTACGGTCGCAGGTTCGAATCCCGCCTCGGGCATGGATGTGTGTGATGTCCTTAGGTTAGTTAGGTTTAAGTAGTTCTAAGTTCTAGGGTACTGATGACCTCAGATGTTAAGTCCCATAGTGCTCAGAGCCATTTGAACCCTTTTTGGAAGATCTGAAGCTGGCCTGGGCATCGCGGTAGGTCAGGACAGCACGGGCAGCATTCGGTCTTGTGTAATCTTGTTGAAAGATAACATTATGGAGATCTCGAAGATAGAACACAATCACCGGCGTGACGCTTGTTGTTAAAATTACTGCGGTAAGGCGGGGGCAGAGAAGCGTCCCTCGTGTATTGGTAGGTTTCAGCACCACATATGTTTAAGCACTACGCGTGGTGCTCGGAATCTACCCCATTGTTATCACCATAAGATATCCAGATGCACAGTACTGGTTAAAGATGGATAGACTAGACCAAGTTAGCCAAATAACAACAAGCACCAGCTCAAGCTCTGGCGTATGGAAACATGGGATGGGAATGAATGGGGCAGAAGTGATAAGGGACGGAGAGTCTGCACATTCTTTGGGGACGTATCAGAACGGTTAAGAATGAAACATGCTGACCCAAGCCGCTGATTGCTTAACGTCTTAACAGGACACGGACCTTATTCCGCGCACCAGAACCGTGTGAATCTGAAGCAAACACCTGTTTATTCATGTGGGGAGATGGTATCTCCCGAACATACAGTCCTATTTTGCGGGAATTACAGACACATCAGGGAACCAGTACATTTAGTAACTAGTACAAGTGCATTTAGTAACTAGACCGTTACTCGACTTAGACATTAATTAAACCGTAGGTATATTTAGTAATAATATGTTATTCTAATCATGGACACTTGGTACTGCACATTAGGCTAAAGTGAAGTGCCGGCGCATTGCCGCAAATAGCATTTTACCCTGCTCAGTGATTTACTGTTACAATATAGGACCGTTACAACGCGAGATAACTGCCGTTGGTTGCCTTCTGTATGCCACTTGTGTCCGTTGTGTGTTTGTCCGTTTTTGTACTTATATCTAGTATGCAGTGACTTTAGATTGAAACTATGAGGCCTATTAGTACATCAAAATTGAAAGGCAGAGAACTGAAGAGTCTGTGTCGGGAGATTGAACATAACTTTTAATGTTTGTAGAAGACGGGTCTATTCAGGGAAAGAACATTACGGTGCGGCAAGTTCCACTGACAGCCCAACAGGCCACGAGAGTTTCGCGTAGCAGGACCCATAAAATTAAAAGAGAAGACTGGCCATCGGAATCTGGCGGAGGAAGGAAATTTGTAACTCTACATAAAAAATGTCAATGCAGATAAACTGTCGACATTGATAGTTTTGATGAGGCCGTTGTTATGAGAATTGTTTACAACTTTTATTTGATCGCAAAACGAGCACATATAGTGCATGGAATTAAAAAGAAGCTGAACGAAGGTACAGACGTTGAATGTAGCAACACTAGTGTAAGGCTGTTACTGAATAAATTAGGTTTTCGGTAGAAAAAAAAATCAAGCAGGCTTATATTGTTAGAGAGAAGCGACACCCAAGAAAAAAGAACTGCGTGTATGATGCTATTAAAAGAATTTAGGGAGTAAAATAGAGACGTTGTTTACGTTGATGAAACCTTCATTTTATCATCACACGTAAGTGGGAACCGTGGAGCGATAATAACAACATACTCTCCTCAAACTGGTATCAAAAGAACAACTCCTAAAAATAAATTATGCGGGTAGAGAAAATGGTTTTATTCCTAATGCGCTTGTCATGTGAACTCTAGTCAAGCAACGAGATGTCATCACAATCACATGAAGCAACAACATTATGAAAAGTGGTTTACAGGAAAGGTGACCCAATTTAGAACCTAAAGCTGGACTAATTCTCGACAATGTTCCGTATCACAACATTAAAATAAACAAAACTCGAACGTTTAATTCTACTAAAGACGATATCAGAAAGCGGCTAACAAAGGAACATAACCCATTCTCGGATGACATGCCGGAACCTATTCCATATGAGCTTGTTCGAAGAGCCAAAGCAAGCACCGATGACTATTCCGTTGATAATATTTTACAAACTGAAGGTCACGTTGCTTTACGCCTTCTTCCTTACCACCCGGAATTAAATCCAATAGGAAATATTTGGTCTATTGTGATAGGTTGGTTAGCTGCTAGGAACGTTCTTTGTAGCGAAACATCAGTGAGACATTTGTGTGAGGAGAAATTTAATTTAATGACCAACGAAGACTGGATTCAGTTGTGCGATCACGTTACACAAATTGAGCGAGAATATATGCAGCGATAAATCTCTTTCGACGATGAAACAGATAAAATAATAACACGTTTAGGTGGCGTAGGAAGTGATACCGAAAGTGATTACGGTGATTGTCACTCTGAAGATGCTGCAGAACTGTAAGGAGTAACAGAGCAGCCTGACAGTGATTGAAGGTGAGTACTCGCAGTCAGTTCAAACATGGCTCTGACAAGGGAACCTCCCCATCGCACCCCCCTCAGATTTAGTTATAAGTTGGCACAGTGGATAGGCCTTGAAAAACTGAACACAGATCAATCGAGAAAACAGGAAGAAGTTGTGTGGAACTACGAAAAAAATAAGCAAAATATACAAACTGGGTCGTCCATGCGTAAGATAGGCAACATTAAGGGCAACGTAGGGGGAGGAGCACCGTGGTCCCGTGGTTAGCGTGAACAGCTGCGGAACGAGAGGTCCTTGGTTCAAATCTGCCCTCGACTGAAAATTTCGCTTTCTTTATTTTCGCAAAGTTATGATCCGTCCGTTCGTTCATTGACGTCTCTGTTCACTGTAATAAGTTTAGTGTCTGTGTTTTGCGACCGCACCGCAAAACCGTGTGATTAGTTGACGAAAGGACGTGCCTCTCCAATGGGAACCCAAAACATTTGATCGCAAGGTCATAGGTCAACCGATTCCTCCACAAGAAAACACGTCTGATATTTTGTATACGACACTGGTGACAGCATGTGCGTCACATGATAGGAATATGTTGTCGACCCACCTAACTAGTACACTTGGCGAATCGGTGAAAAGAGTCTTCTACCTTGCCCGATTTAGGTTTTCTTGTGGATGTAATAATCACTCCAAAAAAAGTGATGAAAACATAAGAGTTTTTCACATAAACTGAAAATAAAAAGTTAAAATTTTCGGTCAAGGGAAGATCTGAAGCAAGGACCTCTCGTCCCGCAGCTGTTCACGCTAACCACAGGACCACGAAGCCGCTAGTCTCCTACTGACCTTGATGTTGCCTATCTTACGCATGAACGACCCAGTTTGTATATTTTGCTTATTTTTTCATAGTTCCACACAACTTCTTCCTGTTTTCTCGATCTATCTGTGTTCAGTTTTTCAAGGCCTATCCACTGTGCCAACTTATAACTAAATCTGAGGGGGGTGCGATGGGGATGTTCCCTTGTGAGCACTATGGGACTTAACATCTATGGTCATCAGTCCCCTAGAACTTAGAACTACTTAAACCTAACTAACCTAGGGATATCACACAACACCCAGTCATCACGAGGCAGAGAAAATCCCTGACCCCGCCGGGAATCGAACCCGGGCGCGGGAAGCGAGAACGCTACCGCACGACCTTCGCAGTCAGTGAGTGATGTTCAGCGGGCCTAGCTCCGCGGCAGTAATCTCCGTGACGATTGATGCTTTCAGGTAGCCGGCGCGGGGTTTGACGTCGGTGTGGGAACGAAGGCTGACGTGTGGTGCGGTCTCAGCCTGTATCAGGGCGGCCTTGTGCCCGGCATTCAGCTGGTTGTGCAACAGCTGGCGCGCAGCGAAAGCGAACAGCTGTTCCGCTCCAGTACACAGCGAAGCACGGAATGCCAGCCCCCCTGCGCCTTGTCCCACTGTACCTATAGAAATTGCCAGCATACTATGAAGCAAAACGGTTTTGAGTTAGTTAAAAGTCTAACAGGCACTTACACAGAGTGCAGCAATTCGACGTGGCATGGACCCAACAAGTCGTTCAAAGTCCCCCGGAGAAATATTGAGCCATGCTCCTCTATAGCCGTCCATAACTGCCAAAGCGTTGCAGGTGCAGAATTTTGTGCACGAACTGACCTCTCGATTATGTATCATAAATTTTCGATGGGATACATACGGGCGCTCTGGGTGGCCAGATTATTCGCTCGAATTGTCGAGAATGTTTTTCAAAACAATCGCGAACAGTTACGGTTGGTGATATGGCGCATTGCCATCCATAAAAATTCTACATCTACATGGCTACTCTGCAGTTCACACTTACGTGCCTGGCAAAGGGTTCATTGAACCATTTTCATACTGCTTCTCTACCATTCCACTCTCTAATGGCACGTGGAAAAAAGGAACACCTAAATGTTCCCGTCCGAGCTCTGATTTCTCTTATTCTATTATGATGATCATTCTCCCTACGTAGGTGGCTGTCAACAAAATATTTTCGCATTCGGAAGAGGAAGTTGGTGATTGAAATTTCGTAAAAAGATCTCGCCGCAAAGAAAACCGCCTTTGTTTCAGTGACTGCCACCCCAGTATCATATCAGTGACGCTCACACCTCTATTGCGCGATAACACGATACGAGCTGCCCTTCTTTGCACTTTTTCGATGTCCTCCGTCAATCCTACCTGTTAAGGATCCCACACCGCGCAGCAATATTCCAGCAGAGGACGGACAAGTGTAATGTAGGCTGTCTCTTCAGTGGGTTTGTCGCATCTTCTAAGTGTTCTGCCAACAAAGCGCAGTCTTTGTATCGCCTTCCCCACAATCTTATCTATGTGGTATTTCCAATTTAAGTTGCTCGTAATTGTAATTCCTAGGTATTTAGTCAATATGACAGCCCTTAGTTTCGTGCGATTTATCGTATACCCAAAATTTATCGAATTTCCTTTAGTACCTATGTGGATGACCTCGCACTTTTCTTTGTTTAGTGCCAATTGCCACTTTTCGCACCATAAAGAAATTCTCTCTAGATCATTTTGTAATTGGAATTGATCGTCTGATGATTTTACTAGACGGTAAATTACAGCGTCATCTGCAAACAATCTAAGGGGGCTGCTCAGATTATCACCTAGATCATTTATGTAAATCAGGAACAGCAGAGGGCCTATGACGCTACCGTGCGGAACACCAGATATCACTTCTGTTCTACTCGATGACTTACCGTCTATCACTACGAACTGTGGCCTGTCTGAGAGGAAATCATGAATCCAGTCACACAACTGAGACGATACTCCATATGCACGCAATTTGATTAATAGGCGATTGTGAGGAACGGTATCAAAAGCCTTCCGGAAATCTAGGAATATGGAATCGATCTGAGATCCCTTGTCGACAGCACTCATTACGTCATGGGAACAAAGAGCTTGCTCTGTTGCACAAGATCGATATTTTCTGAATCCGTGTTGGTTATGTATCAATAAGTCATTTTCTTCAAGGTGATTCATAATGTTCAAGTACAGTATATGCTCCAAAATCCTACTTCAAATTGAGGTCAGTGATATGGGTCTGTAATTCAATGGGTTACTCCTATTTCCTTTCTTGAATATTGGTGTGATCTGTGCTACTTTCCAGTCTTTAGGAACAGATCTTTCGTCAGGTGAGCGATTGTATAAGGTTGTTAAGAAAGGTGCTATTGTGTCTGCATACTCTGAAAGGAAACTGATTGGTATGCCATCTGGACCGGAAGACTTGCCTTTCTAGAGTGATTTGAGTTGTTTTGCAACACCAGATTATCTACTTTTATGTCACTCATGCTAACAGGTGTTCTGGTTTCGAATTCTGGAATATTTACTTCGTCTTCTTTCGTGAAGGAATTACTGAAAACTGTATTTAGTAACTCCGCTTTAGTGGCACCATCATCGGTAACAGTTCCATCGCTACCGCGCAATGACGGTACTGACTGTTTTTTGCCTCTGGTGTACTTTAAATACGACCAGAATCTTGAGTGAGCTCCCTACCACCGTTGGATAAACAGCAGCCAGCAGCAAGTCGCACTCTTAGCTCACTTATTTGTTTTATAGTTTAATTCTTAATTTCTCTGCGTGTTTTTGGGTACTTGCATAGTTTAATTCACAGATTTCGGGCGTATTGTAGTATTTGAGAGTTGTAGCATCGCGTTTTAGCACCTGAGTAGTGTAATAGTGGAACATTCTATCGTTGTTTCGAAACATGAAGTCCATGAATGGCTGCAAAAAGTCCCTGAAGTTGAACTTCCAGAGGACCAAGTCTATTCCATGTAAACGCAGTTCACACCATTATGGTGCCACCAAGAGCTTGCACAGTGCCTTGTGAACAACTTGGGTCCATGGCTTCCTGGGGTCTGCGCCACATTCGAACCCTACCATCAGCTCTTCCCAACTGGAATCGGAACTCATCCGACCAGACCACGGCTTTCCAGTCGTCTAGCATTCAACCGATATGGTCACGAGCCCAGGAGAAGCGCTGCAGGCGATGGCGTGCTGTTTTAGCAAAGGCACTCGCGTCGCTCGTCTGCTGTCGTCTGCTGCCATAGCCCACTGAGGTCGAATTTCGCCACATTGCCTAACGGACACGTGCTTCGTACGTCCCACATTAATTTCTGCGGTTATTTCACACAGTGATGCTTGTCTGTTAGCACTGATAACTCTACGCGAACGCCGCTGCTCTCGGTTGTTAAGTGAAGGCCGTCAGCCACTGCTTTGTCTTTCGTGGGAGGTAATTAACTTCGATATTCTCGGCTCACTCCTGACAATGTGGATCTCGGAATAGTGAAATCCCCAACGATTTCCGAAATGGATTGCTCATGCGTTTAGCTGCCACTACATTTCCGCTTTTGTAGTTGTTAAGTCCTGTCGTGTGGCCATAATGACATCGGAAACTTTCCATGAATCACCTAGTTCAAATGACAGCTCCGCCACTGCATTGCCCTTTTGTACTTCGTGTACACCATGCTACCGACATCTGTATCATGCATATTGCTACCCCAAGACTTTTGGGACCTCAGTGTATTTGGAACCACTTACAGTGAGAGTATGGTACTTTGTATTACTGTGTTTAATGTTTTGTATTTAAAAAATATTTCTGTACATATTTTAACAATATTTCGGAGGTTTTTACGTACTGTTACCAAAGTGACAGGCAATTTTTCTATTTGTTATGTACATCTGATGATCTACATCTACCTCTACATCTACATGGATACTCTGCAAATCAGATTTAAGAGCCTGGCAGAGGGTTTATCGAACCATCTTCACAATTCTTTATTATTCCAATCTCGTATAGCGCGCGGGAAGAATGAACACCTATATCTTTCCGTACGAGCTCTGATTTCCCTTATTTTATCTTTGTGATCGTTCCTCCCCATGTAAGTCAGTGTCAACAAAATATTTTCGCATTCGGAGGAGAAAGTTGGTGATTGGAATTTCCTGAGAAGATTCCGACGCAGCGAAAAACGCCTTTCTTTTAATGATGTCCATCCCAAATCCTGTATCATTTCTGTGGAACTCTCTCCTATATTTCGCGATAATACAAAACGTGCTGCCTTTCCTTCAACTTTTTCGATGTACTCAGTCAGTCCTATCTGATAACGATCCCACACTGCGCAACAGTATTCTAAAAGAGGACGGACAAGCGTAGTGTAGGCAGTCTCCTTAGTAGGTCTGTTACATTTTCTAAGTGTTGTGCCAATGAAACTTATGACGGCTGTTGATCAACCGAAAACGTTCATCTCTACGTTGTTAGTATTGTATTTTATTAAGATGGAGACTATATATTTAAGATTATATGACTAACAATATATAAAAATCATTGTGTCTCCTTCACCTATCGATATCAGGTTTTGCAAAGACCACTGACAAACTTAATAATCATCTGCGACGAAAAGGAATATTTATTTAGTCTTATGCTAAAGCCAACCTTTTTACAAAATTACTTTTTTGGAATTCTGAAGTCATCAGGGATAAAATAGAGATTGCGAATCTTATCTCTAACTTGCAGAAAAATTTGACTGCATTGCTATGAATCGGACCATGAAAAGATGGAAGTAATTTAGACAGGAGTGTAGCCTGTCCTCCATGTTATTCAGTCTGGACATCGAAGCAGTAAAGGAAAAGAAGTCCAATGAGAAGAAATAAAAATCTTAATGTTTGCCGATGACGTCTTTTTGTCTGGTGTAGTAAAGGATTTGGAGGGTCAGATGAATGGATAGGTAGAGTTTTGAAAAGACAGACATGTATAAAATTAACACGAGGGTAATGGAGTGCAGTCGAATTAAATCAAGTGACGCCGAGGGAATTAGATCAGAGAATGAGATGCTGAAAGTAGTAAACGAATTTTGCTGGACATGGAAGTAACGAGCGATGACAAGGGTAAGAGTGATGTAATACGTAGACTGGAAATCACAAGAAAACCTTTACTGAAAAAAAGAAATACGTCAAGTGTTAGGTAGTCTTTTGTAAAGGTATTTGTATGGAGTGTGGTCTTGCGCTAAAGTGAAGCGTGGACGACAACACGTAAAGATAAAAAGATAACAACAGCTACTGAAATGCAATGCCACGGAAGAATGCGGAAGATCAGATTTATAAATCGGGTAGCTAGCGATAAGATACTGAATCCAATTGGAGAAAAAAGGAATTTACTGTACATCTTGACTATTAGAAGGGATCGGTTGATAGGACAGATCTCGAAGAATCAAGGTATAGTCGTTGGGCAATGGATGAAAGTGTTGCGCCGAACATTGTGGAGGGAACCAAATATTAACTACTGCAGGTATATCAAAGTCTGTGTTGGTTACAGTAACTATACGGAGATGTACGCAGGTAAAGTAGCTTGAACAAGGTCTGTAAAGAAAAGTCTCGACATCAATGTTCCTTATGGAGTCACCATACTAGGGCTAAAGCAGACGACATAGTGGAACATCGATAAGAAAGAATTTAGTAGCTTTCGGATGTATACATCGCGTTGTGGGTAGTTCTAAACTGAAAACTGGATTGTTATTATCACACATAAATAATGGACATCATACCAAGCTGATAATTAAGGTAGAAAAAAAATGGTTCAAATGGCTCTGAGCACTATGGGACTTAACTTCTAAGGTCATCAGTCCCCTAGAACTTAGAACTACTTAAACCTAACTAACCTAAGGACATCACACACATCCATGCCCGAGGCAGGATTCGAACCTGCGACCGTAGCGGTCACGCGGTTCCAGACTGTAGCGCCTTTAACCGCTTGGCCACACCGGCTGGCTTAATTAAGGTAGAGAGAAACTGCAAACCTACACGTTTCGCGTAAAAAATTCATCAACAATATCCACGTCATTGTGGTGTGCCTGTCACGTTTGCTGGTGCAACACATGAATAAACCGTTGTAAATGCACATTACTGATGCAGCTTTTACGTCGAGACGTCTGAGTGCTTGTTTATGAGAGCGGAACATTTACAGGAAATTAGTTCCCGAGATATTTCAAAGATAAACTGTGTTTCCGCTGCAAGAGTTTTATAACCTTTGAATCATTCCAGTTCTCAGAGTAAACACCGTGCATTTCACAGCCGAATGGAAACTTCTTCATGAAAAATTTCGACAATCAGTAGTAACGCAAGACGTCTTTGATGATTCCTCCTTATAAAAATGCCACATTTAATGCAAACAGTGAAAGTACACAGGCCACAACAGCTCTACAGGCACGGCACCCTAATAGTTTCTCTTACACTGTGACTGAATGATTGGAAGTTCAACGTACAGCATTTTCTGGAAAGCAAAACATAGAATATTGTAATTGCAGTGCTCAAAGGATTTTGTTTTTGCATGAAGGGTACAAGTGCCTGGTTATAGTTTTAGTCAGAAATTACCTGTGTTTCGAATGACTTTGGACAGGAAAAGGTTCACTCTGAAATTTCAATTACACTGCATTTCATTTTAACAGGTTCCTTCCATCAGCTCTATTTTTCTCGAATCTTGGAACTTCAAACTGAAGCTTATACAGATTGTATGTACTTTATAAAAATAGTATGATGTCACAAGTGTAATTATGAAATTAATCCATTCACTCACGCAAGTTGGTATTCATAGTTGGTTTTCATTTGTCTCCTCTACGTTTTTGTGACCATTTTACTCTCCGACTGTTTTCTATAGGATATCTGAATAGCCCTACTCCATTTGGCGAGTTGCTGGTACAATTCGGTGCAGCGCAGCATCCCATTTAGAATTTTTCTACGCCAGAAATTTACTCTCACTGAAGGAGACTATAAACAGACTTTGTCTGCCACTGTCATATAGCGATGCAAAATGGCTACCACCGCAAAGAATTATAGGAGTGTGATCTAGTCTTTTCAGTACAGACGTTGTGGCTGCATCAATAACACCAGGGTAATACGAGGGCAGCGATGCGACGGAGTAACTTTTTCAGCAAGCAAAATTACGTCAGTATTTTAGTCACTAATTCAGAAATGCGAAAACAGTATGACTTCAGTTGTTTCGAGATGGAAAGCACACATGGTAGTAGTGCCACACGACAAAGTGACGTACCATCAGAAGAGCCGCACGCAGATGATCCTGCCCTGTCAGAACTGTCAAAGCTGCTCTCAGCTGCACGTAAAACAATCTATCTGCAGTTTTTACGCAGCTTTTATAATTTTGGAAGTAAGTTTAAAAAAGTTCGGTTGTAGACGTTTCTTTACGACGCTACATGGACGAAATGACACTGTAGAAAACGACACCTTGACAACACGGAGTGTTCGGTGTGGCAGGCCGAGGGTAACCTTCCTTCTCCTAGACAGGAGATAAGGGTAGACGAATTCCCAATCCCCTCAAAGTTAATTTTAAAATCTCCTTTCTTTCTGACATTTTTTTTCAAAGAATTTTGTCTGTGCTTTCGCCTTTGGCAGGGGCCAGTAACATAACAGGGACAACTGTGGCCCAAAGTTTGTCACCAATGTCATTCCTCCCTCTCCCCACACCCCCCTCACCCAAGCGCCTGAAAACGCCAATTGCCTTATGTATAAACTGTCGGGAAATCAAATTCTGATGTGATATTCAAAATTTTGACATTGAATTAAAAAACTAGCCCAACTGTAGTACCGTGTTTTATGTGGGAGCAGGACTATTGTCCTAATTATGACTTGGCAGGAAATTCAAAAAGTAGCATTTGTAAGAGGTATGTGCTGCCTGCGATATGTAAGCTATAAGAGAACCTGAGACCAAATAGCAGTGTTGACTGCAGTACGAACTGTGTAGCAGTAGCAGTAGCAGTAAGTTGTTGCTAGCGAGCAGTCGCCTGTCTGCGCTTGTCAGTCTTGTCTGGTGTATCATGTTGGCTGGGCCGGTCGCGGTGCAGCGATGCCGGAGCCTGAGTATTATTGTATAAGGTAAAAAGCAGCCTCGCGCATATCTAGTAATATTATGTAAACTCACATGTAAATCTTTTAAAAATGTCCTAATAATAATCTTTGTCTAATTTCTAACAAGCATTCATTTCAATTTAAAGAATTTAATTTTTTTAATGCATGATCATTCCGATTGTTGCAAAAGAAAAATCATTTGCTTCCTTTCATAAATAACAAATGTATAGGCCAGCATTGCACAGAGCTGTGCCGGAAAAGAGCTATTGTAAGAGCAGATAGTTGTCGACATCATCGAGGTGAGAATTTTTGCTTTTTATTCAGAATGATCTTACAGGGCCATTACGCAGCACTGCTGTCGTCCAAATTTTACCAGGTTACTGAATTTATTTTTTTATTACGAGGTTTAGGAATTTTTCTGTTTCGAGCTTATATTAAACGAGAAAGGAATTTTGTGGGTACATTAAATGGGAACCAATTTTGTTCAGAGGTTACATAAAAAATAGAATCATATTATTATTATTATTAATTAAGTTTTTTTTGTGAGGTTACACAAAAATTAGAATCATTAACCAAATAAAAATTTAAAAATATTTCGTGTGGGGAGGTTACACATTGTCTTGCTGGGATACTGGCCCTGGTTCTAGTATATCACGATCCAAGACGGGAGCATCAGCCTTAGTATGACTTCAGAATCCAAGATGTCTGAACTGGAATGCAAGATGGTGATCAGGGCATACTGGCACCGGCTCTATGGTGTCACAATCCAGCTCAGACATGTCGAGCAATTAATAACAGCGCAGAATTGTGACATAATGGCCAGGCTTCAGATGACGCACTGTCGTGCTGGCTGACACGGAACACTGGCTCTATAAAGTGACTGTCCGGCTCAGACCTGTCAAGCTGTTTATTTATTAAGTGGATCGAAACAGCATATCCACTCTGGGATGATAATGGAATTGAAACAGAGGATGACACGCGAAAAGCTGAAATACTAAACACCTTTTTCCAAAGCTGTTTCACAGTTCCTTCTCTAAATCCTCGAACGAACGAAAAAATGGCTGACATCGAAATAAGTGTCCAAGGTATAGAAAAGCAACTGAAATCACTCAACAGAGGAAAGTCCACTGGACCTGACGGAATACCAATTCGATTCTGCAAAGAGTACGCGAAAGTACTTGCCCCCTTCTAACAGCCGCGTACCGCAAGTCTCTAGAGGAACGGAAGGGTCCAAATGATTGGAAAAGAGCACAGGTAGTCCCAATCCTCAAGAAGGGTCGTCGAGCAGATGCGCAAAACTATAGGCCTATATCTCTGACATCGAGCAGTTGTAGAATTTTAGAACATGTCTTTCGCTCGCGTATCATGTCATTTCTGGAAACCCAGAATCTATTCTGTAGGACTCAACATGGATTCCGGAAACAGCGATCGTGTGAGACCCAACTCGCTTTATTTGTTCATGAGACCCAGAAAATATTAGATACAGGCTCCCAGGTGGATGCCATTTTCCTTGACTTCCGGAAAGCGTTCGATACAGTTCCGCACTTTCACCTGATAAACAAAGTAAGAGCCTACGGAATATCAGACCAGCTGTGTGGCTGGATTGAAGATTTTGTAGCAAATAGAACACAGCATGTTATTCTCAATGGAGAGACGTCTACAGACGTTAGAGTGACCTCTGGCGTGCCACAGGGGAGTGTTATGGGACCATTGCTTTTCACAATATATATAAATGACCTAGTAGATAGTGTCGGAAGTTCCATGCAGCTTTTCGCGGATGATGCTGTAGTATACACAGAAGTTGCAGCATTAGAAAATTGCACCGAAATGCAGGAAGATCTGCAGCGGATAGGCACTTGGTGCAGAGAGTGGCAACTGACCCTTAACATAGACAAATGTAATGTATTGCGAATACATAGAAAGAAGGATCCTTTATTGTATGATTATATGCTAGCGGAACAAACACTGGTAGCAGTTACTTCTGTAAATTATCTGGGAGTATGCGTACGGAACGATTTGAAGTGGAATGATCATATAAAATTAACACTGGTAGCAGTTACTTCTGTAAATTATCTGGGAGTATGCGTACGGAACGATTTGAAGTGGAATGATCATATAAAATTAATTGTTGGTGAGGCGGGTGCCAGGTTGAGATTCATTGGGAGAGTCCTTAGAAAATGGAGTCCACCAACAAAGGAGGTGGCTTACAAATTACTCGTTCCACCTATACTTGAGTATTACTCATCAGTGTGGGATCAGTACCAGGTCGGGTTAACAGAGGAGATAGAGAAGATCCAAAGAAGAGCGGCGCGTTTCGTCACAGGGTTATTTGGTAAGCATGATAGCGTTACGGAAATGTTTAGCAAACTCAAATGGCAGACTCTGCAAGAGAGGCGCTCTGCATTGCGGTGTAGCTTGCTGTCCAGGTTTCGAGAGAATGCGTTTCTGGATGAGGTATCGAATATATTGCTTCCCCTTACTTATACCTCCCGAGGAGATCACGAATTATTAGAAAGATTCGAGCGGGCACGGAGGCTTTGCGGCTGTCGTTCTTCCCGCGAACCATACGCGACTGGAACGGGAAAGGGGGGTAATGACAGTGGCACGTAAAATGCCCTCCGCCTCACACCATTGGGTGGTTTGCGGAGTTTAAATGTAGATGTAGATGTAGATAACAGCATAGAATTGTGGTGTACTGCCCCAGAGCTTGAATGCTGGTGCAGCTGCATGACATCAGAATCCTAGATGGCTAACCTGGAATACAAGATAGCGACTGAAATGCACTGGTGCAACTCTATGACTTCAGAATCCAAGACTCAGAATATGGGCACAGGCTCTGTGTTGTCCGAATCCAAGTTCTGGAATACTGACACACTGTTGTGAGAGACTAGGGATGTTTGTGCAGGACTGGTCTGTCTAGTAACCAACTTGACATGTTTTCCTGAAGCTACTATCCACTGCTTCTCCTAACTCTAAGTTTGGATCTTCCCACACCGGGAGAGATTTAAAAAAATACCTTACCAAGTAGCCTAGCAAATGATCGGAATGCTGGGATTGAGAAGCACCAAAGTGGTGCTTCAGTCACATCTACTCAATGGGAATGAATGTCAGCACTGCTAGTGAGAAGCACCAATACTCTATAACCCACACATGCATACATACAGTCTGGATGGAAAGTGAGAAATCAGGAAATGCACATTCATTGTCCTCATGGTGGACACTTTTGCACAGGCTCTGAAGCTGAACAAAATGGATTTGGGTACTATGCTTATAAATTTCATCACAAAAATGCATGTGGAACGGATGGCGGTAGTAACATAACCAACAACCACAAACCTGTTTCTTTTTTTAAATTGTTATTTCATCCCCCTCACCCCACATGGGAAGGTAGCGGCTGTTACCAGTACAACTCTCTGCTCTTCAGCCAAGTGAATTAAAAAAAAAATTATAATGAGAATATACGAACAAAATTTGGGGCTGTTTTAGAGTAAAGAATCAAAGAAGCACAATTAAAAATGACAAAAATACACAAATTTTAAAAACACATCACAGGAGGGTAAAATTCTTCAGATAACACTGAAGCACTGCACATTCACTCAAAATCTGAAGTACTGGCACCAGGGTTAGGAGTGTTGCTGGAGGAGACAGTAAGTTCCGTAGGGTTGAGGGGTGTGGGTAGAAAGATAGTGGTTTGTTAAGTAGGAAAACTATGGAGATGAGACATAGGAGTTGAGGTGGATAGTGGAAAATACGATTGGTGGGAAAGTCAGTGGGTGAGGTGTGTGTTGTGTGGGTAAGGCAGTGGTTGCAGCAGGAAAGGGATGTGGATGGATGGAGAGGGAAAGAAGAGAGCGACCTAGATGTGGAATAGGATAGGCAGGGATGAGTTAAAGTTGGTTGGAGGGATAAATATTGGGGCAGATCTTACTGTCTGGGAGAGGGAGTTGGTTGAAGTTGATTTGGGATAGGATACGAATGGAGGGAATATGTTTGTAAGGATGTGACTGCATACCAGGGTTGGTGATCAGAGGGGAGACAATGGGTGACCGAAATCTAGTTTGCAGACAGAATAGGAGATGTTGAGGTGTTTGTTGTGGGCGAGGAGAGGTGAGGATCCAGGTGGAAGAAGGTAAACAGATGTGAAAAGTGAGATGGAGTGGATGGCGTTCAAGGATTTGGATGGACTTATAGAACTTTGGTGGGGCTGAGATCCATGCAGCATTTGCATAACAGAGGATGGGCCAGATCAGAGCTTTGTAGGTGTGGAGGATAGTGGAGCGGTGTAATTCCCAAGTTCAGCCTGTTAGTAATTTTAGTCTTTTGGGTTTTCTGTTGCAATGTTAGTAGGTGAGTTTTTTACGTTAGTACCTGGTCGAGGGTTAGTACAAGTTATTTTAGTGTGTTACTTAGCTGGATAAGATGGTCATAAATGGTGAGGTAGAAGTCATGGAAGGGGGAGGTGCATGTGGTTTGTATTTTAATTATTGCGTGGGTTTTGGAGGGGTTGATTTTGAGGAGCCAAAGGCTACACCAGGGGGTAAACTGATTAAGGTAGTTTCGGAGGGATCGTTGGGATTTCTGGATTGTAGGGTAGAGGGCAAGGAAAGCATTATCATCAGCATACTGAAGGTGGCGGACTGGTGGGGATGATTTGGGCATATCAGCAGCCTAGAGGATATAAAGGAGAAGAGACAGCTGTTTTTTCCCTTTATTGTTATATCACTTCCTCAGAATGAGGACGGGATGGCAGCGGACATAACCACTCTTCAGCCAAACACAATGGTCCTTTTTTTAATTTTTTATTGGGATTTCATTCCCCTGCCCCATATGGGCAGGGGAGGGCTGACAGTGGCACAATCCGCCACTCTTCAGCCAAGTGACATAACAGTTTATAAAAGAAGGAAACTGTACAAATAAAAGACGATAAAAAGGGGGCAGTTCCATTATGTTTCGGGTGTGCAGCCTCAAGAATTCTCCTTCTTCTCCTAATATTTCGGCCGTGTAACGTTAACCGAAAGAGGCCACAAAGAAAGCAGAGGAAGACAAAGAAACCTTTAAATCGATGGCGTTCCTGCCGTATGTGGGTAGCCTCTCATCAAAAATAGGATGGATTCTCAGCAGACACAAAGTAAAAGTGATTTTTCGTCCGCCACCCAAGACAGCTGCACTCTTGGGTTCCGTCAAAGATGATTTGCTGCTCTGAAAATCTGAAGTTTACAAAATTCCATGTCAATGTGGCCTTTCTTACATTGGACAAACAACCTGTACTGTCCAATAAAGATGTACAGAACACCGGAGGAACACACGACTTTTACAACCTAACAAGTCGGCAGTGACAGAACACTGTATTGACACTGATCACAGTATGTTGTACGACAACGTCGAAATTTTGGCAACTACATCATCTTTTTGGGACTTGATAGTCAAGGAGGCAATTGAAATTCGCTTGACGTCGAATTTAATTAATAGAGATTGTGGTTTTAACCTTGATAAATCATGGAGTCCGGCACTTGCTGTAATAAACTCACAAAGACGCCGTCAAATTGCAGCTCACAATGATATATCGACATGCCAACACAGATCGACTGTGGAGTCATAGATGTAACTCACGCATTGTGCACATCTCTGCCGCCGACCAACGACTCTAGCGCATTTGCATCTGTGGCCGCATGCGCAGCTGCGCAGTACACGAATATAAAGGGACGAAGCGAGCACTGGAGCGACAGTCTTGCAGCTCACTCTGAAGATGGCTGAACGTTATAAGGCCGAAATATTAGAAGAACAAGAAGGAGAATTCTTGCGGCTGCACACCCGAAACTTAATGGAACAGTCTTTGCGCCGCCAAAACCTGAAGATTCTAAAAGGGGGCAGTTTATAGAGCTATCAAACACGCGAACTTATATGTGGAAACAATGTAGCATCGGCAGCTGATAATGAAACACACCTATATTTATTTACAAGTTGAACAATAACCGTCAAAATCTACATATGATGGGGAAGTATTATATTTCCTACAAGAGTAATGGTCTACGCCATTCTCGTACTTCACATTTCAAGACGAAAAACTGGACTGCCATCACAACAGAGTGCAGCGCCATCTGGTGGTAGATGACTGTGGCTATAATCAGGGTTACCAGCTCCATCTGAAGGAGGGAATGTGAATAGGCCGGCCGCGGTGGCCGCGCGGTTCTAAGCGCTCAGTCCGGAACCGCGCGACTGCTACGCTCGCAGATTCGAATCCTGCCTCGGGCATGGATGTGTGTGATGTCCTTAGGTTAGTTAGGTTTAAGTAGTTCTAAGTTCTAGGGGACTGATGACCACAGATGTTAAGTCCCATAGTGCTCAGAGCCACGTTTTTCTGAACCGTTTGCGTAGGACGTTCAATTTGCACGGTCGGCCACGGGCGTGATGGGAATTAGTATGTGATATATGGCTTGGTTTAGTGACGAAGTCCACTTTCATTTGGATGGGTTCGTGAATAAGCAAAACTGGAGCATTTGGAGGACTGAGAATCTGCATTTCGCAATAGAGAAGTCTCTTCACCCTCACTGGGTGACTGTGTGGTGTGCAATGCCCAGTCAAGCGATAATCGATGTGATATTCCATGGTGGCACGTTGATTACCGAACGGTACGTGAAGGTTTTGGAATATGATTTCATCCCCATTATCCAAAGTGAATCTGATTCCGACAAGATGTTGTTCATGCAAGACGAAGCTCGAATCCATAGAAGCAGGAGAGTCTTTGTTATCCTGGAGGAGCTGTTTGGGGACCGTATTCTGGCTCAGGGGTACCCAGAGGCTACTGGAATGGAGCTCGATTGGCTGCCATATTCTCCGGATCTGAACACATGCGACTCTTTTTTGTGGGTCTATATTAAAGACAAGATATACAGAAATAACACGAAAACCATTGTTGAGCTGAAAACTGCCATTCAGGAAGTCACCGACAACATCGATGCTCCGACACTTCAGCAGGTCATGCAGAATTTCGTTATTCGTCTGCGCTGCATCATCGCAAATGGTGGCAGGCATGTAACGTAAATCCGAAAACTTTTAGTGACGTTTACATGTTGAATGAAGTGTGTGCACACCGTACTTTCTAACTAATTTATGTTTTTTTTATATAGTTCAATAATTGTCACCCTGTACATAGTTCCCAGAGCTCGTAATATAGGAAGGACAACTAAAAATCTGAAACCGATATAGCAGATGCAATGTCAGATAAATTGGAGCAGCACACAGAAATGGTTTCAGAAAACCTCTACGATATATTGACATTGGAACAGAAACTTTAAGAGGGTGAAATTACTACCTTGGACACCAAATACAAGTTTGATTCTGTCTGGTCAAATCGTTTATAGGTTTGCAGAGGTGAACAACCTCAAGCGTTAGGAAATTCACGTCCAATTACGGTTTGAAAATTGTGGTATGTGCACATCATTACTAGAAACGTTTCCAGGAGAATTGTAAATCATTTACAATGAATTGTAATAGTGCTTGTACAGAAAAATGTGCTATAATAGTTCATACAGACATGAGAGTTACTTTGACTCAGTTGGTTTACTACCATACTATCGGTTGTAGTAGATTCAATAGATTCAAACAGTAAGCCCCATGGCGAATTCGATAAGGTAGACTCATGCTATAGATGGCAGAAGGTTCACAACTAGCTTCAGCAGTAGATTCGTAACTGATGATTCTCAGTCAGCTGTACCATAGCGACTCATACACTTTTTTGATGGATGGCTGTATTATGTTTTCACTAACAGAGAGATTTCCACTGTAGCTACACCTTAGAGTGATTGGAATTTGATATCAATCCATATGAAATTGTAGCCATCCTTCCTATAAACAAAATGCAAACTAATGTCAGGTTCATCCTTCTATCATCCTCCACAACAGATCCCTCAGCCATCCTATCCTCTGTTATGCCAGCATTGTCTGAATCTCGACCCCCCCCCCTCACTTTTATAAGGCCATCAAATTCTTGAACTCTGTGCACTCTGCTTTGCCTTCCGTATCTGCCTTCCATCCCCCACACAGCTCTTGTACGACCTCATTCCCTTCCCCCAACTCCTCTGTTTTCACCAACATATCCACATCCTTTACACTGTCTGCAGGCTTGAGGCCCCCCCACTCCCTGGTGTCCTCCTTCCTCTCCATCCCACCCACCCACCTGTTGCCGCACCTCTATCTGTGTATCCCCCCCCCTCTCACCACCTTCACATGCTCCCTATCCATCAGGGCAATTTCCAGCACCTCCACCCTACGCTGTGACATCTACCCTTCCTACCGACTGTAGCCTGGCCTTGTTCCCCCCACCTCTCCATCCCCCCTTTTCCCTCTCCTCCTTCTCCCCAGAGCGGTTTTTCCTCCTTACCTCCCCTGTGTCTCTGCACTCCCTCCTCGGCTGTGTTCCTCGCCCGTCTTTCCGTCCCCGGCCCCCTTTGGCCCGCCCCCCATCCCGCCCCCTTTCTCTCCCCCCTCTAGAAGCACCGCCCCTTCCCCCTTTCTTCCCTTCTCCCTCATATCCCTACCCCTGGCAGATCCTCTCAGATTGTTCTTCATCATCAGTGCGCTGCATCAGTGTTGTGTTCATTGCCATTATACATTGATGTAAAGTGCTGTGGTTTTAATCATGTGCTTGACTTGTATATACACTCCTGGAAATTGAAATAAGAACACCGTGAATTCATTGTCCCAGGAAGGGGAAACTTTATTGACACATTCCTGGGGTCAGATACATCACATGATCACACTGACAGAACCACAGGCACATAGACACAGGCAACAGAGCATGCACAATGTCGGCACTAGTACAGTGTATATCCACCTTTCGCAGCAATGAAGGCTGCTATTCTTCCATGGAGACGATCGTAGAGATGCCGGATGTAGTCCTGTGGAACGGCTTGCCATGCCATTTCCACTTGGCGCCTCAGTTGGACCAGCGTTCGTGCTGGACGTGCAGACCGTGTGAGACGACGCTTCATCCAGTCCCAAACATGCTCAATGGGGGACAGATCCGGAGATCTTGCTGGCCAGGGTAGTTGACTTACACCTTCTAGAGCACGTTGGGTGGCACGGGATACATGCGGACGTGCATTGTCCTGTTGGAACAGCAAGTTCCCTTGCCGGTCTAGGAATGGTAGAACGATGGGTTCGATGACGGTTTGGATGTACCGTGCACTATTCAGTGTCCCCTCGACGATCACCAGTGGTGTACGGCCAGTGTAGGAGATCGCTCCCCACACCATGATGCCGGATGTTGGCCCTGTGTGCCTCGGTCGTATGCAGTCCTGATTGTGGCGCTCACCTGCACGGCGCCAAACACGCATACGACCATCATTGGCACCAAGGCAGAAGCGACTCTCATCGCTGAAGACGACACGTCTCCATTCGTCCCTCCATTCACGCCTGTCGCGACACCACTGGAGTCGGGCTGCACGATGTTGGGGCGTGAGCGGAAGACGGCCTAACGGTGTGCGGGACCGTAGCCCAGCTTCATGGAGACGGTTGCGAATGGTCCTCGCCGATACCCCAGGAGCAACAGTGTCCCTAATTTGCTGGGAAGTGGCGGTGCGGTCACCTACGGCACTGCGTAGGATCCTACGGTCTTGGCGTGCATCCGTGCGTCGCTGCGGTCCGGTCCCAGGTCGACGGGCACGTGCACCTTCCGCCGACCACTGGCGACAACATCGATGTACTGTGGAGACCTCACGCCCCACGTGTTGAGCAATTCGGCGGTACGTCCACCCGGCCTCCCGCATGCCCACTATACGCCCTCGCTCAAAGTCCGTCAACTGCACATACGGTTCACGTCCACGCTGTCGCGGCATGCTACCAGTGTTAAAGACTGCGATGGAGCTCCGTATGCCACGGCAAACTGGCTGACACTGACGGCGGCGGTGCACAAATGCTGCGCAGCTAGCGCCATTCGACGGCCAACACCGCGGTTCCTGGTGTGTCCGCTGTGCCGTGCGTGTGATCATTGCTTGTACAGCCCTCTCGCAGTGTCCGGAGCAAGTATGGTGGGTCTGACACACCGGTGTCAATGTGTTCTTTTTTCCATTTCCAGGAGTGTAGTTTGCTGTACATGATTGTTCTCTGCTACGCTGCCCATTACATGGCTGTTTTAATCATTCTGCAACTTTTATGCTCCAGCCGTACTTCGCCTAGTGTTCTTTTAATCCTTACTGTGTGTGGTTTTTCGTGTAATATATTTTTTTAGATTTTTATCTCCATTTTTACAGTCACCCCCTTTTGTATTCTCTCTTTCATTATGTTCCCCCTTTTCATATCTATGTTCCAGCAAGTTTTCTGTTTTACATTGTTTTAAATATCTTCTATTATATACTTAATGTCTCGGCTGAAGAGCAGTGCCTATGAGGCTGCCAGCCCGACCTGGATGGGGAAATGAAATACAATAAAGGAAAAAAAAGAAACGTCAAGGCCAGCGGTATATTTTTAAGTGTATCATCACAAATAATTAATGTTTCACGTTGTATGTAGAACATCTAACATTTCCAGCATATTTTTATCCACCACGGGGTATTTTTTTCGATCTCGGATGTTCGTAGGTGACATACACTATGTGATCAAAAGTATCCTGACACCCCAAGAACATACGTCTTACGTATTAGGTGCATCGTGCTGCCACCTACAGCCAGGTACTCCACATCAGCGACCTCAGTACTCATTAGACGTCTTGAGAGAGCAGAATGTGGTGCCCTGCAGAACTCATGGACTTTCAGTGTGGTCAGGTGATTGGGTGTCACTTGTGTCATATGTCTGTACGCGAGATTTGCACACTCCTAAACATCCCTTGGTCCACTGTTTCCAACGTAATAGTGAAGTGGAAATGTGAAGGGCCACGTACAGCACAAAAGCGTACATGTCGACCACGTTTGTTGACTGACAGAGACTACTAACAGTTGAAGAGGGTCGTAATGTGTAATAGGCAGACATCTATCCAGACCATCAGACAGGAATTCCAAACTGCAACAGATAGGCGGGAGGTGAGTAAACGTGGATTTCATGGTCGAGTGGCTGCTCGTAAGCCACACATCACGCCGGTAAATGCTAAACGACACCTCGCTTGGTGTAACGAGCGTAAACATTGGACGATTGAACAGTGGAAAAACATTGTGTGGAGCGACGAATCACGGTACACAATGTGGTGATCCGATGGCAGGGTCTGGGTATGGCGAATGCCCGGTGAACGTCATCTGCCAGCGTGTGTAGTGCCAACAGTAAAATTTGGAGGCGATGGTGTTTATGGTGTGGTCGTGTTTTTCATGGAGGGGGCTTGCACCCCTTGTTGTTTTGCATGGCACTATCATAGCACAGGCCTACATTGATGTTTTAAGCACTTTTTTGGTTTCCACTGTTGAAGAGCAATTCGGTGATGGCGATTGCATATTTCAACAGGATCGAGCACCTGTTCATAATAAACGGCCTATGGCGGAGTGGTTACACGACAATAACATTCCTGTAATGGACTGGCTTGTACAGAGTCCTGATCTGAGTCCTACAGAGCATCTTTGGGATGTTTTGGAGCGCCGACTTCGTGCCAGGCCCCACCGACAGACATCGATACCTCTTGCCAGTGCAGCACTCCATGAATAATGGGCTGCCATTCCCCAAGAAACCTTCCAGCACCTGATTGAACGTATGCTTGCGCGAGTGGAAGGTGTCATGAACACCATATTGAATTCCAGCATCACCGATGGAGGGCGCCACGAACTTGTAAGTCATTTTCAGCCAGGTGTCGGAATACTTTTGATCACATAGTGCAGTTGTCCACAGGAAGCCGGTAGCGAACTGGAGGAAGACCTGAACGTAAATAAAGCCAGCTACTGAACATAAATAGAACTAGAAATACTGTACACTGTAACAAGAAACATTATATACTATGAAAATACAGGGTGATTATAAGTTAAACTTTCTAAACGCTGTAGAAATAGCACCACTGGTCAGAATGACGTCAAATTGCAACGGAGTATTATCGGAGAAGGGGGAAAACGTATGGCAGAAGAAAAGAAATAGTGTGAAAATTGACCATTAGATGGCGCTGTATGAGTCAGAATATGTAAATGAAAGCACCTGTCATGCGCATGACACACTGAAGTTGGTATAAACATGGCAGTTAAACGGCTTTTCCTCCTTTCGCGTCTGTGGCGTTCGCTATGACTATGCAGGATCGCGCTCTGCTTATAAAGCTGTATTACAAGAATCGAAGGAGATCCGAAATGTGAAATAATTTGGGTGAAGGTCACGGTTAAAGCAGGCTCAGACATCGTAATTGGATGTCTCTATAGGCCCCTTGGCTCCGCAGCTGTTGTGGCTGAGCACCTGAAGGATATAATTTGGAATATATTTCGAGTAGATTTCCCCACCATGTTATAGTTCTGGATGGAGATTTTAATTTTTCGGACATAGACTGGGAGACTCAAACGTTCATAACGGGTGGCAGGGACAAAGAATACAGTGAAATTTTTTTAAGTGCTTCATCTGAAAACTACCTTGAGCAGTTAAACAGCGAACCGACTCGTGGCGATAACATATTAGACCTTCTGGTGACAAACAGACCCGAACTATTTGAAACAGTTAACACAGAACAGGGAATCAGCGATCATAAAGCGGTTACTGCATCGATGATTTCAGCCGTAAACAGAAATATTAAAAAAGGTAGGAAGATTTTTCTGTTTAGCAAAAGTGAAAAAAAGCAGATTTCAGAGTACCTGACGGCTTAACACAAAAGTTTTGTCTCATGTACAAATATTGTCGAGGATCAGTGGACAAAGTTCAAAACCATCGTACAATATGCGTTAGATGAGTATGTGCCAAGCAAGATCGTAAGAGATGGAAAAGAGCGACCGTGGCACAACAACCGAGTTAGAAAACTGCTGCGGAAGCAAAGGGAACTTCACAGCAAACATAAACATAGCCAAAGCCTTGCAGACAAACAAAAATGTAGTGTGAGGAGGGTTATGCGAGAGGCGTTCAATGAATTCGAAAGTAAAGTTCTATGTACTGACTTGGCAGAAAATCCTAAGAAATTTTGGTCTATGTCAAAGTGGTACGTGGATCAAAACAAAATGTCCAGACACTCTGTGACCAAAATGGTACTGAAACAGATGATGACAGACTAAAGGCCGAAATACTAAATGTCTTTTTCCAAAGCTGTTTCACAGAGGAAGACTGCACTGTAGTTCCTTCTCTAGATTGTCGCACAGATGACAAAATGGTAGATATCGAAATAGACGACAGAGGGATAGAGAAACAATTAAAATCGCTCAAAAGAGGAAAGGCCGCTGGACCTGATGGGATACTAGTTCGATTTTACACAGAGTACGCGAAGGAACTTGCCCCCCTTCTTGCAGCGGTGTACCGTAGGTCTCTAGAAGAGCGTAGCGTTCCATAGGATTGGAAAAGGGCACAGGTCATCCCCGTTTTCAAGCAGATGCCAGTCTGAGATTCATTGGAAGAATCCTAAGGAAATGCAATCCGAAAACAAAGGAAGTAGGTTACAGTACGCTTGTTCGCCCGCTGCTTGAATACTGCTCAGCAGTGTGGGATCCGTACCAGACAGGGTTGATAGAAGAGATAGAGAAGATCCAACGGAGAGCAGCGCGCTTCGTTACAGGATCATTTAGTAATCGCGAAAGCGTAACGGAGATGATAGATAAACTCCAGTGGAAGACTCTGCAGGAGAGACGCTCAGTAGCTCGGTACGGGCTTTTGATAAAGTTTCGAGAACATACCTTCACCGAAGAGTCAAGCAGTATATTGCTCCCTCCTACGTATATCTTGCGAAGAGACCATGAGGCTAAAATCAGAGAGATTAGAGCCCACACAAAGGCATACCGACAATCCTTCTTTCCACGAATAATACGAGACTGGAATAGAAGGGAGAACCGATAGAGGTACTCAAGGTACCCTCCGCCACACACCGTCAGGTGGCTTGCGGAGTATTAAAAAAAAAAAAAAGAATGATGACTGTGCACACGTCGCTCTGCAGAAGTTCCGGACACTGAAGGGTTTGAAAACAGGCGTTGGTCCAATGACTGCTGTGGGTCTGGAGAAAATGATTCGGAAATACTAAAAGATGGGTTCTTTTGGTGTGCAACATGGTAGAAAGAGGAAACGAATTGATTCGACGTCAGTGGAAGCAGTGTCCACAGCAATGCGGGAGGAGACGAGTGGTGGTGTGCAGATGTGTAGTGCATGGAGAATCGCCCAAACATTGGACATATCCGTGAGCACGGTGCGTAAAATCCTACGAAACATCCTTATTTGCTACCATTCAGAATTACCCACATGCACGAGTTGCTTCCTGTTGACCTGCCAGCAAAAGAGACCTTTGGTTTGGAATTTCTTGCTCGCGTGGAAGTGGACAATGATTGGCCATGGAAGATTTTGTGGACAGACAAAGCCCACTTCCATGTGACAGGATATATGAATACACAGAATTGTCGAATATGGGAAACGAAAAATCCACAAACAAATCAACCACTACCACTTCATCCTGGAAAGGTCACTGTGTGGTGCAGGTTTACGGCATCTTTTATCATAGATCCATATTTTTTCGAAGAGACAGGTGCTTCTGATCGTGTTACTTGTACTATCACTGGTAAGCGCTATGAGCGTCGTTTGCGCAATCAGGTCATTCTAGCTCTCCAACAGCGTGGATGTGAGGATGGGATCATTTATATGCAAAATGGCGCACGTCCGCACATTTCAATTCCAATGAAGCAGCTACTGAAGCGCCATTTCGGAAATGCTGGAATTATCAGCCGCCATTCCTTACAGCCTGGCCGTCCCAATCACCTGATCTTAATCCGTATGACTTCTAGCTGTGGTGCTATCTGAAAGATGTTGTGTTCAGTGTTCCGATTGTAAACTTAGCTGCATTGAAGGCACGCATTGCACAACACGTTCTGAACGTGACCCCAGAAACACTTCGATCAGTTGTGGAACATGCTGTTTCTGGATTTCAACTTGTTGCAGAAAACGGTGGACAGCATATTGAACATGTTTTGCACCAGTCACACGGAAATTAATAATCCGATCTGATTTTGATTCATGCTTTCTATGCTGTGTTTGGCCTCAGGACAATTAAAAACCGATTTTTCCCATCCTATGTGATATGACCTTGCCGTGGTGGATGGGCTTCGTAGCTAACAGACCTGTACACCCATACACACTGATTAGTACAGTTTGTTTAACGTCTAATGTACACTACAGGCATTTTTGTATGATTCATTTGTCATTTGTAGTCGACCTCTATTAAATTATAATGCTACATTTTGTAACTGTTTAGTTTTCTTTTGCCATAGATTTTCCCCCTTCTCCGATAATATTCCGTTGCAACCTGACATCATTCTGACCAGTGGTGTTGTTTCTACAGCGGTCTGGAAGTTAACTTTAATTATAATTACTCTGTACATAGCAGTAAGCAACTGGAGCTAGCATCTGTCAGATTCAGACACAACTGCATATATCTTACGGGAAGCAATGGAAAACCCTCAACTAGACCAGCATGATATAAGACGCAGTTGCACTGGTGGAAAACGCAGACTGGCAACCAGGAAGATGAAGTACGGAACGCTCGTGTGATGGTGAAAGTGCTGAGAGAGGCTATGATAATAATGGAAGCCGTAGTTGAGGATGCCTTTTGTTATAGGCGGCATGTTTTGTGGTGGATATTTTAGTACAGTTTTTAGACATTTTGAAACAATGTTTCTCTTTATTGCAACATGTAAGAGAGTTGAAGTGTTATGTAGCCTCCATTGATCAACTTCCTGCTTCCTCAAATTTCAAATGAAATATTTCAGATTTATCAGAACACTTTAGAAGAAGACTGTGCTCTGAATTTCTAGCGGGTTATTCACATATGACACTCCACCACAGCAAACCACTGAGCAGGATTCCAACACATGCTTGACAATCTAATCGAAGATAGTTTTAAGTCTGAACACCATATACTGAATCCCTCCATAGCGATCCTTATTGCAGAGTACAAGTCGCACAATTTCACCACAACTGAACGCTTAAACTTATCTGACAGAGAGACGTATTCGCTCTCCCAGTGCTCCATATCCAAGTGGGATAGCAGAAGAGCCAAACCACTCCTCTCGCTTTCTCTCTTTTCTCCCTCCCTCTCTCTCTCTCTCTCTTTCTCGCTCTTCTCCCTCTCAACGCACGTGTCGAGAAAACCAAGAGATGCACATTCGTCCCCCTGATGGTGGGTCATTCCCTTCTTATACATGATATTTCAACACAAAAAACAGTCACTAGTGCCAAATGCTAGACCACGGCGCTCCCTGTGTTTAACAGCGACCGGAAGTCAGGAACGCTTACTTTGTGTTCCTACAAATACTTGACAACACAATCGAAGAGCAGTTACGATATATCTGCCATTGCGATCCATAATGCAGAATACAAGTGGCACTGGTTCATCACACTCCAAAGCTTTCGCATTGCACCATAGGCAGGTGGAATAGCGTAAGTGCTCAACTACCGGTGATATATTTTCCACAATGTGTTGTATGCAGGCTTGTTGAGTATATAAGTCGTATTTCTAAGGTCGGAGGTTTAACAGAAGGGGCATTAAAGTCTGTAACACTTCACACAACACATACCTCTCATTTCTGACGATTTGTAATCACGTTTGTTCAGAACAACGTGCTATAATAGTCTATACAGATATGTGGATCACTTTGGTTCAGTTTTTATAGTACCATACCAGCCGTGTTGTACTAGTTTCAATAGATTTAAATCGCAGACTCCGTGGTGAATTCAGATTACAATAGGTTTCACCTAACGGTAGGATTCTCAGCCAGCAGTACCATAGCGACCCAAACACTCTTAACAGGTGACACTATTACTTTTTAAGTAATTCCTATAGACACACTTTGATGTGATAAAACGTTGAACTACAGCTCTCCTTCGTATAAACATAATGTGATCAAATGTCTAATCTCGCACTGCATTTTTAAGTGATTCATCACATATGTATATTGGACATCCAAGATTTTCAGCAGGTTTCTAGTCATTACTCACATTTAGCATCCAGGCTTACTACCCATCGAGAACGAAGTCTCTGCTATGAGTTTCTGCCATGTTATTCACATATGACATTCCAGCACAGTAAATCACTGAGCGGGGTAATGCTGTTTCTATGATGTCACCATGCAGGTACTAACCTGCATAATTCTAAGTTTAGCACTCATTATATATATATATATATATATATATATATATATATATATATATATATGTGTGTGTGTGTGTGTGTGTGTGTGTGTGTGTGTGTGTGTGTGTGCGCGTGTGTGTGGTTTGTCATGTATCCTTCAACTTCTTGATAGAATAACGAGGCAATAGACGAACACTTACATAATGTGTGTGGTACCTTTAACAATTTCTCAAATTCCTAAAACGCATCTCCTGTTCTTTTAGTTGCCAATATCTACATTTTTATGCAAACGAGCCGCTGTTACTGTAGTAAGACGACGCAGAGAATATCGTTTTCGCTGCACAACACTACATTAGTCGGCCCAGTTAGCGATGACTTGAGATGCAGGGGAAATGCTCTTCGCGTGCAGCGATCTGCTAGAGGTGGAGTTGTAAACCTACCGTAGGCTACTGATACCTGCCATAAGTAAGCGGAGACTACGGCAGTTTTCCTAGTAGCATCGGCAGTTAAGATCGTAACTGCGATACCTGAGCGTTAAGTGTGTTTCATACCTATCGAGCATTACTCCATTGCGATCATTTTGTTTCCGTATGCGCTCAGTGTCTTACTAGATTCCCCTAGAAACCAGAAGCGGTGAGCTGTCTAGAAAGTGAATGAGGGTATATACAAAAGGCTGTGTAGCCTACGGAATATTTTTGTTCTACATAGTAAGTATCCTCTCCTTTACTTAAAAATAAACAGTATTCATAGCAACATTGAAACTGTCAATGTTTAATTCAGGTTTTATTCGAAAACCGTTCATTTGTAACGTGAAACAGAGGGGCGTTGGAGTAAAAATAAAAACAACACAGATTTACGAAACTGAGCTAGAAAATGCAATTTACTGAAAAGAAGGTAAAATTAAAAAAAAAAACTCAAAACAAAGACATATCAAACATCGCTTCAATACTTTGTCGAGCTTATATGAAACATGTTTGTCTTATTCATAAACAATTTTGACAGTTACCAGTAATAATAGGAAACTCTTGCCTTTGATCGTGATGAAGAATTTTCTATTGAGCATATAATAACAACAAGAATTACATAGACATTTTTATGTTTTCTTGGGCGCTACGCTAGTCAGTGGCGAGGCTGCAGCGTAAAGGTATCCTAAGGAAAGATAATTGTCTCCGGAAATTACGAAAAGACAGGTCACAATAGTTTGCTATCTTGTGGACTACGTTGATCTTGCTTCTTTCTTGCTATTCGACTTGCCATATGCCTCTTTAGGTAAATTCCAAGAGGCAAATTCTAGCTAATTGCGGCTTTATTGTCTGCACCTTTTTTTATGAATATTTTCCTTATTATTGGCTGCTTGGCGGTGAGTTTAGCGGACGTCTCTGCTTCGGATACTCCCCGATAATACATAGTGATTAGTGCTGTATCATTTAAGTTTTGACTTGTTATCTAACTGCTTCTTTCATTTGATAAAATTATGGGTGAAAGAGTAACTGTTCGATTTATCTACATTCATGATCAGGAAAGTGTTGAAATTTTCAGTATGTTTTGTATCCTTTGTACCAACTAACTTCAGTTTTATCTTGTAATACGCTTTTAAATTTTTTATTTGGTAATATGGGCCATTCGTCGAATCCATTTCAGATACTAAGAAGACGAAGAAAAAGAAAATTCTGCCTTACGGAGAACGGAAAAATCGAACTTGCTTCTTGCTTGCTTGTGCCTTAATCCCTGCGACACGTACCATCTCCATATTGTCACTCGAATTGCCTTTTAAAGTGCCTTGTCAAAAGTATACTTTGAAAAATGCGCTGCAAGTGGTTCGTGAACAGCATTAAATCGCTATGGCTCCTCACAATCGGTCCTCCAGCTGTTGCATGATTTAAGCATACGGAGAAAGCATCCCTTTGGTGCATTGCGCAAAAACTAGAAGGGCAAAACAGCGTGACGAATCTATTAATAGCAGGTGAGTACTATATTACTTTCAACTTTCGTTCATCAGTAAGAACACAGTATAAATAAATTTTCTCAAAAGTATGCGAAATGGTGCAGTGGGAGAAGGAGCAGCTATGGTTAACATCATATGAAGTTTAGAGAAAACGATCATGAGTTCTGTTCGACGAAAGAGGCTGTTATTTTTTTTTTAAGACATCATGTTACGCCAGTGACTGTTAAAGTTTTTATTTTCACTCTTGCAATTTCGGCCTTAGGCCATTATCAAGTGCAGCTGAAATGCAAAATGTTTATAAAATATTTTACAAAAATCGTTGTGTATTTTGACATTCGGCCGAATACACAATTTGAAAAATGCAGCTATTTAACCACGTTTACTTACATGTTTTAGCTTTAAGCCATGTCAACTTTATATACGCTGTAAACAGTCGTTCGCTGCTGTGGTTTAGTGCAAAAGTTACTAGTGATGGTGGAACAAACATGTGTATGTGCAGACTGTGATCTTTTACGATACATGGACATGTGTGCTTGCACTACTTAGCAGCGTTACGAATGTATATAACAGCGAATGACAACGACATATAAATATGTCAGCTTGTATAAAGTTGACATGGCTTAAAAGCCAAAACATTTCTGTAAGTAAACATGGTTACATAGCTACAGTTTTAAAATTGTGTAATCGGCCGAATGTCAAAATACACAACGATTTTTCAAAATATTTTATAAACATTTTATGTTTCAGCTGCACGTGGTAAGGGCGTAAGGCCGAAATTGCAATAGTGGAAATAAAAAGTTTAACAGTTACTGGAGTAAACATGATGTCTTTCAAAAAATTTCACATGACTGTGAATCCCAGTTTTGAAAAGTTACTTAGGTGCTGTTGTTTTAAACTACTACCACATTACACCTCGATAAGCTTCGTGAGAAGATAGCACTTTAAGCAATTACGTCAGACCGTTCTTAGGTGGATTTCAACATCTGAATATGAAAGTTTCGGGTAGTTGTAAATTCCTGCCACCGGAGAATACTATTAAAATAATTAATATACAGAACCCCACAGAAAGATATTCCACGATTCACTATAGTGGCAAGGTAACGGACGTGATTCCACGATTCGCGGAGTATGCTACGCTATTTTTGCATTTTTTTTTTTGGTTTGCAGATGAAGCCTAACCAAAACTTTTTTGCATTTTTTTCTGTACATAATCACCCACTTTGGCTTCTCACGTATGGATTCGATCACAGAAGTAAGTACCAAAGCCCTTATCGGGAAAGCTCATCGTGGACAGACTCCATGAAGCTGCGCATGACGCTACAAAATGAATAAATATACCGTTTCGTTAATTTAAATGGTAATCCGATCTAACACACAGAAAATGACGCGTACCACATTGCCCACCACACTTGTTAAATACAAATTACGAACACTATTCCCATTCGCCAGTTACAGCGTACTTTATTTCAGTTCTCACATCTCGGGGCTCGAAACGGAATCGCATACATACATATTTGTTTCTTCCATATATGAACAGATTACGTCTCAAGATTACGCTTCTTAACGACTGCACAGCAATTCGCGATTCAATCTCGATGAGCGAAACGGTTTTCAGCTTTCCAGTTCATTACGGCAATGTGAGCGTATCATATGAACCCACGGATCGTTTCTTAGTTTTACTGTGTAATTTCTGGACGACTAAAGTAGGCTCCTGAAACTAATATAAGTAGTATATTCTTAACAAAAATACGAAAAGTACTCTATTGTGGCACTGCTGTCGATGATGACTGAGAATAAAGAAAATGTATACGGCAAATTTCCCTGTCCTGTGAGTAATCGAGAAGGGATAATTTACTTGTTAGACGCCGTAGTCATGTAGTTGTCAGACAGAAAGAACTTTTATTTGCACGCGAAAGCACTGATACTGTCTCTTTTGGAGAATTTACCGCACTAGTTTATCAAGAATACATCAAAACTCAATATTTTACTCCCACTAACTGTACAATTTGCATAGTTACAAAAACAGAGATTATTCTTACTACAAAAGTAGCAGAATCTGTTACTTTTTTGGGCCCATCAAACATTTTTCCATTTTAACCTTTCATCAATACACATACCAAAAATTCATAATGTTTCACTCAGATTACTACTTTTGTCGTTACGCTATGTATACTAAATAAGTGGTCGTTTTGACAGAACAAAAATACATGTGGTTTTTCGCATTAAAAAAGCAAGTGCATTTATGTAAAACAATTAATAAATTGTGCATAAACATCATCTATTAATTTGTCAGTTGTTTATTGTTGTCTTTCGCTATACACAAAATACTTTTATTATCTTGTGATAAACTGGGTTTTAGGATGTTTTAAAATCTTTGTATCAACTGTATGAGGATGATAAATTACATCAAGGGGAATAACTTTTGTCAGAGGAAAATGTTCGTTGATCCATGCAGCAATGCTATGCGTCTTTAAAACTGGTTATGTCTCTGAAAGGCAGTAGGACGTAGGCAGTCTACAGTATTTCTAAGCAGTGTGTGTTGCCTACAGTCTAATCATCTCTGCGTAAAAAGGGATAGGCTGAGTTTCTAAGACATCCTGGAATTAATTAACTAGTTTGTTTCATATTCCATGGGTCACCTGCAAGATAAATTATAATGATATGGAATGAGTCATTTAACATTCACATTACAAATTAGTATGTAAATATAGATAAATGCTGAATATTTTTTTTATTTTATTTTCATTTGATAAGGTATACAGTAATTCCTATCCACTAGCCTTTACATATTATGGTAATGGAAATTCTCCTACAGAATATAAGCAATTGTGAAGGAGAAACGTTTTCAGTCTGTCTTCAAAGTTTACGTTGCTGGCTGTCGGTCATTTTCTAACACTGGGTAAGTAACAAAAAAATTAGGTTGTAGCATTGTACATCCCTTTCGTGCTAAGTGCAACCTTAATGTGGAGTAATGAATGTCATTTTTTCTTCTGGTACAGTAAATATGTACAGTACTGTTCCTTTTGAACTGCTGTGGATTATTTAGAACAAACTTCATGAGTGAATAAATAAACTGTGAAGCAGTAGTCAGAATGCCTAACTCCTTAAACAGGTGATTGGGAGTGAGTACCATGTATTATCCTTACAGCCTGCTTATGAGCAATGAAGCAATGAAGACTTTCTTTCTTCAATATGAGTTAACCCAGAAAGTTATTTCATATGAAATTGTTGAATGAAATAATCCAAAATATGTCAAATTTCGGATTTGTATCTGCCTGGGATTTGCAATGATTCTAAGTGAAAATATGGCTGAGTTAAATTGTTTTAGGAATTCCAAAATGTGCTTTTACTAGTTTAAATTCTCATCGATAATGTTGTGTCTTTTTAAAATTGAGGGTGACAGCATTCACAGAAAACCACTCAGTAATACTTTTGAGAACATTGTTTGTCATTTCTTCTGTTACTGCACGTATGTCTGGATTGATTATAATGCCAGTGTCGTCCGCAAGAGGAACTAATTCTGCTTGTTGTATATCAGATGGCGAATCGTCTATGTATATGAGGAATAACAGCAGACCTGAGACTGAGTCTTGAGGAACCACACATCAGTTTTCTTCCCAATGAGAATAATTACCTGCACTACATTTGTTGGCTTACTAAGTACAACTTTTTGTAATCCTTTGGTTAGATATGACTTTGGTTAGACATGACATTGTCCACTGGTTGGCTATACACTCAGCTTCATTAAACTTCATTTTATCTAGGAGAATATTGTGATTCACACAGCAAAATCTCTTAGACAGGTCGCAGAAAATACCAGCGGCGATATTTTGTCATTTAATGCTTGTAAAATTTGATGAGTGAACATGAGAATGGCGTTATCGGTAGAGCAACTCTTTTGAAATTTAAACTGCGAATTGCTGAGGATATTATTGCTGCTCAGGTGAGATACCTTTCTAGAATACATCACCTTCTCAAAAAGTTTAGAAAATTATATCAACAGTGAAACAGGTTGGTAGTTAGTGACGTCCCTCCTATCGCCTTGCTTAATGAGAGGTTCGATAACGTCATATTTCAATCTCCTTGGAAAAATGTCTTGAATCAGTCATACGTTACATGTTTCAGATAAGACAGGGCTTATTATACGGTAACAAATCGCAAGTATTCGATTCTAAACACCATGAATATCAGATGGTCTTTTATTTTTGAGGGAATATATAATTTCCTTAACTTTTGAAGCAGAAGATAGTGATACATTCATATGATTGAATTTTATGAGAGTGGTTTTTTCAACATACTGCTGCGATTTGCCTCTTGAATTATTTTTTCCTACACTTTCTGCTATATTTAATAAGTGATAATTAAATATATTTGCTATCTATGACTCATCATTTTAGCTCTTCGTTTCGTTCAATAGTGATGTTATCATGTGCTTTGGCTGGCTGTCCTGTCCCTCATTTCACTACATTCCATACAGCATTAACTCTGTTGTCGGAAGTACTGATTTCTGACGCTATGTGCATGTTCTTTGATTTTTTAGCAATTTTTCTTGGTAATTTTGAGTAGTTTCTCTAACTTGCAAACACTGCAGGATCTCTACGTTTTCTTTCCAACAGACGCATTTCCATTTTCCTTCCACAAGATAATTTAATGCTCTAGAGATCCATGCTTTTTTACATGGCTGTTTAATGTCCTTTCTGATTATCTTATGTGAAAAGATGTTTGCAAATAATAATATGAATCATTATCAACTACATTCCAACAGTCTTTATCCACCTCTCCTGGAAAGTTAATTACTGAGATCAAATTGTAGGCTCCAAGTGAGGTTTCCATATCATTTTTCCTATCAGAATCCTTTAGAAAATCTACATTGAAGTCACCGTCTGCTTCTATCTGACAGATAACATAGTAAGGGATCCAGATTCCTCATAAATAGTTCAAGTATTTCACAGTGGAAATCTGTACACAGTTACAGTTAAAAGGGAACTATTTTCCGTGGTTAATTCACAAGCACACACTTCTCTCTGCATATCACTACAAAATCTACTTATCTCAACGTTTTGGAACTTGAGTTCTCTCTCAATATATCTAACAACTCCCGCTTTTCCCATATTAGTTCTGCATGAGTGAGATACTAGAGCGTAGTCTTCTATATGTAACCTATTGAACCCTTTGGTTATGTGGTACTCGAACAGGCACAGGATGTATATTTTTCAGAGTTCTTTAAATTTTCCAAACAGAAACGTATCTCTTCTACTTATTACTCTATCCTCTAACATTTCGAAGAAACAGGCTAACCATACTTTTCTGTGCCGTTTAAGCATTTTCTGTGATGCTTATTTCTTTCAAAAGAATGTGCCTAAATGCTGATTGTAAGCCAAAAAAGGCACATCTCTGGCACCAGTAACTACAGGGATCTTGCTTTGTGTGATGGTGGTTTCCAACAGTTTTCTCCAGGAAGCTGAGCCAGCTTATCTTTCCCTCTCCTTTTCAGGTACTGGCTGTGTCTAGCATATCTCCAACTCCAAACTGTAGCAAAAGGCTTTGCGCTCATAAGAGATTTAATTTCATTCCGCACCAGCCTGCTCATCTCTGTTTTGGTTCAAATGGCTCTGAGCACTATGGGACTTAACATCTATGGTCATCAGTCCCCTACAACTTAGAACTACTTAAATATAACTAACCTAAGGACATCACACAACACCCAGTCATCACAAGGCAGAGAAAATCCCTGACCCCGCCGGGAATCGAGCCCGGGAACTCGGGCGCGGGAAGCGAGAACGCTACCGCACGACCACGAGCTGCGGACATCTCTGTTTTCAGACGGCTTACAGCATTGTTAAGCCAGGCTGGTCATGGCGCTGTAGGACCTCCACAAAACTCACATTTGTTTGTGTAGTTGCTACTTCTATTTCATCCAGGTCACCCTAATGCTGTAATTACTGTCCTTAGCCAGGCTGTTCCTCGCTCCACCTACTACAAGAACCTGATCCTCTTTGCCAAAATCTTTGCAAAAATTACCTATTCCTCTGTCACCTGGCTAAGATTATTACTTGACTTCACAATACTTGTGACCTGGTGCCCTGTTACTAATCTGTCCTGTACCATCTGGCCTTCACCCCTGCCATGGCTACTGCCTACCAGCAAGACTCTTCTTCCCTCCCACTTTTGGTACCGACCTACACTTAGTTTCTTTGCTAGAAGTCTGCTGCACCCACTGAGACCCAAAGCTGAATGACGCTCTTGCCTTCCTACGTCTGGCAACAAGTCAGAGTCATATTTATTAGACACTCTCAACTCAGATGTCGGTGAAAGAGTTGAAGAGCTGGTTCCCTTTCTCCCATTGTTTGTTACATTTACTCAGTTCCCACCATCTTTTCCACCACTAGTCCGCAGCTCGTGGTCGTGCGGTAGCGTTCTCGATTCCCGGCGGGGTCAGGGATTTTCTCTGCCTCGTGATGACTGGGTGTTGTGTGATGTCCTTAGGTTAGTTAGGTTTAAGTAGTTCTAAGTTCTAGGGGACTGATGACCATAGATGTTAAGTCCCATAGTGCTCAGAGCCATTTGAACCATTTTTCCACCACTAAACACGTCTACCTCAAATTTCACATACCCTAACTCAGCCTGAAGGACACGAATCTTTGCGTCCTACTCAGCGATTCTTTTGTCTCTTTTGCAAAGTCTACAGTTCCATGGGCGAGCCTAGCTGAGTTCCACGTTCAGTTCCCCACTAGTCACCCGAGTGAAAGTCCAACCCACAGTCTACAACTCCTTCTCTGACTATCCTACAGGATCATCCTCAATTTTCACGCATTGCAACGCGGATTACATGCTTAAAATAGGATTGAATCACTCAGCACATTTCACACTATGCGGATTTTCGTTACTTAGAGGCGCAAAGATTAAGCCTCCAGATTAGCCACTCAGGTGTGGTAAACATAAAAAGTTAATTATTTCCCCTTACAACAAAAACTCAGCACTCACTTAACTGCGGTATCTGTTAATTAACTTATTGACAATAGTATGTAACTTTTAATTTGACTTTGACGTTCGAAAACTTTATGTAAACAAACTACACATACAAAAGGCTCTAAATGAAACAACTTGAGATTTACGCTACAAATCTCAAACTTAAGGCTTTCTTGATTAAAACGACTATCAATGTACTGGGGTAGGTAGTATGCTGATGCAGAGGACCTGGTTAGTAGACCCTCCTAGTCGGTGAAACGCTGTGTGGAAGGCAAACCAAAGAATGGGTTTTATTGGCATAACTCTGTGAAGATGCAATAGATCTACTGAAGAGAGTGCTTACTCTAAGTTTGTCCATCCCCTTCTGGAGGATGTGTTGTATGTCACCCTTACTATATCGGACTGACGTTGGACATCGAAAAAGTTCAAATAAGGGCAACTCGTGAAATGCGAGATAGTGTCCCGGATATGATGCGTGAATTGTGGTGGTAGTCATTAAAACAAAGGCGTTTTTCTATACGGCGAGATCATTTCACGAAATTTCTATTTGCAGCTTTCTCCTACAAAAGCGTCCGCCTCCGTAGTGCAGCGGTAGCGTTACAGCCTACCACGCAAGGGGACCCGGGTTCGATTACCGGCAGGGGACTGGGTGTTGTGTGTCCATCAGCATTGACACGCAAGTCGACAAAGTGGCGTCAACTATAAAGACTTGCAATACGGCGGCCGAACCCCGAAGGGGATATCACGGCCAGTAAATGCCATACGATAATTTCATTGTTTTCCCTACAAAGGCGAAAATATTTTACTGACGCCCACCTGCGTAGGGAGCGACAACACTCGTAATGAAATAAGAGAAACCAGAGCTCGCACGGAAAGATTTAAGTGTTCGTTTCTCCCGGGCTCTGATTGAGAGTGTAATGGCAGAGAAATAGTGTGAAAGTCGTATGATGAACCGTCTGCCAGGTACTTACGTGTGAATTACAGAGTAGTCATTTATGTGTAGATCTCATCGTGCCAGGGCCGGTGAATTCAATGAAAAGATGCTTAGAGTCGCCGGGAAGTGTCCGCGAACATTTTGTCTCCAACAACAGTTTACCCCCAAGATGCGATATTCGTTTCATCGACATGCATTAACAGGGGCATTAAAACACGAAGAATGTACAATGATGTGAGAAAAGTCATAGGACGCCCCCATAATATTGTGTTGGACCTACTTTCGTCCGGTGTACTGCAGCAAAACAACGTGGTATGGACTCAAGAAGTCGTTGGAAGTCCCCTGCAGAAATATTGAGGTACAGTGCCTCTATAGCCTGCTGTAACTGCGAAAGTGTTGCCGGCGCAGCATTTTGTGCGCGAACTGACCTATCGATTGTTGTTGTTGTTGTTGTTGTGGTCTTCAGTCCTGAGACTGGTTTGATGCAGCTCTCCATGCTACTCTATCCTGTGCAAGCTTCTTCATCTCCCAGTACCTACTGCAACCTACATCCTTCTGAATCTGCTTAGTGTATTCATCTCTGGGTCTCCTCCTACGATTTTTACCCTCGACGCTGCCCTCCAATACTAAATTGGTGATCCCTTGATGCCTCAGAACATGTCCTACCAACCGATCCCTTCTTCTGGTCAAGTTGTGCCACAAACTTCTCTTCTCCCCAATCCTATTCAATACTTCCTCATTAGTTATGTGATCTACCCATCTAATCTTCAGCATTCTTCTGTAGCACCACATTTCGAAAGCTTCTATTCTCTTCTTGTCCAAACTATTTACCGTCCATGTTTCACTTCCATACATGGCTACACTCCATACAAATACTTTCAGAAACGACTTCCCGACACTTAAATCTATATTCGATGTTAACAAATTTCTCTTCTTCAGAAACGCTTTCCTTGCCATTGCCAGTCTACATTTTATATCCTCTCTACTTCGGCCATCATCAGTTATTTTGCTCCCCAAATAGCAAAACTCCTTTACTACTTTAAGTGTCTCATTTCCTAATCTAATACCCTCAACATCACCCGACTTAATTCGACTACATTCCGTTATCCTCGTTTTGCTTTTGTTGATGTTCATCTTATATCCTCCCTTCAAGACACCATCCATTCCGTTCAACTGCTCTTCCAAGTCCTTTGCTGTCTCTGACAGAATTACAATGTCATCGGCGAACCTGAAAGTTTTTATTTCTTCTCCATGGATTTTAATACCTACTCCGAATTTTTCTTTTGTTTCCTTTACTGCTTGCTCAATATACAGAATGAATAACATTGGGGAGAGGCTACAACCCTGTCTTACTCCCTTCCCAACCACTGCTTCCCTTTCATGTCCCTCGACTCTTATAACTGCCATCTGGTTTCTGTACAAATTTTAAATAGCCTTTCGCTCCCTGTATTTTACCCCTGCCACCTTTAGAATTTGAAAGAGAGTATTCCAGTCAACATTGTCAAAAGCTTTCTCTAAGTCTACAAATGCTAGAAACGTAGGTTTGCCTTTCCTTAATCTTTCTTCTAAGATAACCTATCGATTATGTTCCACAAATGTTCGGTGGGACTTATGTCGGTCAATCTGGCAGGCCAAATCATTCACTCGAACTGTCCAGAACGTTTGACATGGCTTACTGTCATCCATAGAAATTACACGTTATTTGGGAAATGAAATGAACGCCTGCACATGGTCTCCAAGTAACCGAACATAACCATTTCCAGTCAATGATCGGTCCAGTGGAACCAGAGGACCTAGTCCATTCGATGTAAACACAACCCACACCGTTAGGGAGCCACCACCAGCTTGCACAGTGCCTTGTTGACAAGTTGGACCCTTGGCTTCGTGGAGGCTGCACCACAGTCGAACAATACGATCAGATCTTACAAACTGAAATTGGGACTCATCTGACTAGGCCACGGCTTTCCACTAGTCTAGAGTCCAACCGCTGTGTCACGAGCCCAGGAGAGGCGCTGCAGTCGACGTCGTGCTGTTAGCAAAGGCACTCGCGTCGGTTGTCTGCTGCCAGGGCCCATTAACGCCAAATTTCACTACACTGTCCTAACAGATACGTCCGTCATATGTCCCACATAAATTTCTGTAGTTATTTCACCCAGTGTTGCCTGTTTGTTAGCACAGATAACTCTACTCAAACGCCGCTGCTCTCTGTTCTTAAGACTGCGTTGTCCGTGATGATAGGCATTGCATGAATTTTTATATTCTTGGCACACTCTTGACACTGTGAATCTTGAAATATTAATTTCCTAACGATTTTCGAAATGTAATGTCCCAAGCGTCTTACTCAAACTACCACCCGACGTTCAAAGTGTATTAATTACCGTTGTACGGAAATCACCTTTTCAACTGAATCTCCTGAGTTCAAGTGACAGCTCCGCCAATGCAGTGCCTTTTTATACGTTGTGTACGCGATACTGCCGCCACCTGTATATGTGCACATCGCTAACCAGTGACTTCTGTCACTTCATTGTAGTATTCCAGTAGCAACTGGGCAGCGCTGCTGCATTGCGGTACCAATTGGTGTGACCGAGCGAGGTGGCGCAGTGGTCAGCACACTGGACTCGCATTCGGGAGGATGACGGTTCAAACCTGCGTCTGGCCATCCTGATCTAGGTTTTCCATTATTTCTGTAAATCGTTTCAGACAAATGCCGGGATGGTTCCTTTGAAAGGGTACGGACGACTTCCTTCTCTAATCCGATGGGACCGATGACCTCGCTCTTTGGTCCCTTCCCCTAAATCAACCAACCAACCAACCAGTTGGCGTGGGCCAGCGCGGTACACAAGTAGCCGCTCGAATACTGATAATGTATCGTGTTTTACTGTTCCTGTTAACACATGTCGATAAATTGCATATCGCACTAATTTGGGACCCCTCTGTCTAATGAATAGGCAAAATTCTGCTTAAAAAATTATTTTGCTTGTGACGGAAAAAAAGACGGTTTCCGTCGGCAATGGACGCCGCATGAAAGACGTGATGATCAGTATTTGTTTAGGTTGACTCCAGCTATATATTGTGAAATCCGAAGGATCTGCGATATAATTAATGGAAGGCTCCTTATTACAGTCGTGCAGATGATGTAGTGTCCCTGTGTCATATCTTATAGCAGTCCAACCCACATACCTTCCGGCACGTAGATCTCAACTATGATGTGGCTTGCAGTGGGCGTCACTTGTGAGTACAGGCCAACGCGTAGCAGCGATGATGACTCTCAGCAGGTGCGTGAAGGTCAGCACTAACCTGATGGCATCTACACGTGATCTGGTAGCTCGTTATCCCGCAGCACAGAAAAGATGCGGTAACTGAATCCTGAGTCGCTGCATGAAAGGGGTACTGGAATGTGACAATGGTTCACTGCTTCTACAAAAACAATCGATACTTCGGTATGTTATTTGGTTTATTAGTTAAAACGCACCAAAGACAAAAAAATTGCCCCCAATATGTTTTACCAGCGCGAATTAGGTGCACTTTGCAAAGTTAAGAATACAGTCTGAATATATTACTGGAATAATCAACCATTCTGACAGAACATTTTTCAATAGAGACTTGTCTAATTTCTCCGACGGCGCATCTTGAAGTGCCCTCTGACTTTGCCAGTATATAAGGGGTTTTTAATAAGTAACGGAACGAATTTTTTTTCGGCCAATTTCGGTTGAAAAAATGCGGAATCTGTTGTGGGACATCCAGGAATAGCCTTGCTTCAGTCCATATAGTTTCATGAATTTCCGATAGCTGGCGGCGCTGTACGTAGCCTTCAAAATGGCTTATTTAGAGGTCGTGCGTTTGAAGTAAGGAGCTGTCATTGAATTTCTTTTGGCAGAAAACCAGAGCATTGCAGATATTCATAGGTGCTTGTAGGATGTCTACGTCTACCGAGACGTGGCAGTTAACAAAAGCACAGTGAGTCGTCGCGCGAGGCGTTTGTCATTATCGCAACAAGATCGTGCAAATACGTTTCATCTCCTATGTGCCGGCAGGGAGCACACAGCTGAGAATCTTGCAGTTTTGGAACGTGCTGACACCATTATTCGAGATGAACGACAAATCACAATCGAAAACCTCACTACATAACTGGACATCTCTTTTGGTAATGCTGACATACTCTTCCCTCAGTTACGATGCTGCGTGTGCTCGTAGGGTTGCTCGCCGGCTGACAGCAAACCATAAAGAGCAACGTAGGACCATCTGTGCGGGTTTTTGTCGAACACCGTCCCAGACTATGGAACACGGGTTCATCACTTCGAACCGGAAACAAAACGCCAATCCATGGAATGGCGGCACACCACCTCTCCTCCGAAGAAAAACTTCACAGCTGCACCCTCAACCGGCAAAATCATGTTGACAGTCTTCTGGCACTCTGAAGAGGTTACTCTGTTTGATGTCGTCCCTCATGGTGCAACGATTAACTCCCATGTGTACTGTGCTACCCTCAGGAAATTGAAGAAACGACGTCAGCATGTTCGTCGCCACAAAAGTGCAAACGAACTTCCACATCTCCATTACAACGCGAGGCCTCACACAAGTCTACGCACGCGAGAGGAGCTCACAAAACTTCATTGGACTGTTCTTCCTCTCCACTCTTCAGCCCAGATCTCGCACATTCCGACTTCCATCTGCTTTGCCCAATGAAGGATGCACTTCGCGGGAAGTAGTACGAGAGTGATGCGAAGGTTACTGGCGTAGCAAGACTTTGGTTCCGATATCACCAGTAGAGTGGTACCATACAGGCGCTTACAATAATGTGACGTAAGGCCGTAGCCAGATGTTGTGTTGAAAAATACGGTATAGAGCCAAAAGAGTGTGGAATAATACGGTATATAGGTATCCTGAATAAAACTAACCCACTTTCAGAAAAAAAGTGTTGCATTTCCTATTGAATTCACCTCATATAACGATTTCAGTCATAGTGCTGCTTAAAGTCTGTTCACTGCTGTTTGTGATCACACTAGTTAATATTATGGTTTGATAAATTAACACTAAAAACAAGAAGCGATACAGTAAGATAAAGGAATACTTCCATGCATATTTCACGGCAGTGGCAAAGCACTGTCGAAGAATTTTTTCGAGCATTTTGTAGAACTTTTCCACCTACTGATCTGCAGTGTCTCTATCTTTGCCAAATAGAAGTGTTGCTTTCCACGTCACTAAATCAAATACGCGTCACTCATTGTCACCTACTGTTCCTAATCACCCACGCCTTGGAACACGTGCCAATGGTAAATAACTGCTTCTCCTGAAGCCAGTTCGATCTGTTCATAGCTGCGACGTGATTAAAAAAAAATCTCTAAAATTTCCTTAAATGGTGATTCCAGCATAGTTGGTCACGCAAAAAGCTACAAAGAATTACACTTTCACCTTTATTCGTAAATAAGAACCGTTCGAGTCATGCACTGACACGAATATTCCAAATAAATGAAATTACTTTCACTGCGTTGATACTACTGACAGAAATTCCTTGGAAAACTCTCATTTCGTTATGAACTCTGTGGATGTAGAGTCTTTTCTAAACCTTCAGATCAAACTTACACTGACGATAGAGCATCTTAGACTGAGTATTTTGAAATGAGGAGCCATTGCCGGCCGGTGTGACCGTGCGGTTTAGACGCTTCAGTCTGGAACCGCGTGACAGCTACGGTCGCAGGTTCGAATCATGCATCGGGCATGGACAGTGTGATGTCCTTAGGTTAGTTAGGTTTAATTAGTTCTAAGTTCTAGGCGACTGATGACCTCAGAAGTTAAGTCGCATAGTGCTCAGAACCGTTTGAACTATTTTTTTGAGGAGCCATTATTTGAAACTGAATATTTCAGGCAATATCAAAAAGAGTGGGTGACACATGTTTTTAAACTTCTTATGTATCATGGAAAATAGCTATTGCATCGATATTGGTAACAGTACCTTGAAAAGTACTACACAGTCTTCTATGATGAAGCAACGGTGGAGTACTGTCATATTCCCGGCTGTGGCCACCAGTACTTTATCTTGCTAGAGGCTCGCCTTGATGCAGCTTGATACACGTGAAGTAGCCTAGGGTGCAAAAGTGGAGTGAGGTATAAGCGACAGATGACACAGTATGTACCACTCATGTGGGAGAGTGCGCCAACTGTACTGAACTTGCTTCTGATTGGTCGGCACATTCGGGTGTTAGGCGCCAAATCGCCTAACTTATTATTAATGATTTATATACTTTACATTGTGTTTAATCCAGCTTTCAGTATGACAATCTTTCATGATTACCTACGAGTCTACCGTTATTGTTCATTAAATTTCGCTAGTTATGAGTAGTGTTCGGATCGATATACACTTAAAAGCCACGAAATATGCGCCAAAACTCCTCGAAATATGCAGTTAAAATATGCTCTTGCTGCCAGTATATGCCTTTAAATATGCAGCTAAAATTCTGTAATTACGTATTTCTCTTAAATAAATTCTTTAAAATACGCATTTTACTTGAGAAAATGAATGAATAACCATCAAATATTTTCAATAATGGCTATAATTCAATGAATAAAATGACGTATAATATAGGTACTTATACGATAAGTTTGCTAAATTCGAAAAATTATAGTTTGTTTGAACTACCAACATTTTTTTCCCTAGTCTCTACATGAAAATTTTTCCTGTGGTCAGATAATAACATTTTCAATCTTGAAAATGATAGTTCAACATCACATGACACTACAGGTAAAAATTTAAGAGCAGCGACATCAGACGATGTGAAATCATTTAGATTCTCGGAGCGTTTCTCTCCTTCCAGTAACTGAGCGATCTTCCTAATCGCAGGCCAACCAGGATTTCTATGAAGAACTGCATCCAATACTCTTCTAAGTCTCTCACCGATCTGACCTGGCCAACTCTTACTCTGTGTCCTGAGTCCTTCGACGAGACCCACTGCCTTCGTAACTTCCATATTACGAGTCAAAAGTTTCTCAATTAGGTTTGGAAGGCCAGCCAAGTGCTCTCCGATGAAAGATCGGCTGTGTAACACGCTGGAATTGTTCAGGAAGTCCTTGGCTTTTGGTATGGTTAAATTTTGGCTATCTACAAAGCCCTTTAAGACCTGGAACAAGAAAGTAGTAATCTAGTGAATATCGGTGTCCGCCACCGGTAGCTGAGTGGTCAACGTGACAGACTGTCAATCCAAAGGCCCCGGGTTCGATTCCCGGCTGGGATTTTCTCCGCTCAGGGACTGGGTGTTGTGTTGTCCTAATCATCATCATTTCATCCCCATCGACGCGCAGGTCGCCGAAGTGGCGTCAAATCGAAAGACCTGCACCAGGCGAACGGTCTACCCGACGGGAGGCCCTGGCCACACGACATTTCATTTCATTTAGTGAATATCGGTTTCAAGGTGAAAACTGCTGTACACAGAAATAAGCTTAATATTGAAATTCTGTTAAAAATGGCTCTGAACACTATGGGACTTAACTTCTGAGGTCATCAGTGCCCTAGAACTTAGAACTAGTTAAACCTAACTAACCTAAGGACATCACACACATCCATGCCCGAGGCAGGATTCGAACCTGCGACCGTAGCGGTCGCGCCGTTCCAGACTGTAGCGCCTAGAACCGCTCGGCTGAAATTGTGTCCTTATTCAATTTATGCAGGACTACATACGCATCCATACCTCTTCAACTTTTCTGTGGTTCTCTGCATAATAGTTTGCAGCTGAAATCCACGTTCCCCACCTCGTCAGGACTGGTTCAGGGTGAGCAGTCTTGAACTCTCTCACTCGACTTGGTGCCCTGATGAAAACCTTCTTTGCTGAAGATATAAGGCTGTTGATCTCTGGCAATGTGACTCTGACCTGTTCAGCGACTCAATGGATGCTATGAGCCAGACAGGTGAGGTGAATAAATTTAGGGTAAAACACCCGGAAACACTCTGCGGCCTTCAGCATATATGCGGCAGTATCCGTCACAATGGCCAAAACCTTTTCTCCCCATGTTTCTGATCTCCACTTCTCCATAGAACGCCTGGAAGAAATCAAAGGATTTAAAAATTTTATATTTTATATTTTGAGCTTTTCCTCATTACAGAGTCTTATCTAAAACATAATAATTTACTTGGAAATTACAATACAAACAATAAACGTTCTTAAACTATACTCTCAAAATATTTCTCCAGGTGTTTCGATCTTGCGTGTCCTCTTCCTCTGCGCCCATTCTCCTCCTTGTGTGCTGTACATTTTGGAGCCAGGTGGTCACAGGTCGCCCTCTTCTTCTTCTCCCCTCCGGTTCCCACTCCAGTATCAATTTTGGTATTCTGGCTCCCTCCATTCGTCGTACATGCCCGTACCACTGTAATTTCTTCCTATCCATTACGTCATATATTCTTTCTTTTATTTCCATTCTCCTTATTACTTCGGTGTTCCTTACCTTTTCTTTCCTGGAGATTCTTGCCGATCTTCTCCAAAAGTCCATCTCTAGAGCTTGTACAGTAATTTTTTAATGTGGTTCATGTTAATTGTTCAGGTCTCCGTTCCATACAGAACCACGCTCTCTAATATGGATTTGTATATTAATTTTTTAGGTCTGCTCATTACATTCCTGCTCCATAAGACTGAGTTAAGCATCCCAATGACCCTCCGTCCGCTACTAATTCTTTTATTGATTTCTGACTCCGATTTTCCCTCGATTTCTAAAATGGATTCCAAATAACACAAAGTGTTTATCTTTTTGATTTTCTTTCCTTCAATGTATAGCTCATCTGAATCATTAGTCAAGTATTCTGTTTTTTGGTAATTAATCTTCAAACCCCAAGTTTTGTATGCTACTGCTAGTTGATTGCAGATATAGTTAGCATTCTCCCCATCTTGTGCTACGACTACTTGATCAAAAAATTTTACAGTTTTTTAATTATTTTATTTTTGGCTCGGGACATGGTGCGAAAAACTAATTATTTGCTCGGGATATGCTGTGAAAAACTGCACTCTTATTTCACCTATAATTTATTTTAAACTATTCAGTATTGGCGAAACCTACACAATGCTTCCTGCAATGTGCGTGCAATCGTGGCGTGTGTCGTTCGTTCCACTTCTTTGCACAGTACGAGGTGTCCTCATCCAGCCTCGTCAGCAGAGAGTTTTCCAACTATGGCGTGCAGCATATACCGACCGCAAGAATCAGTGGTTGCGTCAACGGATAGGCAGACTGGAGAATCGCCAATGTCTTTCCTAATGTTCTCCAATGTCTGTAATAGAGAAACTAAATTAAAAAATACACAAACATGTGGACACTGCGTAGGAGACGTACACACTAAAACTATATCCGTTTTAGCACCTACCTATATTTTGACTATTTTTCTTTTATTAAAGCCTCGCAAAGATCTTCATTGAGCCGGCCGCGGTGGTCTAGCGGTTCTGGCGCTGCAGTCCGGAACCGCGGGACTGCTACGGTCGAAGGTTCGAAACCTGCCTCGGGCATGGGTGTGTGTGATGACGTCCTTACGTTAGTTAGGTTTAAGTAGTTCTAAGTTCTAGGGGACTTATGACCTAAGATGTTGAGTCCCATAGTGCTCAGAGCCATTTGATATTCATTGAACTCATTTTTGTCGTCCATATGCTCCGAAAATGAGGAGATCAATGGTTGCTGTAAAATTTTTAACGTGTCTTGGTTACGTTTTTCTGGTGTTGAGATGTCTTTTTATGCTGACCCAGCTGAAACTTTTTCTCAACCGTGGCCTAAAGCGTTGGAGAAGTGAATAAATATCAATAAGTACGTACAATTGTACAAAAATGTAAGAGAATTGTGTGTACCCGCGAGATGGTCACTCATAAAAGTGAATTAAGACCACAAATAAGTCTCTAAAAATTGGAACTTCGATCCCTCACAACATTAACAGTTTTTTTTTTTTACTTTTCGATAACGTCGAAGCTAAGTCCTAAAGGTTTTTTTTTTTGTTCCTTCCCATTCGTTCATAGAAAACATGTACGCAAATTTACAAATGAACCTAATAATTGTTTTAACTTCTTGGAAAATTATTGAAAAAGAAACAAAACAAAATTAAACTTACCTCATTTTCACATAGTTGGCAGAAAATTATTTTTCCGTCCGTTGTGAAAGCACAATCGCTCCCGATCCATTTCCTTAAATTATTGGTTTTTGGCCTGGGCATATTCGTAATTTGAAGAAGGTGGCAAAGATTCGATGTGAACAGCACGGAAACACACGCAAGAATGATTCATATTCCGAAATGCCAGCAACAACTGGTAGGGCATTGTTGGCGCACTGCAGAGATCAGGTGAGCGACCTGAACACTCATTAACTTCGAAGCATGTTTCTACTCCGATAATCCATCTTGTAACAATGAACCATCACAAGTCTTTAGCATCCTTATCCGTGAGACTACCGGAGTGGAAAAACAAGACTATGTCCCTCGATAAGCTACCCACGTTTACCTGCATGGCTCGTCCTGTATTATCTCATTTTGGAAAACTATTGGCCTAATATTCTGGGAGGTTCTTGGGCTGTCAGGGAAGAAAATGAACCTAAATATGACCTCTAAATGTCAAAAGTATGCATCTTTATTGCCATTTCCTCTAAATATGATAATAATATGCTCAAACGCCAAAAATATGCAAATATATGCATTTTAAATTTGAATTTAAAGTAGCCTAGTACCCCCAATGTATCACAATTCGTAAAGATACACCAGGTACCGGTACCGTAAAAAAATGATATGCAAAATCCGAACTCTAGTTATGAGAAACATAAGAACAACGGTATTGCAACCGAAGTGCTTCGGACACCTTCGGGTAGCTTTGAAGCGCCTGGGAGACATACTTCGGCTGCGCTAGTCAGACTGTTTCTGGCATTCTGAAGGTCCGGTCACGCAACTCTGTTTCGGTCGTTCGGAGGGCCGGACGCGTAAGACCGTTTCGGGCGTTCTTCAGAGCCGGACATGCATCTCTGTTTCGGAACGGACATGTCGTACTCTGTATCGGAAGTTGTCAGAAAAAGTTGCTGTACAATTAAGAAAGCTATGTCGAGTGTTGTAAAAGACAGTGTAAAAAGTGTGATCATACAAAATATAACAAAACAGGATACAGTAATGAGCAGTGTAGCCTACCATCATTGTCAGTACTACAGATTTTTCCCTCTGTAGATACGGAGACTAACCTGAGCAAGTGGCATCCCATAAAAAGGCACCATCACAGGTTCCAGATGACGGCATAGCAGCCTCCGCCGAAGAAGATCCCATGACCTACGAGCTGAGTTCTGCGCTGGGCGCACAAGTTTAGAAGACGACAGGTTGGTGGGAAGAACGGTTAGGGACTCTTATTCAATCTCTCCAGATCTCTCCAGCTTCCAGATCTGATTTCCAAAGGACACGCATGATTTATAGTACACTTCTGTTTATAGTTCATGACTGTTCGCAATAGGTGTCTTTTTTTTATATGGTCTTTAGTCAGAAGAGTAGCTTAATGAATCTCTCCTCGCTAGACTATCCTTAGCGAGCCTCTTCATTTCTTCTACAGTCTACATCCACTTGGAACCTGCTTACTGTAGTCAATTCTTGGTATTCCTAATCGTCCTCATCAAGCGATCTCTTGTCTTTTCTTCAAAGGGTTCTGTAATTTTTCTATACGCAGCATCTATCTTTCCATTACTCATGTATGTTTCTACTGCTTATCGTTTGACTTGTAGTCATTTCTGCTTTGACCTTTCACACATCCTGCTAATCGCCTTCTTTATAAATCTGTATTCTGTAAGTAAATCTACCTCGATACTCCGCAAGCCACCGTACCTTTCGACTGTTTTGCTCACTGTTTTTGAGATTTCCTCCTTTCGTTTGTCAAATTCAGTATATTACGTATTATCCAGAGAGTTCTACAGGGGCTTGCCTTTATACCTAGGTCCTCTGGTGCTTTGGTTATACCTCTCAAAACTATCCATTTGTCTCCTATTGTATTTATTTCTCCTGTTTCAGCCAATAGGCGCTAACGCGCCATTTCAAAACAACCCCTGATTCTTTCGACGTATCCAGACCCCACGGCCTTAATTTCTTACCGTCATGTGATTTCTTCAATTTTAATCTGGAGTCAATTACTATGGAATTATGATCAAAGTACTTATCTGCTCATGGAAATGTTTTGCAGTTTAGAATCTGGTTTCGAAATCTCTCTTACTCCGGTATACACCATATGAAACCTTCCAGTGTCTACATGTCTCTTTCACTATAAACGTTTTTCGTAACTCTTGAACATAATGCTAGCAATGGTTACGTTGTATACTGAAGAAAATCCTACAATACTGCGGTGTATTTTGGCTCTGTGTCAACATTGCAAGACAAAAAAATTAATAGCTCTTAATACGAATGAAAAGAAAGTAGGTTTCTCAAATGTGAGATAGCTGATGATGGTATTTGATGAACTATTTGCACAGTAGAGTGTGAGGACATGATGGTGGGAGAAGATTCGACGACAGTAAGGACTCGTCATCTTGCCTGTGAAATGTACACGTTTAAGAATATAATAAATACACTGTGGTTCGTAAAATGAGAGATCTCTGACAGCTAGACGTGGTCAGCACGCCTTTTACCATGACGAATCGCATAACACGACTTTGTTTACATTTCTTTAAGAACGCCTTAGTGTTTCTGCAGTTATATGCGACAATGGCATTCAGTCAATGCTGACGGCAGACTTTTTGTTGACAGCTAGTGAAAGTACTGTCACCTGTCAGGGATCTTGTTTCGCCCTACGGAGTACAGAGGAGCAGCAAATACAGTTTCATCACAAACAACGCGTGCAGTTAAATGAGCCAAATGACTGTCTACTCAGAGTTCAGTCCGTCAATAGATTATCTAGTGCAATACTGCAGTGCTGAACGTCTAATATATCATCAGGGTTGACAGGGTCTCAACCCTGATGATGTATTCAGCTGTCGCAATAGCCACGTCTGGTGTGATGTAAGTTCGTACTTCACACTCGACTCAGAGCGTCGACAACGACTTTCTGTCAGCTTGTGACTGAAACTGTACAAGAGCATATGAGTTATTATTGCTACTCCATTGATGGTGGAAGTGCTGGTGTTCATTCTAACTGCTGTTGCAGTTTTTGAAAACTACACCATTTGTTATTATATAGTGTGTCATCTTACTTAATTACAAACGTCTCTGGATATCCAAACAACAGATATCCCAACTGCTGGAATGGAAGGGTAGTCCTCTTCCGTGACGTGTCCTTTGAGTCTTCATGCTAACTGCCACATCTGTTCGTATTTTCCCCTAAACTAGCATAATCTTTGGTCGAATTTGTATCTTAATAGCAGATTTTATACCAAAGTCTACATTAACAATATAGACTTTGATGCTAAGGAGCATGTGGACATCTGAATCTGTGTGTGTGTGTGTGTGTGTGTGTGTGTGTGTGTGTGAGAGAGAGAGAGAGAGAGAGAGAGAGAGAGAGAGGGAAAAATTAATTTTAGTTAGTATCAAACAGTCGGTCACTGCCGCTTCTCACAGAGCAATAGGAACTGTGATGCTTTCATCTCATGCCGCTAGTGTCATATAATTTCAATGCTTGTACGCTTACATCCTTCTACTTCCTGGGCATATCCAATGTCCTCAAAGGTCGTCATGTTAATCTGAATTTGCCAAAGGTACGGTAGCCGGACGTCCTTCCTCTGGTTATGATTACGAGTTTCTTATTTTCAAGAAAGTAATTTCAATATAATTTTTATTTCACAAAGCATTGCAAAGCTGCTTCAGAGCCGTCGGGATAGCCGCTCGCTTGTGCACGCCGCTTCCGGGATGCGGAGAAATGCCCCAGCCCGGGTCGAATTTGCCCGGCGGGTTAAGAATGGGGTCAACCAGCCTGGATGTGGATTTTAGGCCGTTTCCCAATTCCGACTAGGTGATACACACATCCCGCCTCAGTTACACGATTCACGACCATTTCGAAAACGTTCACACACTTTCACATTGATAAGGCTAGAAACAGACAGATGGGATAACAAATTCCTTCCCAGGGTGGGGGACGGTGGAAGGGGCTATGACAGGAAAGGCACCAGACTACACTCTGCCATTAACATATCCAAATCCAGATTAACAAACCGATCTTGTGAAGACACAGGATATGGCCAATGGAAGAAGTATTGTATAAGAGGATATCAAAAAGTTTCCTTTCAAAGGCCACACTAACCTCTTGCCTAGAAGTCGTTGCTTACATATCCACATCGGAGTCGCAATGGGTTGCATATAAGCTGCAGCAGTGCACTCAAACGGAAACTTTTTGGTCATCCATTATAAAGTTGCTTCATGTGATTTACTTTTTTCCGTCTTAATGGTTTCTAACTAACCGTTTTTACCTTTAACAAGTTGTATTTCTGGGAGTTTCTATATAATTTTGATTACACAAACAACGATTCTGTGGTACCCAGCTTGGTTTGTTCGTCAACGAGACCCAAAAGGCAGTAAATACAGGTGGCCTGTCGATGCCGTGTTCATTGACTACCAGAAAGCTTTTGGTACAGTTCTGCACCGTTGTCAAATGAACGAAATATATGCATAAGGAACATCATAGCAGTTCTGTACCTACATTGGGATTTCTTAGCATAGAGACATGGCAGCGCTAGAGAACTATAGCATAATACAAGGAGAGATGCTTTGTGCTGGGATTGGCAGTTGATCCTCAGTGTGAAGAAATGTAAGCTACTGCACATATGGCAGAAAAGACATATAATAGTGAGAGAGGACAAGTTACTCTCTCGCCTATTTTTCGCATACAGAAAATTATTAAAGATTTCATTACAACCTGATGCACCTTGAGTGAGACTCTAGAAAGTTAATGGCCTAAGCAGATGTTGATGGAGCCTGGTAGGGCGCTAAAAGCATGAGGTATTTTTATGACTCTTAGCTCATAGAAACAGCATGTTGGGAGTTGAAAGCAATTGGTGGCGAGCCCAACCCTTAGTAAATCTTGCCAGACAGATCCACGGCTGTACAGAGCAGACAGGGCAGCCCCTCGTCAAGACAGGTCTCCAGCAGAACAATGCCGCACTACCTGCCCTGGTGCCAGCAGAAGCCTGGGCTGGGGTGATGGTCTGCAGGAACGCATCTACACAGTGGAGCTGTAAACCAGGCATTTGTGTGCAGAGCCAGGCGTAATAAAAATTCACCTGTTTTCATGTTCGCCAATAGTACAAATAGGCCAGTGAATAACTCCCCCCAGCTGCCTCGGTTGTATAAGAAAAATATGGCGTCTGAGAAATGTTTGGAGATAGAATCTTTATTACACCTCATAACTAAGACTAACAAACTCCAAGGCACAGGTGATTTACATAAAGATCTTGGAGATTGTATCTGTTCACTTGTTGCTGTGGGAAGAGACATGACTTCGAAAAAAACTCATCTCTCCCCCCCTCTGGGAAAACTTAAAAAAGTCAGTAATGGGCAGTTTTTTTCAGAGACACAGGTTTTTTATCTCTTGCCCTGGTTCGATATGAGTTTGTGCTGTCGTGTGGGAGTGGAGATGTAGCGCTCCTAGAGCCCTGTGATTGGCTCAAAATGGGGTGAAGGCGGTGTCGTTCATGCACTTTTCAGGAAAACGGATTTTTTTTTCTGGAGAGGTGCGAGGCACTCGGATGCGGGACTTTGGTATGGTAAGCTCTTCTGATCGAAGCTCTGGCATGTGTGGTTGGTACTTAGGACCTGCCCTGAGACTGACTTCACTTGCGAGTAGCTTAGACTGGCGAGCATGTGGTGAAGTTCTTACTGTACCGACTGTGTTACTTCAAACGTCTTGGACTTTTCGTTTGCCGAGGGCACACTTATTCGTTTTTGGTTTACCAGTCTTGACGTTTGGTATCCTTGTGCGCTCTCTCGCATAAGTGAGCCAAATTGGTCCTTGGTACGACCAGTGAACAGATGTGTCACACACTGAAAACTACTGTGATTTCGGGGATCTGGTAGAGAGTAAATAGCGATCCGCCTGCCTGATCAATTGACCGTGAGATTTTCGCATTTCTTTCGTGTCTGCGATCGATTCACAGGTGCCGCCTCCACGTCTCACCCCTGTTGCACATATTTCGCCAGCTGTAAGTTACATCGCCGCAAGAAGTACATACGGTAACGCACTGCCACTCCTGCATTGTCATGAGTAAATTCTGGTCAGAGACTAAACAAGCCAGAATTAAGTCAAAATTTTTGAATTGGTCATATTTCAAGCCGGGTAGTGACCGCATGAAAATCTTTTGTGAACAACAGTTACGAACTTTGGTACATCTTGATAAACCAGTGGACGAGATGATCCAAATAGATGCATTAAACGTACAGGGTACAGTGGAGTGTTGTCTATGGAGCTGATGACACTATTGAACAGTTTCTTAGATATATAGATAAATTGGACTTTGGGTCGGGAGAGAAATGACAGATATAATGACAGACCAGATGACAGCAGGAATAACAATAACAGAGCTTTCAATGATCATTTTAACAGTAGATTAGGATATGATGACAGAAGAAATGGGGAGAGAAATGATAGGCAGAGACCAGAGAATAGGAATTTTGAACCAAGAAATAGGCAGTGGGGACAAAATCAAACAAACAATAGGTACAATTTCGAAAATAGAAGATATGGTCCGGTAAACTAAGACCTGCCTCTTTCAAAGCCTGGCGAAATCGGGCAAATAGACACAGGGATTATAATCATGCACACTGGGGTAATTTCAGAAGGGGAAGAGGCAGAACAAATAGGACATAACAAAATTTTGTACCCAGTATACAATCTGAAGTGAATAAAATAAAGTTTGATAGGGCATTTTGGGAAAATTTTTTTATCTGAAAACAAAGATGAACAAAAAGTAGAAAATCTGAATTTAATTAGAAGAAAACACTTTGACAAATTTCTTTAACAGTAGTAATGCAGTGGTAGCTGCCGGTAGTAAAGAGAACGGCTCTGAAGAGTATGGTTTAGTGAGAATGTTGAGTGACTGTGAAATGAGTGAAAAGTTGATACTGGTGCTGTATGTGTGGAAGGTGATGTTCATTGGCAATGAAAATGAGAATGACAGTGTAATTCCAGATGAAGTTCTAGTAGATAATAGACAGAAAAATGAGGATATCATAGAACAGAGTGGTCACAGTGTGGAGGTTGTTGAAGAAGGGTGTGAAAAAAGAAATGAGTTCGGAGTTGAAAATAACGTTAAGTGTGAAGATAATGTTTCTGTTGATGATGACAATGATGTTGATGATATGTTGCTTACAGAATTGGAATGGCTGGTATATGTAGAAGTTAAAGTCGATGATTTGATGCTGAATGATTCTGGAAAGTCTGATGTATGTTCAAGTGATCAATTAGAAACCAGTAGAGCAGTGCCAGTGTTGCCAGTTGATGTTAGTGATGTGTCAGAATGTGTTGATGAAAATGGAAAAGAAGATCTAATTAGTGATAAAGTGCTATGTGTAGTTTGTGACTATAGTAGCAAATGGCAGAATGGTGATCAAAAGTTTGAAATCATAAATGAAATTTGTCAAAATGTGTATTTAGGAAAGGAAAGTTGTTTTGGAAATTAGGAACAGGTACCTAATTTTAGCAATTCAATCAGTGAATGTATACAAGTAGTGGAGGAAGGTAGTGTGTGTGTTGAAATCAGTAGCTTACAGACAGATTTGAGGGACCTTTGCAAAAACAATTACCCAGTTATTGAAAGTACCACAAAACCGAATGAACAAGCAGCAAACAGTAAACTTGTGCTAAAGAATTATACCTTGGCCACTCAGACAAATCCATGATATACACTTTGTCATGCCATGCTATGAATACTTTGATCCAATAATAAAAAAACGCTAGTTGAAAGAAAATTACAACTCACAAAAGGGTCAATTAATGTCCACTGCTTTTTGCAAATTAAAACACTGAGAAATGAGAAATCGGATAACTTAACCCATTTGAAGCTAATATGTAAAATGTTTTTTGTAGTTTATATTCATATTCCTTTCATGCGTGAATATTTGCGTATTTTTACCTATATTTTGTCTATTCATAGAGTGGGGGTTGAAAAATGTATATTTGAACATTTGTGTATGATTTTATCTGGCATAGATTGGGGGTTGTTTGATTTTTATGTAGGACTATTTGAATTTGTTGTTACTGGAACGTGACACAGCTGGAATTATACAAACAGCCTTCATCACTCATGTAACACCACAAGAATTGTTTTTCCTCAGGAGGTTGCAAGCTCTTTTTGCAATTTGGATGAAGCAAAGCCAAGGCTCCGAGCTGGTGTGACTCTTTCCTTTTCAAGTCACATCCTCTCCTACTTTTCTGTACAAACTGACCCTTTTCCACTTTCTGTTTTGGACCAAAAGTTAGAGACTGAATGCCAAAAGGAACTGGTGCATGTATCTCATACTAAGCCAACTGCCTTTTCCTGTTTATTTGGATTCGTGTACAAACTCTGGGCGAGTTTTATAGTGTGTGGTTTAATAATGCAACACATGTATGAATTTTGAGGAAAATTGATGTGAAATTCACTGTTGGTGTCTGCGTAGTTATTGCGAAACTTTTTCACTTTACTCCTGGGATGTGATTATAATTAGGATAGACTGTTTGTAATCTTATGTATGTGTTCTCATTTGGCTTGTCCTGTTACTATACCAATTATGTGAAAGTCACTGGATAGATGTTGCTTTACTATCAAGTATGAAAACACTCTATGTCATGATCTTGTCCTTAACATGTATTGGATCTACTGTGTAATTGGCAAAGGAACATTTCTCAGAAAGAAATTTATTATGTTAAAATTACCAGAATGGCTCCATCTGTGGAGCATGAGGAAGATGGAAAATTTTGTTGGATATAGTTATCGGGACAGAACTGTTTCTGATTCCCAGGTTTTGAGATTCACACAGTTTTATTTTCATGTTATTTCTACCGCTTCAGTGATCATTGTGATCAACCATTGGTAGTCTTATTTAATTATTCTTTTGTCATCTTAGTACTATAAGACAGGGATGATGTTTGCTACATGTCTGGTATCTGTACATGTCATGCTATCTCCTTAGTGTAGATACTTAGATACGAGGTGTCGTTTGTGACAATGTCTACACAAATCTGAAGAAACAGCTCAGCTACCATCTTCATGTGATACAAAATGTTTGAGTTAGGTACTGCTCAATACTGCTGTATGTTACAGCAAATCAATTAAGAAGGTGATCAAAAAGTCAGTATAAATTTGAAAACTGAATAAATCACAGAATAATGTAGATAGAGAGGTACAAATTGACACACATGCTTGGAATGACATGGGGTTTTATTAGAACCAAAAAAATACAAAAGTTCAAAAAATGTCCGATAGATGGCCCTTCATCTGATCAGAATAGCAATAATTAGCATAACAAAGTAAGACAAAGCAAAGATGATATTATTTACAGGAAATGCTCAATATGTCCACCATAATTCATCAACAATAGCTGTAATCAAGGAATAATGTTCTGAACAGCACTGTAAAGCATGTCCAGAGTTATGGTGAGGCATTGGCGTCGGATGTTGTCTTTTAGCATCCCTAGAGATGTCGGTCGATCACGATACACTTGCGACTTCAGGTAACCCCAAAGCCAATAATCACACGGACTGACGTCAGGGGGCCTGGGAGGCCAAGCATGACGAAAGTGGTGGCTGAGCACACGATCATCATCAAATGATGCGTGCAAGAGATCTTTCATGTGTCTAGCAAATATATACATACATACATACATATACACACACACACACACACACACATATATATATATATATATATATATATATATATATATATATATATATATATATATATAACGATTAGGTTTCTAAGCATTGAGCTTGAGATCTGCATAGACAAGTGTTATCTTACAATCTGATTTCTAATGAAAAATTGGTTAAATTTCTCCATTATCTTATTGAAAATACTCTGATGACCCCTAACGATTCTGATGTAATGAGTAGCAAAGGAAAAACTAAAGATTGAGGATTTGCATTCATGGTATAATTATTGTTCTTGCAGACATCTACTTTCAGTTGAAGTCTAGTTGATTCATTATTACATAACTGATGAGAAAATAGGTACATATATATCATACCTTTAGAATGGCTGAACTAACCATTTTGCTCCTAATTTTTTTGACCCATTCATATGTAACTAGTGGTACTTTACCCGTTGCCTTAACCTTTGTGGGAATTTACCTTACCTATGCCCAGTTTTATGAGCTGTTAGATCTGATGATCCTGCATTATGTCAAATGTGGTGATAATCTATGAGAAATCTGTCAACTAGTTCTTGAGCAGTAGGTGTTCTGGAAGTAACCTACTGATATTCAATTTACCAATGTAAATTGAACTTTACAGTTGCATGTGACCATGTTGACTCACCGTCTCTACTGAAAAAAAGTGAAAATTTGGAATGACTACATCTAAGTTTCGAGAACATGATGCCTTTGACAGTTGTTGTGGGCAAATCCTTCTATCTTTCCTTGTCGTTACCTGACCTGAAATGTTCATGTCAGTTTAGTTACTCTGAAGTCTGAGTTTGACTTATAAATAAGCAAGGACTTTTGAGCTTGCAAATGGTACAGTCATATGTCTTGATGTACCTCAACAGTTGAAAACTGACTTAATTTTTCCATGAAAATAGATGTCTGAAAGGTTAACAAGTACTGTTTCTTGTAAGTTGCTTAACAACCACATTTCATGATACAATGCATGCTATAGTCATTTTGTTTGATCTGATATATCTAGACTCAATATAATGATATACTGTTACATGCAATATAATTCTTTTGAATCACTCATTGTCAATGTATTCTCAAACTTACAAGAGTTTATTTATACACGCTGCTGCTAGAAATATCATCCACCTCTACATATACAATGAAATACTGTCAAGTGCAACATGGTTCTCAGTAACCACTCTCTATCAATGCTCTTCTCCTTTCAAAAGAAATATATATTTACTTTAATTAGATCTACAACTTATGGGAACAAAGTTAGAACTAGTGATGTACTTTCCTATATTATACCATGTTGTGCTGTCACATGCAAACTAATTCTCTGTAATCATTCATTGTCCAAGTGGTAAACTGTGCCATACAGCATACCCCAGCGATTATTAACAACAATATCTTGACTATAATTAATTCCATCACTCTGCTAACAACTGTTTATTTATATGTACTGGAGCTTGAAAAAATATATATCTTTTATCTCTGCATTATATATAATTTTGTAACATTATAAACACATGAAATATGTCCTTGAACTTGAATTAGCACTTTGTATATGCTTGTCTATTGGAAGGAGAACATTACACTTAGCTAAGATTTTAGGAACCTAAAATTTTGTATCTCAGACTTGCCTTCTGTTTAATTTTGAAAATGTGACATAAATTTTTTTGTCATTTTCATACTTGACTTTATGGTGTTTAGCAAACATATTGATGCATAAGAAAGTACTTATCATAATGTGAACATTGTAACACTTGGATGATCTGTTCAATGCGGCAGCTGACTTTGTTTATTTATTGATATGGGATATGCTGTAATTTGATGCATTTGGCTACTTTATTTCTATATTTTCATGTTCTTGTACTAATTTATTTTTGAGCAGCAACAGATATCAGAGGAACACAGTAATTCTGTACCTCGCTTTAGTATTTTCATGTTTATGTCTCAGATATGTCACAGGTTTCGATATTTCATGTTTATGTAACTGATTGTGTCTGATCAAACCCAGATATTAAAGGAACTGCTTGTAAGTCAGCTGGTAGATAGTATCTAGCATTCGTTCATTGAATTAACCAGTACAGCATTATATATGTCATTTACTCTGTCCTGCAGAATGATAATTGTTCACCCTTTGTTGATCAGTCAATAGGGAGTGTTGGGATTAATTTTCGGGGACTGGGAAGGTGAAGCTGTGGCAAGTCCATTCTGCAGGGAATGCCGAACACTCTTCTCCCTCCACCACCACAGTGAAGAACTGGAACAGTGGGGGTCCTGCGTAGCGGGATTTCGTGTCTTTGGGGTCTGTCATCTTTTCTTCTTGAACTCCAACACTCCAAATCTTTTATTTCATTTCTTACTTCTTATCAGAGTACCAAGCTGTCTTTCCCACTGTCTACATGCATATGTCTCTATTGCTGAAACCCTTCTAATTTACCATGTCAGCTTTATGAAGTGACTAAAGCCTCCTATTTTATAGGAGGATCTGGGGAACAAGCTAGCATTTCTGCGTTATTAAATGTAACTATGCTCTGTCATACTATATTATTTATTTATGTCTGGTTTTGTTGTATGTTGTCACCAAACGATAAACATTTACTTATATATTTAATTTGCTAAATACCAACACTCAAAGTTGTGAACACCTACTTATATGCAAGTATGCTCTGTTAACATATTTTCGTGAGGAATGGCTCGCTTGTACTATTCTCTGCCACATTATTATGTTTCATGAGTTATGCTGTTCTAATCTGTGTGGTCTGTCATCTTTTTCTTCTCCAACACTCCGATTCTTTTATCTCATTTCTTACTTCTCATCACAGTACCAAGCTATCCTTCCCTCTGTCCACATGCATATGCCTCTATTGCTGAGATCGTTCAGGTTTACTGTGTCAACAATTGTCACTGTTGACTAAAGCCTATTTTACAGGAGGATCCAGGAAACAAGCTAGTATTTCTGCACTATTGAAGGTACTTACTTTATTTAAATATATATAGTATATATAAAATGCTCAAACCAGCTTACCACTGTATAAAACTTATTCATATTTCTGTCATGATGTACCAGTCATTTATGATTCAATTATTGCGTATTCACACCTAGGTGGTGATCACTTACCAATGTATAATGCCTAACCATGTTTTGTCATGATGTACCGATAATTTATGATTCATTTATTGTGTATTCACACCCAAGTGGTGAATACATACCTGGGTATAATGCCCAATCACATAATTGTTGGTGACGTTTCAATTACTTATAAAACAGAACCCATATGATGTATTCGTCACTTATATTGTCACTCAGAGTTATATGTAACTGCACTCCTATATATCATTCTGTTATATGCTAAAACTTACTGTGAAAGGAAAAGCAACAACTGTGTTGCGCATATATTCCTGAAAAAAATAATCAGAAGTGTCTGGACAAATGAAAAATAGTAAGATTGGTCATTGGTTAGACATTTCATCTTATAAAGCAGACTGCGTACTGCACACTTCAAGATTCTCTACGAAGCAGTCTGCATACTGCAAATTACAAGATTATCCATAAAGCAGCCTGCGTTCTGCAAACAAGAAGACTATTTACATTTATGTAAAGTACAGAGATTAGTGGATTTATACTTAGGAATTCTGTACTAGTTTTGAAGCTCTAAGTTACATATTAGCTCTTACAGTTAAGAAATAACTTGTTCTTTCCTTGTGCTATTGAGTAATAATTTTGTATTATGCTTCACATTAATTTACATATTTAATCAAATACTGGATTTATTTCATAGCATAAGTAAAATGCTTGTTCCTCCATGTGTCAAAAAGGTTTTGTTCAACTTCCAGTTCCACAAATCCTCTTGGGGGTGTTAAAACGTAACACCCCAGTTAGACTCACCTAAAACATACATTCTCCAGACGAATTCGGAATTACACATGCATACAAAAATATGTAACGCGTCTAGAAAAAATTATAACTGCAAAAATAACTGTTTGTTTTGATTTACTTCAAAGTGTAGAAGCTCTGTAAATGAAGGGAACAATTTCCATGAAGGGGGCCTCAAGTAACTAACGAGATATGTAAATGCGTTACTGTAATTGTGTATTCGAGAAATTATAGTCAAATAGTATCACAAATACGACCCAACATAGAACTGTACTTCCTGTTCTGGAGTAAACATACGTTTATATGTGTATTTTAAGTTTTTATGTGTTTATTTTAATTGTTAATTAATCAAAAAATGATCCTAAAAATGCTGAGGATTGTTCGGGATTGTTTGGTATATATATGTAAGGGTAGCCATATTGGCATAGGGGGTCAGTACTTTGTGTGTATTTGGACAGAAAGCATGTAGCTTGTTGAGCAAGATTCATTCCATTATTGTAAGTATGTTACTACTTAATTCAGATTTGTCAAGATGCTTTTATTTACTTAGAGATTGTAATACATATTCAGCTGAAACATTATACTGGATTAAACATTCATTTAACTTTATACTTAAATCTTACAGTCGCTATTATCCAGGACTTCCGCTGCGACAGATCGTCTGCAACGAGTACACAAAACCCCAATATAAAAATCAAACTTATTCATAGTAACGTTTTAAAACATGTACCTACTATCAGTCTCCGGCTGGTAATTTGTTTCTGAGTTTTAGTTAGGCAATATGTTTGCATTGTTGACCTTTAATGCAACGGAGTACAAAGATAAGTATTTTCAACTTGTCCAGAATTGAATCTTTCACTCTGCTGACAAGTGTGCGCTACATTGAAAACGGCTTCACCGTTTCTTCCGACAGCTCTAGTGCAGCAAAGCTGCGTGAGGTTTGGAAGGTAGGAGAATGATGATGGCGGAAGTAAAGCTATGAGCGGGAGTTGTGAGTTATGTCTGGTTAACTCAGTCGGTAAGGACGTTGCTCGCCAAATGCATGGCTCCGAATTAGAGTTCCGCTCCGGCACTCACTTTTAACATGCGCCAAAAATCGTTTGAAAGTGGACAGCATCCTTACAGCCGGAGGAGTGTAAGAGATGACTACGGGAGCTATTTTTGTCGTACCGTATACTTTAGAAGCATATTAAGACGACGGGCTTCCGTATTTCTTTTTGTCGACATATTATATAAGAAATAATCGCAGACAAACTGTTTTGCATTTGTTACGTAAACCGTGTGCATTGAGAAAGAGCGTTGTAAATCGTTTAAGAACGGGACGGTAGGGAAAGCCACTCGTTTACCTAACGATACGTTGCGTAAACAAAACTTCTGATGAAACAGTGACGTATGACCGTAAGTCCGTAACCCTAACGATTATGTAACTACGAAGTGCTGACGGGGCAAAGAGATTCTGATACAAGACTTCGCAGGCGGAATTCAGATCTATTTCGGTAGGGGCTGTGAAACAAATTGAAAGAATGTCATGATAAACTGAAAGCACAGTGCACTCATTAAAGCCGATTGCCCAGAGTGCAATTCATTTACTGCGTTCTTCAAGCAATATTCTACACGCAAAGTAACTTGAACGGTAAAATAGGTTACAGACAGAATAAAAATTCGTTGGTCATGGACTGCGGGAAGTATTCAGACGAATTCTCTCTATGACGCTATCAAAGAGAATTAAGGTTAAATTAGTAGCATGGAAGTAGTCATCATGAGCCATTTTTCACCCGCTGCAGAATAAAGGGCTTGCATACGCTTTTCCAAATATGCATCGAAGTTCGCCCTCCCTTGTATCCCAATGTCTTGTACTCGTTTCCCATCGGGTGGTAGACAAGATCGTTTATTACCAAGAGGAATGCAGAAAGGCGTTTACTTAGCCAATATTCAGTCACTTTAAGAATAGGCGCTATTCATTACGTTCCATTTTCGTAATATTCTCTATGACAACCTGTCTTCTCTCTTACTCATTTCTTCGTCCACATAGTTTACCTCATTCTAGACGTGATTCTTCCCATTTTTTTAATAATATGAAGCTTTGTAGCAGGTTATAACGGTCGTTCACAAGGTCTAAAGGATGTCAGAGTTTTACATTTGAATATAATAGACAATTTTTCAAACAAATTTTTCTGTGATAATTTATGTCAAGTGGAGTTCTTGGACTTTCAACTTTATTCATTAATAATATATGTTTGAAAGTTTTCATTAGCTGTTTTAATTTTTGTTGCCTATATGTACAATACGTTATCAACTGATCGAGCAGTATGTCTCCACCTACGGAAGTCCATATCAGTGTCCATTCTGTCAACTACGGAACACAGCGAGCAAAATAAATAGCGTTAATCCTCTATGTTGGTATCAGCTTTGGACGACTAAAGATCAAATAAGGCAGAACGGATGGATAACATTCGGTCGGAATTTCAAAAAATCATTGGAGGAGATGGTAACTAAACGACTATTGACGTTGGTGTGTGGAATGTATGAGTCTGGCGATATACCATCATCCGCACAATTCCTACGACTGCAAGAGCCGACAAGTGTGAGAATTAATCGCACTGTCAGCTTAACAGCTCATACATCCAAGTTGCTGACAATATTAATATGCATAAGAATGGGAAAGAAAATTGAGGATCTGTTAGATGGCCAATATTCGTAACTTCCGTTTGCTGCAGAATCCTTGAACATATTGTCATTTCGAAAATATTAAACTTTCTTGAGACTGAGAAGCTTATGTCCACGAATCAGCATGGTTTTAGAAAGCTTCGCTCGTGCGAAGCTCAGCTTGCCCTTTTTTCAGATGACGTACTGCGAACTGTGGTTGAAGGACAAAAGGCAAGATCTATATTTCTAGATTTCCGGAAAGCACCTAACACGGTGTCCCATTGGAGGATATAAGAATTTCTAGCATCGTGCAGCCCCGTCAGCAACAGTGATAAATAAACATATAACACGTCAGCCTCAGTTGCAAATAGAAACCAATCTTTACGTTGGTTTCAGCAAAAATAATTTGGCCTTCTTTAGAAGCTATTGACACTAAACTACTGCATGCCGAAGTTTGGCCATGTCAAATATAAAATTATAGCACCATAGTACCCAGTCGTAATCTACATTACTCAGCTGAAGAGAAACAACAGGCCCCACTGCACGGACAGGTAGGTAGAGCGGAACAAACCCTGGAAGTTATCGCTTATAATAATGGATATAAACCAGAAATTGTGAGACAGCTCTTTAACAAGAAAACAGGTAAAAAAACTGCTACCTCATCTACACTAGGTGTCGCACAAGAGGATAACTCCACTAGCTTCATTCCTGTTCCCTTCATTGGCAAAGCATCTTATAAATTAGGGAGACTCTTAAAGAGCCACGGCTTTAAGGTTGCATATTCTACGAATAACAGCCTCAAAAAGAACTTGGTCCACTAGTTAAAGAATACTAATGAAAAATTATCTCGTTCTGGGGTGTACAAAATCACCTGTAGTCATTGCCCGAGTTATTACATCATCCAGATAGGAAGAGCCCTGTCAGCTATATACAAAGAACATATTCCCACGAAAAGCGGTGATGGCACGCGTGGCTCGACTTTTGCCGAGCACCTTGTTCAACTGCCCATGCTCCCAATCCACCAAATAACACAGAGCTATTAAATTTGGAGATTAAAGGCACTAGGCTTGACATCCTTGAGGAGTTGCAAAGGTTTAAACACCTGTTGCGTGATAAAGAAAACCTACTTAATGACCAGCTACAATTGAGAAATAAGAACTTTTTCGAAGGTTTTCAACATTTGCTTCACCGGCCCTAATGTTACGTTGCTTTTTGCAGTCACCGACGCCTGACTCCACTTTCTTTATTCGAATAGTAATGTATTCAAAATTGAGGAATAATTTTGCCGAGTAATAGCTAGTCTTTCTTACGGGCTCCGAATCCGTTTATAGGGTTCTCATTCTCCTCAGAAGTAAGTTCGGTTACATATTACGCCATTAACAGTTTTAATGGTTTAAAGGTAGCTACTGTTATGCATCTATATTTCCACGCGCACATGCGCATGACCATCAGCAGAACTCGGGTACATAGCTGCTCGCTGCGGTTAGTTGCGGCGCAGTTCTCGCGGCCTACCGATTTCCTTCGCGCAGTGGTGCCTGCTGCTTCTCTTCAGCTAAGTAATGTAGATTATGACAGGGTACTATGATGCTTTAATTTTATACTTGACATGGCCAAACTTCGGCATGCAATAGCTGCTGAAGAAGGCCAAATTATTTTGGCTGAAACCTAGGTAAAGATTGGTTTCTATTTGCAACTGAGGCTGACGTGTTATACGAGGTGCATTCAAGTTCTAAGGCCTCCGATTTTTTTTCTAATTAACTACCCACCCGAAATCGATGAAACTGGCGTTACTTCTCGACGTAATCGCCCTGCAGACGTACACATTTTTCGCAACGCTGACGCCATGATTCCATGGCAGCGGCGAAGGCTTCTTTAGGAGTCTGTTTTGACCACTGGAAAATAGCTGAGGCAATAGCAGCACGGCTGGTGAATGTGCAGCCACGGAGAGTGTCTTTCATTGTTGGAAAAAGCCAAAAGTCACTAGGAGCTAGGTCAGGTGAGTAGGGAGCATGAGGAATCACTTCAAAGTTGTTATCACGAAGAAAGTGTTGCGTAACGTTAGCTCGATGTGCGGGTGCGTTGTCTTGGTGAAACAGCACACGCGCAGCCCTTCCCGGACGTTTTTGTTGCAGTGCAGAAAGGAATTTGTTCTTCAAAACATTTTCGTAGGATGCATCTGTTACCGTAGTGCCCTTTGGAAAGCAATGGGTAAGGATTACGCCCTCGCTGTCCCAGAACATGGACACCATCATTTTTTTAGCACTGGCGATTACCCGAAATTTTTTTGGTGGCGGTGAATCTGTGTGCTTCCATTGAGCTGACTGGCACTTTGTTTCTGGATTGAAAAATGGCATCCACGTCTCATCCATTGTCTCAAACGACGAAAAGAAAGTCCCATTCATGCTGTCGTTGCGCGTCAACATTGCTTGGCGACATGCCACACGGGCAGCCATGTGGTCGTTCGTCAGCATTCGTGGCACCCACCTGGATGACACTTTTGGCATTTTCAGCTCGTCATGCAGGATTGTGTGCAAAGAACCCACAGAAATGCCAACTCTGGAGGCGATCTGTTCAACATGTCGTCAGACCGGCTTTTGCGAGCCCGAGGTTGTTTCGGTTTGTTGTCACACGATGTTCTGCCTTCATTAAACTGTCGCACCCACGAACGCACTTTCGACACATCCATAACTCCATCACCACATGTCTCCTTCAACTGTCGATGAATTTCAGTTGGTTTCACACCACGCAAATTCAGAAAACGAATGATTGCACGCTGTTCAAGTAAGGAAAACGTCGCCTTTTTAAGTATTTAAAACAGCTCTGATTCTCGCCGCTGGCGGTAAAATTCCATCTGCCGTACGGTGCTGCCATCTCTGGGACGTATTGACAAAGAACGCGGCCTCATTTTAAAACAATGCGCATGTTTCTATCTCTTTCCAGTCCGGAGAAAAAAAAATCGGAGGCCTTAGAACTTGAATGCACCTCGTATGTTAGATCAGAGGATGTTAACGAAGGTACGAGCATACGAGAATATGGAATAAGTCCACGGATACGTGAGTTGTTCGAAGACTTCATAAGTAATATAGCCCAGTATGTTGTCCTCCATAGCCAGCGTTCATCAGAGACAAGCGTATCGTCAGGAGTGCCCCACGGCATTGTGTCAGGACCGTTGTTGTTCTCTATATACGTAAATGATTTAGCGGGCAGGGTCGGCAGCAATCTGAGGCTGTTTACTGGGCGTAACGTTGCGAAGCGATATGAAATGGAACGAGCATGTGAGAACTGTGGTAGGGAAGGCTTCGGTTTATTAGGAGAATTTTAGGAAAGAGAGTTCACCTGTGTTCACCTGTAAGGGAGACCGCATATAGGACTCTGGTGGGACCTGTTCTTGAGTACTGCTCGATTGTATGGGATCGGTACCAAGTCGGATCGAAGGATAACATCGAAGCAATTAAGTTGGAAAACACATAAGTGTTATGGAGATGCTTCGGAAACTCAAATGGAAATCCCTGGAGGGAAGGCGACGTTGCTTTCGAGAAACACTATTGAGAAACTTTAGGGAACCGACATTTGAAGCTGACTGCCACACGATTCTACCGCCGCCAGCATACATTGTGCGTAACGACCACGCAGGTACGAAAAATTAGGGCCGTTACGGAGGCATATAGACAGTCGTTCCACGCTCGCTATATTTGCGAGTAGGATAGGAAAGGAAATGATACCGGTAGTACAGGGTGCCCTCCTCTTTGCACCGTACGGTGGCTTGCGGAGTATCTATGTAAATGTAGATGCAGATGTAGACTTTCAGTTTAGCTTCAGGAAAGCTAATGGAGGCAGTTCTGAGATTGCCGTTGATAAGGGAAGCAAGACTGGAAAAAGCGCTCGACAATGTAAAATGGTACAAGACAATAATAGGGGTAAGCTATAGGGAGTAACGGGTATTAAACAATGTGTATAAGAACTAAGAGGGAAGAATAAGAGTGGCAGAACAAGAACAAAGTTCTCGGATTAAAAAAGGTGTAAGGCAGGGGTGTAGTCTTTTGTCCCTACCGTTCAGTCTATACACTTGTAAGGTGGCTACAATTTCGCACCTTACAAGCACTCATCCTCATACTTTGCCGTGAACTACAGCCACAATTAGTTATCATTTGATAGGCTGTACATCGTATATATGAATATTTAAAGGAGACTGACATTGTTATATATGTCTTGTAAATAATTGTTAATGCTTATTGCATGAAAGGTAACGGATTGTCTTTATTATCAAACAGCGTAATGAATGATTGCCTATACTAGTAGAGGTTGGAACACCAGTGGAGATGAGACGGCATGTAGAACTCAAGCTCTGGGTGGAAGGCCCGTACAGGTGTTGGTCCTGCTTAAAAACAGGAAGTAGCTAGACGGATGTGGCACCTGAGCTCTGGAGCACAACGGGTGACGGCCGGCCGCTATTGTAGCAGGACCGGAGGCATAACTGGGAACTCTGCACATCTTGGACGCAGGTGAGAGAAACGAAGAAGCGGCACCTCGGAAACCACGCAGGCCGGGTTATTTACAAGGATTTTTGCTCAGAAGGGTACCATTGTACGAGTATAGGTTTTTCCTCGCAAACTTTCCGCGCTGGACGGCAAAAAACTAAAATATGGTTCATCGGCGTTCGGAAGAATCTGTAGAGAGGGAGAATATTCCGTGGTTTCGGGAATATGATTCGTTTTCGGAATTAGGAGGGTTGGGGGGGGGGGGGGGGGGGGAGCCGAGCCTTGCTGGGAAGCCAGCGGTGGAGAGACGAGGTCTTCAGTTGTGAGCGCCCATGTGTGACGGTCGCTCGAAATCAGCTTTGTTGGTACAGACGGACTTGCTGTCTTTGCTCTCAGGAGCGTTTATAGTTAGAACAGTTAGGCACTGTACTGTTGCGAATCCATACGATTCTGGGCTTCACCTCCGGGTTAGAAGACGTTGAGTACGCAGCGTTCAGTAATTGAGAGCACTTCTTCTGCCTATACTTACGTTGAGACGTTATTAGAGTATATTAGTCAGAGGAACGGCTTCTGCGGTCCTAGTGTTTTTGAAAGAGTTTATTTGTGGCTGGAGTTCTTCCATCGTCGCAGACGAGTACGAGAACCATCACTTCGACTTACTGGACGCAGTATATACGGTGATATCGCAAATTGCTTCGGGTTATGAGGGCTATAAAGCTAAACCGTTTTAATCACGTTAGTTTATTTCCACTGTGCTTCCACATCAGCGTAGATCATCTTTGAAAGTAGTGTCTTCTAGTGTTTGGTGCATAGATGATGTCAGTCACTACATACGCCACTTTCCTCGGTCTCCTCTAGTGGTGTGCTACGGTACTGCTGTGCAGGGAATTGAATTTGCATCAAAATTCCTGACAAATACCTGCAAGCCACCAAAAAATTCATCCACGTCGCTTTTTGTATCGAGGTGATGGTTAAAACTTCACGCCAGGCCTCGTAAAAAGGCGCAAGCCTTCGCGTTTTCAGGATGGGCTGTCAGATAGAATCACAAATTTGTAGGTCTACCAGCAGAGTATCTGGCGTTGCCCAGGTATGTATTTATTCCAGTTATATTGGTCCCTTCCTCCTCCTCCTCCTCCCTCTCTCTGTCCATCTCCTCTGCTTGCTTCTCCGTCCATCTCCTTCTCCCCAATCTCTCTCTCTCTCCACCTCCTCCACTCCCACTCTCTGTCCAAATCCTCCTTCCCCCTCTCTCTGTCGCATCTCCTGTGTCCACCTCTCTGTCTATCTCCTTCTCCACTATCTCTCTCTCTGCCTCCTCCAGCCCCCCTCCCCCCATACTCTGTCTGTCTCCTCCTACCTCCACTCTCTGTCCATCTCCACCTTCCCCTCTCTCTGTCCATCTTCTCCTCCCCAATATGTGTGTCCATGCCCTCCTTTCCCCTCTCTCTGTCTGTCTATTTCTTCCTCATATCCTTGTCTCTCCATGTAATCATCCCCACCCCAATAGGAGGTTGCTGAGTCTTACTGCCACAGTATTTCTTTTCAGTTAGTAAGTAATATTTGTCCCAAGTTTGACTGAAATACTAGGGGTGTGAGAAAGGTAATGAGACTGAATTTTTGTCTAGCAAAGTTTTTAATTTTTTCCAAACAACAATGTTGTCCCATTGAAAGTTATTCATTTCAGCAGCTGTATACAGGAGGAGTCGTTATTCGCAGTCGTGGTAGCAGCGCTGAAAGGCTTTAACTGGTAGGACCTTTAACATGTCCGACACATTATTTGAATGTTCTCCAGAGACCGGAAATGACGTCCTTTTAAGACATTTTTCAACTTCAGCAAAAGAAAAACGTCACAAGGACTCAGATCAGATGAACTAACAGGAATGCCTTTTGACGTCAGAAATTCCGTGATTGAATTGTCTGTGTGTCATAGGGCGTTGTCATGATGCAGCATCCACTTGTCTTCAATGTCCACTCTCATTCGATTCGCCCTTTCCCTCAGCCTTTTAAGCATACCTTTGTAAAACACTTTGTTGACAGTTTGTACTGAAGGAACAAATTAATTCTGATCCCACAAGAGCACGCACATGTTCGACGTTTTCATCGGGTTTTGAAGTTGAAGGTCTATCTGAGAAAGGTTCATCTTCAACGTGTTCTCGGCCTTCCCAAAAATGATTTGTGTCAGCGAAAACTTGTGCTCTTGATATGGAATGTTTCCTATAGGCCTGTTTCAATTTTTCAAGGGTCACACTTGCAGATTCCACAAGTTCAACATAAAATTTCACCGATGGTGCTCTCAAAAATCACATGATGGCTGTACAGAGCTGAAACTCGGACTGATCATCTCGCAAAGATGAACACATCGATCTACACAAGTAGTACAACATAGGGCGCCAGATCCCACCGTAAGAGTACGATGGGGTGGAGACTTCTGAACGGCACGTTGCAAGCCATCCTAGATATGCTCAATTATGTTGATGTTTGGGGAGTTTCGTGACCAGCAGAAGTGTTTAAACTCAGAAGAGTGTTCCTGGCGCCACTCTGCAGCAATTCTGGACTTGTGGGGTGTCGCGTTGTCCTGCTGGAATTGCCCTAGTCCGTCGAAATGCACAATGGACATGAATGGATGCAGGTGATCGGGTAGGATGCTTACGCACGTGTCACCTGTCAGAGTCGTATCTAGACGTACCAGGAGGGGTCCCATATCACTGCAACTGCACGTGCCCGACACCATTACAGAGCCCCCACCAGCTTAAACAGTCCCCTGCTCACATGCAGGGTCCATGCATTCATGAGGTTGTCTCCATACCTATACAGGTATACAATTTGAAAGGCGACTCGTCCAACCAGGCAAAATGTTTCCCATCATCAACAGTCCAATGTCGGTGTTGACGGGCCCAGGCGAGACGTAGACCTTTGTGTCGTGCAGTCATCAATGGTACACGAGTGGGCCTTCGGCTCCGAAAGACCCTATCGATGATGTTTTGTTGAATGGTTCGGACGCTGATACTTGTTGATTGCCCAGAACTGAAATCTACAGAAATTTGCGGAAGAGTTGCAATTCTGTCACGTTGAACGGTTCTCTTCGGTCGTCGTTGGTCCCGTTCTTGCAGGATCTTTTCCCGGCCGCAGCGCTATCGGAAATTTGATGTTTTACCGTATACCTGATATTCACGGTACACTCGTGAAATGGTCGTAGGGAAAATCCCCACTTCATCGCTACCTCGGAGATGCTGTGTCCCACTGCCCGTGAGCCGGCTATAACACCACGTTCAAACTCACTTAAATCTTGGTAACCTGCCATTGTAGCAGCAGTGACCCGTCTAACAAGTGCGCCAGACACTTGTTGTCTTATATAGACGTTGCCGACCGCAGCATTGTATTCTGCCTGTTTACATATCTCTGTATTTGAATACGCATGTCTATACCAGTTTCTTTGGCGCTTCAGTGTATGTAGTATATTTCACACATATTTCACTTCTATCTCTAGCGAATTTAGCCCCGCAGTTTCGTTTTCACGCATCTCACTTGTTTATGACGTCGTGTTGAAAGGTCTCTGTTGGATTCCTTTCATGTTAATTTCTTAAAACTTTTGTCATTTACGGCATACATTCCACTTCTAAATTTACTGTGTTGTTTCTGACTATCTGGGAGGAGACTGAGCAGTGGAACGTGTTACTTTTACACATAATCAAGAACGATCTGTCACACTACTACACTTTAAAACACAGTTTATACGTAATTCATGTCACACAGTCTCATACGGAACCTACATCCGCTTTCTTTTATATACTTTATATGATAAGATACTGTCATCTCCCTTCCCTTCTGTGTGAAAGGATGAATGAGCAACAGTATTTCTAGTTGCACAATTGATGGTAGCAGACAAGGCTGTCTGCTAGAGAACAGTAGGACCAACGTCGGAACAGGTAGCTACGCTTTATAAAAGCAAAGAGGTTTCTATTCTTAGTATGGTCATGTTGGTATAGGAAGCTGCCTCTCTGGTCACCTCCGTTTTCGTATCTGGAAGCACCCTTGGTAGAGGTCCACGGGCAGTCTGTCCGCGGCGAGCGTCTGAAGTGGTAAGATCTCCGGCTAAGCGCGTCTCTGCTAAGTCCATAGGACAATGGATTTCTTAATTTCAGCCTAACTGGAAATTTAATCACCTTTGTTTCAGGTTTAGATGTTATCTTAAATTGCAACGCAGTGTAATTCGAGTGTGAAGTTCAGAATATCTTCCAGTAGTAGCTTTGTCACTACTTTGTGCATATAGTGGAACCACGTGTTGAGGATCCGTAACTCTAACTAAGATCATCAATCTTAAATGCGAATGTGCGTGAGATTATAACGTCTCGCCTTTACAATATTTTTCAATATAGCAACTTTTCTTTATGTTTAACCCGCGTGGGGTGCACTTTGTGAGACCAGTACCACGTGCTTATACAATTGTTTGACCCATCAGATTAATAGTAAGACGATAGTAACCAGTTCGAGGTTTTTCTTTTGTAAATTGCGTTTCGATGTAATTTATTTTAATTATGAAAATTATTTTGGAGTTACACTCTTTGTCTAAACCAAGTTGACCACGTGAAGCATGTGGTGTAATCATCAAAGTAGCCCTCAGCTATTCTTTTCGGGAATATTTCACAGAGAGTTAGTATGAATTTAATATACCAGTGTGTGGTAATTTCATGACGGACAGGATTGCGCTACGAACGTAACTTCTTTGAGTGAAAATTGAATCGGTTGGTTGTGGTTAATTTCCTCTTACATATGTTTCAATGTTCTTCGTGTGTTATTTTATGAATGCAGTGTTGTATGCAGTCTCCCAATCTTGGCTCCATATTTGATGTGTTCCGTAAGATTACAAACTCACATTTTCACAATCCTAAATAAGGCACCAGTTTAGTTATGAATCACGTTTAATATGCTGAAATTTTAACGGAACAATGATCAATGTTAAAATAAATGTCCAAATATAAACTGATTTATTTCTTTTTATTTAAATTCTCTTTTTGTATAATTATATGTCACCGGTTGTCGTAAGATGACTATTAAAATATTATAATTAATGATAGTCTGGTTGGGAATTTGGTAAGCTAGACTGGATACCTGGTGAAACAGTTGCTCAGTAATGCAAGGTTAACTTCCCCAGATAGCTCACACCTTGTAACCCGCTTTTATTGTCTTGAATATCAGCACCGCTTTCAGAACAAATTGATGCATCAACATTACAGTGTCTCCTAAACAATGCGTCGTACAATGATATACTTTTGCAGGTGTAATTAGGGGTGTATGTGCATACTGTCTGTAAAATGTGTCGTGAACACAGGTAGCAGTAAAGAAGTAGTAAATTAAAGCGTCATGCGGCTGTTTTACTGGACGAACAGCGAAAATGTAGTAAGCGATAAATTTTTTTCCTCTCATCATTTCGAGGGGAATTTGAAAATCTCTATAAGAGCTGACATGAACACCATCACATAGATATTCTGAAAGTCAGTTTGACCTGTTCGACCATTAGGTCCAGAGGGCAGTCTGCAATCCCGCCCATATTGATGCTGTGTTCCTCACCTTCCGGAAGGCAAAGGTGCAGTTGCGACCTGTTGCTAGGTGGGAAAAATATAAGAGTATTTCACATAGAAGCAGGCTCATGCCCGCAATTCACATTTGTATTTTACTTGCGCTAATAGCGCCGAGCATTGTAGGTTTTACTTCGTTTTTAAAAATACTCTGACTGCTGCATTTTATATATAAAATACACGCCTACGCGTCATTGTTGCACTCGGTGGGTAACTTGTTCTCCTTTCGTCACACATCAAAAAAGTCCATTTTCTTATTTCATTAATTTGTTAATATGTTTTTTATGAACGTTCAGTATGCCCTTCAGCTGTTCATTTGCACTTTGTTATACGTATAAGTTTATTATCTTGACACGGTTGTTGTATTCTGGGAAATAATATTTTGACTATATGGATGATTTTTTGAAAATGGGTTCCAACCTGAAACTAGTCATCAAGTAAATAAAAGGGAAATTTGCAACTTCGGGTATTGAACTAAATACGTTTTTCGTTCTGATTTTGTCATTTTTACACTTGATGTGGCTGCAAACCCGAAATTTGTCATGATTTTTTGTAAAGTAATATGTGACTAAGACAATGATTTCTACAATTTACTGCTGGAGACTTGAGATTCATCCTGGATGATGCGTTATAGAACCGTTCGCGTTGAAAAAAGTATGTCCAGAGACAAATACTTTTTGAATTAAGGGAAATAACTTTTTGTCACTTCGTTTACATAGCTAGCACCAGCTGCTCGTGGAATAGTTCAGCTTCCCCTCAGAACACTAATTATGTTTTTGTTAATTACCCTGATTACTTTCAGGCAATTAAATCCTTTTACTTCTTTTTTTCCAAAAAGTAGATCCCATCTCTCCATTCTCCGCTCTGCATTTGGTTGTGAAAATTCGGACTAATCTAGTGTGTAAGTAAATAAAAAAAACGGAAAGAAAAGTCCAGGTTGGACCAGTAGTCTGAAATAGCCTAATGACGGAGAAAACGTTCCCAGTGCACCATTATTTCGGTTTTCCTGCACTCAACTGCCCTTGGCAAAATTCATCAAGTCCTCAAAAACTTTTTCATGTCTGACATAGCTTCGCAAAACGATTCGAAACCGTATAAACGGAATGTTGTTTGAGCGAGCAAAATTTCGTCAGGCTTCCAGAGTGTGTATATGCAGTTAATCGCCTAAGTTACCGTATTGTAAAGATGGAGAAAGCGCTAAATACAGCAGGATTCGAGGAGTTGACTAACTTTGCAGCGATTACCTCGAAATTAATTACTGTGGAGAGAGGTAAGCTCCGGTCGACTCTTGCAGCAGCAGGTGAATTTATCGGAGGTATTTCGAGGGATAATGAATCCTTGCAATCGAGGGATAATGAATCCTTGCAACTGGAAATAACGCTGTCACCGCTACAATTTGGCTATTACACGAACATTGTAAAATTAATGTACATTAGTGTTTCTTTTGGCAGAACTAAATTTTAAAGGCAAGTTGAAATTCTAATTTTCTTAACCCGAGTTCTTCATCTTCTGAAGCTTAGTAACATTAACAACGAGATGGTGTCTGTATGTGTGTGTGTGTGTGTGTCCATTTACGTTATAAGTGATTTATTCTTCCCTGCAGCACTAGAGAAAATTTTCAAACTGTTAAAGTTGGGGAAAAGAATAAGGAATAGGCGTTAATGGAACAGTGGAGCGTATCCGACCACCGTCTTTTCACTGATGACACTGTTCCGGTTGCCTCCAGTACAGATGAATTTCAACGACGGAAGGACAGAGTCGTCTTTGAAAAATGTCTTTACAGAACCACTCCACAGAATCTCTTTGAATGAGACCATGTGACACTGTCCGTCGTGATACGTCCGTCGTATGGGTAGGCTACGTTAAAGCAGAGGCGGCTGTGTGCTGATAGTAGGCTTTACCCCGTCCCTTTTCTCATAACCAATCCACACAAACATGACAGTACATTATCCACACAAACATGACAGTACATTATCCACACACACACACACACACACACACACACACACACACACACACACACACACTCTACACTCAGCTTCACTTAAACATCGTATTCAAGTCTCAGTTTTCATGCTCCGCGTGGAAAGAGCTGCCTGTGTTAGGAGGAAGAATTCCTTTCGTGTTAACCTCATGGGTTCGCCAGCCAACGACGTCGTACGTCTATCTCTGTTCAATCACTTTTTCAAGAGTGGAGTTGGGAGTTTCGAGGTACGAGGTGTGTTCCGGCGTAACATCAAGTGCTGGCACGTCGGCATGGATCGTAATCGCAGAGAAGGCTGTGAGAAGACGTCAGCTAATACACTACTGACCATTAAAATTGCTACACTACGAAGATGACGTGCTACAGACGCCAAATTTAACCGACAGGAAGAAGATGCTGTGATATGCAAATTATTACCTTTTCAGAGCATTCACACAAGGTTGGCGCCGGTGGCGACACATACAACGTGCTGACATGAGGAAAGTTTCCAACCGATTTCTCGTACACAAACAGCAGTTGACCAGCGTTGCCTGGTGAAACGTTGTTTTGATGCCTCGTGTAAGGAGGAGAAATACGTACCATCACGTTTCCGACTTTGATAAATATCGAATTGTAGCCTATCGCGATTGCGATTTATCGTATCGCGACATTGCTGCTCGCGTTGGTCGAGATCCAATGACTCTTAGCAGAATATCGAATCGGTGGGTTCAGGAGGGTAATATGGAACGCCGTGCTGGATCCGACGGCCTCGCATCACTAGCAGTCGAGATGACAGGCATCTTATCCGCATGGCTGTAACGAATCGTGCACCCACGTCTCGATCCCTGAGTCAACAGATGGGGACGTTTGCAAGACAACAACCACCTGCACGAACAGTTCGACGACGTTTGCAGCAGCATGGACTAGCTCGGAGACCACGCCTGCGGTTATCCTTGACGCTGCATCACAGACAGGAGCGCCTGCGATGGTGTACTTAACGACGAACCTGGGTGCACGAATGGCAAAACGTCATTTTGTCGGATGAATGCACGTTCTGTTTACAGCATCATGATGGTCGCATCCGTGTTTGGCGACATCGCGGTGAACGCACATTGGAAGCGTGTATTCGTCATCGCCATACTGGCGCATCACCCGACGTGATGGTATGGGGTGCCATTGGTTACACGTCTCGGTCACCTCTTGTTCGCATTGACGGCACTTTGAACAGTGGACGTTACATTTCAGATGTGTTAAGACACGTGGCTCTACCCTTCATTCGATCCCTGCGAAACCCTACATTTCAGCAGTATAATGCACGACCGCATGTTGCAGGTCCTGTACAGGCCTTTCTGGATACAGAAAATGTTCGACTGCTGCCCTGGCCAGCACATTCTCCAGATCTTTCACCATTGAAAATGTCTGGTCAATGGTGGCAGAGCAACTGGCTCGCGACAATTCGCCAGTCACTACTCTTGATGAACTGTGGTATCGTGTTGAAGCTGCATGGGCAGCTGTACCTGTACACGCCATCCAAGCTGTGTTTGACTCTATGGCCAGGCGTATCAAGGCCGTTATTACGGTCAAAGGTGGGTGTTCTGGGTACTGATTTCTCAGGATCTATGCACCCAAATGTCAGTTCTAGTATAATATGTTTGTCCAATGAATACCCGTTCATCATCTGCATTTCTTCTTGGTGTAGTAATTTTAATGGCCAGTAGTGTAGTACGCTGACTAGGACCGCACCACGACAGGAGCGGCCTCCATCCAAAGAGAATATAAGCGCCGCTCCAGATAGCCTCGCCACACTAGAAGACTGGCACTAGAAGACGAGCCGTCATCCTGTTTAGCTGAGACTTGTTCCTTATATTAATTGTTTGCATGGAAATTGTATATAGCGAAAGTCATTGATTATTTGCATGTCGCCAACTGCTTGTGACACTTCATTGTGAACAGGCGAAGTTCAGTATTGTCAATTCATTTATTGTAATAAACTCCGTTAATATGATTTGCTTGCCTATTGTTTAGCTATCCGAGGAAACAGCTTCCTAGGAACCCTATATTACAGGAGTGGGCAGGATCCCACAAGGTGAAAGGGAAATTTTGTAATTTCGCTTGTTGTACTAGCCAGATTCGCGCAATTTTTACGTTGTTGTTTTTGGTAGACGTTGCTACAGCGTACGTTTCTAAAATGCAAGTAATTTTAGTCACTCACGGAAGACTTATTACCACGCAGTTCAGAGAATCTCTTCCACATTACGGCACAGCAATAACCTTTTTCTATCCTTTAAGAACTTATGGCTAATTCTGGACCCTCACTTGGACTGGACTGAGAACGCAAGTGCAGTCTGTAAGAAGGTGTCAGCATCTGTTCACTCACTACAGTAATATAAAAAAGTATTTCCTTTCGAGATTAAAAAAAACTAGGAGAGGCACTAATACTCCCAATACCTACCTATGATGATGGTATTCTCCAAGGGCTTTCGTACGAAGGCTCATGCTTGAGTGCGATGCGTTTGTGATGTACGCTATTTTGACGATATCACTCCTGTCTACGCACAGTTATCATGATTGCGTGCCAATAAGTGTAGAGACTATCATACTCTGTGTCTGCTCTATAGTCATTGCAATCCTTCTCATCTAACTTCAACTTTTACACTACTACCTGAACAGAACAACAGGAATACTGGCTTTCAGTAAAGTAAAATCCTCTCTGTACCATCACATAATACTGCCGTGTTCTCTAAATCGTTTTCTGCACTAGGAACCTGACTTTGAAACAATCTTCCTCAAAATATCAGAGAAATTACATTCCTTCTTGACTTCAAAAAACATTTAGTGGGCCAGCTTTTATCACAATAGCGATATCTCCCATATACTAGGCCGCAGCTCACTCTCATCAATCCCCCCTCCCCCACAACGTTTCCTTCCCCATTGTTGGCAGAGTTCTTTATTTAAATTCTAATCTTTTCTAACAGCCACTGTCATTCCACTCCAGTCTTCTCCCATTTCTTTAACCCTTCCACTTCTATAATACTCGATATGTATTCAAATATGCTGTATTAATCTGTACAATTAATAATGCTCTTCACTATTGTTACCGTTATTGTGGTAGCGTATGGAGTTCGCACAATGATGTATGGGAGGCGCTCCAGCAACAGCAGCGCCCTCACAGCCTCTCAGCAATAGCAATGCCCTCACACTGACGTCAACATAGTGTCGAGCATGCATAGACTCTGTCCAGTTCAAGACCTCTGCTACTGCAGTCAGCATCATCGAACAGAACAGTGACAGTTAAAGTTTCAGGTGAACTGTACTTCGTAATGTTGAACATTGTGCCTGCAGAGAACAGTAGTTAATTAGTGCATCAAGTGATGCTTTGCTAGTCGATGACAGCTGTAAATTGTCCAGTACTCCTGTGGCAAACAAGTGCGTCAAAGTTAAGTAAATCTTTTATTCATTTATGTACTAAAGTGAACTGATATTCCATGTAATGTACTGTCATGAGCCTTCTCCGTGAGCAATCAAAGAATCCACAATTGTAGCTGGACGAGAGCAGTTTCGCCTGATCACATTATTATTATTATTATTAGTACCAATTATTAATTTCATTATTATTATTGTTGATTCTTATCGTCATCATTAGTGTCTACTACTATGATGTTATTATTATTTCTTTCAATTCTCAGACGTTATGTCTGGTCAAAAATGGACAGTGACGCGGACTTTGATCAAGCGTGACTTCCTTTTAACTGTACGGTATATGTTATATTACATTTAGGAACTTTCGGGTCATTGAACATATATCAATAATTACAGATTTTTGTAGTTGTATATATATGTTTGGATGTAGCTGTATTGCATTGATGTACTGGTGGATATTGTGAGGTATGACTCCTGTAGTTGATAGTATAATTGGTATAATGTCGACTTTATCCTGATGCCACATGTCCTTGACTTCCTCAGCCAGTTGGATGTATTTTTCAATTTTTTCTCCTGTTTTCTTCTGTATATTTGTTGTGTTGGGTATGGATATTTCAATTAGTTGTGTTAATTTCTTCTTTTTATTGGTGAGTATGATGTCAGGTTTGTTATGTGGTGTTGTTTTATCTGTTATAATCGTTCTGTTCCAGTATAATTTGTATTCATCATTCTCCAGTACATTTTGTGGTGTGTACTTGTATGTGGGAACGTGTTGTTTTATTAGTTTATGTTTTATGGCAAGTTGTTGATGTATTATTTTTGCTACATTGTCATGTCTTCTGGGGTATTCTGTATTTGCTAGTATTGTACATCTGCTTGTGATGTGATCTGCTGTTTCTATTTGTTGTTTGCAAAGTCTGCATTTATCTGTTGTGGTATTGGGATCTTTAATAATATGCTTGCTGTAATATCTGGTGTTTATTGTTTGATCCTGTATTGCAATCATGAATCCTTCCGTCTCACTGTATATATTGCCTTTTCTTAGCCATGTGTTGGATGCGTCTTGATCTATGTGTGGCTGTGTTAGATGATACGGGTGCTTGCCATGTAGTGTTTTCTTTTTCCAATTTACTTTCTTTGTATCTGTTGATGTTGTGTGATCTAAAGGGTTGTAGAAGTGGTTATGAAATTGCAATGGTGTAGCTGATGTATTTATATGAGTGATTGCTTTGTGTATTTTGCTAGTTTCTGCTCGTTCTAGAAAGAATTTTCTTAAATTGTCTACCTGTCCATAATGTAGGTTTTTTATATCTATAAATCCCCTTCCACCTTCCTTTCTGCTTAATGTGAATCTTACTGTTGCTGAATGTGTGTGATGTATTCTATATTTGTGGCATTGTGATCGTGTAAGTGTATTGAGTGCTTCTAGGTCTGTGTCACTCCATTTCACTACTCCAAATGAGAAGGTCAATACTGGTATAGCATAAGTATTTATAGCTTTTGTCTTGTTTCTTGCTGTCAATTCTGTTTTCAGTATTTTTGTTAGTCTTTGTCTATATTTTTCTTTTAGTTCTTCTTTAATATTTGTATTATCTATTCCTATTTTTTGTCTGTATCCTAGATATTTATAGGCATCTGTTTTTTCCATCGCTTCTATGCAGTCGCTGTGGTTATCCAATATGTAATCTTCTTGTTTAGTGTGTTTTCCCTTGACTGTGCTATTTTTCTTACATTTGTCTGTTCCAAAAGCCATATTTATATCATTGCTGAATACTTCTGTTACCTTTAGTAATTGGTTGAGTTGTTGATTGGTTGCTGCCAGTAGTTTTAGATCATCCATGTATAGCAAATGTGTGATTTTGTGTGGGTATGTTCCAGTAATATTGTATCCATAATTTGTATTATTTAGCATGTTGGATAGTGGGTTCAGAGCAAGACAGAACCAGAAAGGACTTAATGAGTCACCTTGGTATATTCCACACTTAATCTGTATTGGCTGTGATGTGATGTTATCTGAATTTGTTTGGATATTAAGTGTGGTTTTCCAGTTTTTCATTACTATGTTTAGAAACTGTATCAATTTAGGATCTACTTTGTATATTTCCAATGTCTGTAGTAACCATGAGTGGGGTACACTATCAAAGGCTTTTTGGTAATCCATGTATGTGTAGTGTAGGGACCTTTGTTTAGTTTTAGCTTGATATGTCACCTCTGTATCTATTATCAGTTGCTATTTACATCCTCGTGCTCCTTTGCAGCAGCCTTTTTGTTCTTCATTTATAATTTTGTTCTGTGTTGTATGTGTCATTAATTTCTGTGTGATGACTGAAGTTAATATTTTGTATATTGTTGGTAGGCATGTTATGGGGCGATATTTAGCTGGGTTTGCTGTGTCTGCTTGATCTTTAGGTTTCAGATAGGTTATTCCATGTGCAAGTGTATCAGGGAATGTGTATGGGTCTGCAATGTAACTGTTAAATAATTTAGTTAGATGTGAATGTGTTGAGGTGAACTTCTTTAGCCAGTAATTTGCTATTTTATCATTTCCAGGGGCTTTCCAATTGTGTGTAGAATTAATTGCTCGGGTGACTTCATGTTGCAAAATTATCACTTCAGGCATTTGTGGTATCATCTTGTATGTGTCTGTTTCTGCTTGTATCCACCGTGCATGCCTGTTATGTTGTACCGGGTTTGACCATATGTTGCTCCAGAAGTGTTCCATGTCTGTTATGTATGGTGGATTGTCTATTTTAATGTGTGTGTTATCCATTGTTTGGTAAAATCTCTTTTGGTTTGTGTTGAATGTTTGGTTTTGTTTCCTTCTATTTTCACTTTTTTTGTATCTTCTAAGTCGTTTGGCCAATGCTTGCAATTTCTGCTTTTTTTCATCTCATTGCTCTATTGCTTCTTGTTGTGAGATTTTACCTAACCTTTTTCGTTTTTTGTCTGATATTTCATTTCTTATAAATTGTGTTAGCTGTCCGATGTCTTTTCTCAGTTTTTCTATTCTGATCTGTAGCCTGTGTTGCCATGCTGGTTTTGTGGGTTTCTTCTGTGTGTTGGTTTGTTCTGATCTCTGCCTAGTGTGTATATTTAGTGTAGTGAGTGCTCCTATATAAACCAGTAGTTGTAACTCTTCCATAGTTGTGTTTTCATTTATTTTGTTGTGTATGATTGTGTTGATAGTTTTTATTGTTGTTTCGACTTGTGGGTTATTTGGCGGTCTATGCAAGAATGGTCTAATGTCTGTATTTGTGTCTTTGTATTCTACATATGTCAGCTGAAATTTCTCTTCTATATCAAACACGTGTGTCTCTTTGTGTTCTATTTGTGCTTGTTCTGGTGGCTGTCTTAAGATTTCGTTTTCCTTTGATTGTTTAATTGATGCGTGTTGGTCTTTGTTTGTTTGCTCTGGGATGTTTGAGTCCATTACTGTATTTTCTTCTTCTTCTGATTGCACATTATTTTGTTCCAGTATTTGTTGTACTTGTTGTTTAATGTTTTCTAATTCTGACTGGGGTATCCTGTTATTTTTTATTATTACACGGATCTGATCAGCTAGTCGTTCTGTTAAAAATTTTAATTCCGGGTATCTGGTAATAAATGTTGTGTATACTTGTGATCTGTATCCAGTTGTGTTGGTTCCTAGGTTTGTTGCTTGGTAATAACAGAACATGAGGTGTCGATTAACTTCATCTGACCATCTCATCCTCTGTCTTTGTTTTCCTTCTAGGGTGGTTGCAGGAAGCATATCCTGCAAAACACCTCTATTTGGATTTAAATCATTTTCCAGTTGGCTAGCAGTGTCGTTACCATTGTGGGCGGGCATAGGGTTCAAGCGTCGTCCCCGACCATGACGGCGCTTGTCCGAGGTTTCTTTAGTTCTGTCCTGAACCAAGTAATCACACTAAAAGGGGGGTTAGCCCTATTAGTGGTTTGTTCTTTTCGTCGCCTTTTACGTCTGGCAGAACATACCGGAACATACCGGAGGCCTATTCTTTTCCCGGGCCTCCACGGGGGTTATTATTATTATTATTATTATTCCTGTGAATGTTTTTCGTAATACCTTTGGTACATGTTGTTCCCGGTCAGATGTAAGAGAGGACCTTACGGTCCTAATCTGGTCAGACTGAATAAGCAATAAATAAATAAATAAAAGCATCTGACAGTTTTAGAAGTATCGAAAATGTTTTGCTGTTAGCTGTCAATCAGATCACATGTTTCATCGTATTCGCCGAATGCACTTGGCGCTGAAAGTATATATGCGGTAGAAACAGAATCCCTTCCCGTAGTAGATGCTGTTTCTAAGGTGCCTTGTTTACCAACAGCACTATACAGATTCGTCACAGGGCTGAACAGAGATAGCCAACAGCTATGGCAAAAGTAGATGGCTACACTGTTCCGCGACCTGTCGGTTTCCGGGAAACGTGTGTTACAACTAGACCATTAGGCCGACATGTACATCTATGGGTAGTTCATCTATAATTTTCGATAACTGAGTTTGCGACATTCAAAATATCTTACATATATGGCTGTGTCTTTTGACTGCATTGACTTAAAAGCTTGAATAGTTTTACACTGCCAAGGGACCGCGACCTTAGTATTTGACATAAATTTCAACTTGATATTTCCACACGTTCCTGAGAAAAACAGTTGGACAGGCAGACAGACAGACAACAAAATGATACTATAATGTGGTTCAGTTATTACCGATTTAGGTGAGGAACCCTAAAAGCTGGCTAGATTCATGGCTACTGGAGTAGGTTAATACACCAACTCACAAGTTGTTGTTCTTTCGTTAATTTTTGCTCGCAGGCAATACTGGCATGATTCCCGTCTCCATATTCGACTTAAACAGTTGACTTTTCTCTGTTTTCAAAAGTAAAAGGCCAAGATGAGACTCAGACTGTGTCGCCGAGGGAGCTGAAAGTTATCCAGGAGGCCGACCTCCAATAGTGCTTCGGGGATTAGAAAAAGCGCTGGCATAGTGGTATGACATTTGGTAGGAACTGTTGATGTAGACAAATAAGTAAAATTCTTTCCAAAAAATAAATGTCCATAATTTTTTTGAACAGAACTCGTGTGTGATAACTTTCAGAAGCGCCGTAAAGTTTATATTGTGCTTTCAGGGTTACCGCCGAGTTGTTTATTCCATCTTTCCGCAAGAAATTTGTGTGACTGATCCAGTCGCCTTCCCCAAGTTCTGAGACCTGTGTTACGCGTACTCCAACCAGACTGTGAAGTACTGTTGGTGTCACTTGAATTACGCAAAAGTGGAAAGGTACTGCAGAATTTTGACCGAAATACATCACACATTTCCAGTTACAAATTTCAAAAAATAGTTGTGCAGATTCTTAATGTCTCATAGCGTATTTGCCGAAGACAAAGAATTTTTTTTCACTTCATTTTTCTAAACACTACGATATTCTATATCTAAGGGTTTCTGGAAAGGTAAGAGTAAACCAATAAGTTTCCACGCTTTGGTTTCACTTTCAACGACGACAGATTTCTGACTTTCAGTAAAAATTACGGGATTTCCACGCACCCAAATTTCCCAGACGTTTGACAACAGTAACTGTAGATGAGTCCAAATCCCGCTGTCCACGAAAGATTGCTTTCATATATCTGTATATAAAAGGCAGTGTCCTGATTGACTGACTGGCTCATCATCGCTCAGCCCAAACCGCTAAGGAATAAACTTTAAATTTGGATAAGACGTGGATCTTATACTGTAGGCGTCGTTTAAAAAGGGATTTTTCGAAATTCTAACCCTAAGGGACTGAAATAGGGAATGAAGGTTTTTTGAAAAATGTCGCTATTAATTCAGTTTTGAAGCTAGACCCACGAATTTGGTTTTTCGGGAAGAAGTAAAGAAATAAGTGTTTCAGCATATTTGGAAATTTAACCCTATGGGTGAATTATTTTTAACAAACATCGTTATTAAAGGACTACTAAAGTATTTTTGAAGTTACCTTTGTGAACACTGGTGTTTGACTTCTCGGTTTCAAATAAAAAACATACTTCTTTCAGTTGTTTTTGGAATTTTGAACCACTAAGGGGGCGAAATAGCAGTTGAAACGTTTTGTGAAAATATTTCACAGCGAAAGCATTTTTAAAGCCAAATCTTTAAAAATTGGTGTCCGGGTTCTTGGTTAGAGATGAAAAACATACGAGTTTCATTGTTTTTGAAATTCAACCCCTAATGGGGTCAGACGGCTTCACTGACTCACCATCGCCCAGCCAAAACCGCTAAAGACAGAAACTTGAAGCTCGGAGAGGGTGTGGACCTTATACTGTAGGCATCGCTTAAGAAGGAATTGCCAGAAATTCCACTCCTAAGGAGTTAAATAGGGGTTGAAAGGCTTTTTGAAAGTATGTCGCATTAAGGGTATTTTGTAGCTAGCACTACGAAAACTGGTATCTGATTTTTCGGTCGGAAAACAAAAACTACCTGCTTCAGCATTTTTGGAAGTTCAGCTACTAAGGGAGTAAAATAGTGGTCGCCGAAGTGGCGTCAAATCGAAAGACTTGCACACGGCGAACGGTCTACCCGACGGGAGGCCATGGTTAACAAAAACATTGTACTCCAATTAACAGAATCGCTTTTTGCTCGGAATTACATTCGAAAAAGACCAAGCTTATATGGCAAGTACCATAAAGAGTTTACAAGACGTCGAAATTTGTGAACAACATAAAATTCGATTAGATAAAAAAAAATCAAAAATTTCTGCAGACCATACAATCTAAGCAGGGGGCGCGAAGCTAGCCTACATACATACATCACTGCAAAATGCATGACAGATAGTAGGTACAAGGCTACCCTACGAATTTCCCTCACCAAAAAAATGGTTCAAATGGCTTTGAGCACTATGGGAATCAACATCTGTCATCAGTCCCCTAGACGTAGAACTACTTAAACCTAACTAACCTAAGGACATCACACACATCCATGCCCAAGGCAGGATTCGAACCTGCGACCGTAGCGGTCGCGCGGTTCCAGACTGAATCGCCTAGAACCTCTCGGCCCAACGGCCGGTTTTCCCTCACCGATTTGATTCATATTAACAAGTGTGTTGGACGCGAGTAGGACTTCCACATATGTAAATAGGAAGACGAACCTCAACCGTTTCCGAGAAACTTGAATCTGGTAATACTAGGCGAGTTTGTTTGCTCGCAGCCGGCCGGTAACTGCGCGACCGCTACGGCCGCAGTTTCGAATCCTGTCTCGGGCATGGGAGTGTGTGATGTCCTTAGGTTAGTTAGGTTTAAGTAGTTCTAAGTTCTAGGGGACTGATGACCTCAGATATTAAGTGTCATAGTGCTCAGAGCCGTTTGAACCAGTTTTTGTTTGCTCGCTAGTATTCAAGGTATCCGCATCTGAGCTAGTAAACGCTTAGTTTCATAAGTGAGACGAATCTCGCTGCTGGTATTTTTTAAAAATTGCAATGTAATCCTAATGACAGCTTTATTTGTTTGTAGATTTTCCCAGAATCCTGCCGCAGAACGAAAGTCTGTCGCCTTTTGCCGTTTATGTTAATCTCTGGTCATGCTTTTTTGTACATAGAGAACTGTATTCGCAGCTGCAGCTGCGAAAGTAAGTAACGAGACAAGTTATCTACTCCGCAAGTGACAGATGGTAACCACACGTGGACCCGCAGTGTGATAAAGCTCTGATATTAGCATAATTTGCCACTGAACGATGGTAGATCGGAGGAACTCCCGTGTCAAATTTGGCACCAAGGAGCTTAACGACCAGTTAAAATGCGTACATAATGTCTGCCTTTGTACAATAACCAGTTTAACAGTTCTGAAGTCTTTACCCATGCTGACTCTTTATAAACGCAATTTATGTTGAAAAAATTAATATTGTCAGATACAAATGAGTGAGATTAGTACACTGAATCTCGGCAGAGATGGCCGAGCTATCACGAAAGAAAGTTCTATCGCGGGCACGTGGGGCGCTCAACTGCGCGGTTATCAGCACCCGTACAAAGTACCAATCTTATACACAGTACAATCTACCACTTTCACGAATGATGATAAATGATGAGGACAGCACAGACACCCAGTCCCCGGGCAGAGAAAATCACCAACCCGACCGGGAATCGAACCCTGGACCCTGTGATCCAGAGGCAGCAACGCTAGCCACTAGACCACGAGCTGCGGACGTGGGAAACAGACACAGTCTAGTCCTGCATTAGTCATAAATTAGCTATTGAGGTGTGAACATGTGACTCAGTCATCAATAATCCAGAATGATGTGAAGATGTAGATCAACCAATTTTAGCGATGTAAACATGTATAAGGGCAGGGAAGTAAACCGTTTATTATTGCAAAAGCTATCGCCGTACCTATTAATACATTTATGGGACACACGGTCAGTGCTTAATGGAAAATCCAGGCGTACACTTATTCGTCCGAAGCAAATCGACCACGAATGTCTTTGTTCAGGGCTCCAAAAATATGGAAATCGCCTTGGGAGAGATCGGGTGTAGATGGAGGACATGTGAGGGTCCATAGCGAAACATCTGCAGCGTACTTGGAAAAACAGGAACGCCAGTTCAGGGAAAGTCATGGTCGTCTTTTTCCTTAATTGGAAGGGCTCACTGCTCATTTACTTCCAGAACATGGTGCCACAATTAACGCACAGCGGTACGTGGGTGCTTTACAAAAAATGAAGCGCATCATCAAGTACAAACGCCCAAGAATGTTGTTAGACGGCTTTATTCTGGCGCACGCTAACGGCCGCCCTCGTGTAGCCAAGGTTGCTTCAACTGCACTGCAGAAGCCCTTACACATGCTGCTTAATTGTGCCGACCCCTCCCCATGCGACTTCCATTGTCGGCATTTTCGGCCGGCGATTCGCTTTTGATGAAGTGGTGCATGCCTAGGTACGATCATGGTTCCGTAGGCAGCTGAAAACAGTTTTCCGTGAAGACATTGACCGTCTTGTCTCACAATGGGATGAAAGTATTAATTGGCGATTACTTTTGAAACATAAAGTTTTCTTACTTCGCCATCTGCCTCGTTTCCATTGGGCTGCCTCTTATATAGGTATCAATCATGACGTAGCCTCTGTGATGTGAACATGCATCACTCGTGATCAGATGGACTAGTTACTACACGTACGTGAAAGTGACATATATGATAATTTTCACCAGGAAAACATCAGTTTGATCTTCAAACACTCGGACGTAAAGGCAGTAAAGTTACATTTCATATCTGTGGTGCTAGAGATAGTATGATCAAATCTTGCAATCATTACTTTGTTTTATGAATTTCGACTGGTTCTCACGTAGGGCTGATTGTTTTGTTAGTCAGATATAAATATTTCCATATTTCCTCGGACTACTAAATAAGGTTGCGTCCCTTTTTTTTTAAGTTAAAAATTTATACATTACTTTACCGACAGTAGTAGTAATGCCAACTGCCACAGTGAATTTCACTGTTAAAATTAGGAATGTTAGAAGCCGCGACCTACGGAGAATAATTCCAGTGAGGACAGCGAGACACCTTTAGAAGATACGAGGTGAGCAGGGCTCTTCTTGAACGGTCAGCGAAACACTAAGTGCAGATTGATAGGATTTACCCCTGTAATTTGTCCAGTAGACCTCTCCACATACAACTTCACGTAAGGGACAACTTACAGCTTAGCATATTTAGATGCAGTGACGTATAGCGGCTAGAAGGTTTCCTATATCGATCTTTTTCACTAGAAGAGACCATACCGGGGAACTGCTACACGTTGCCTAGCCTATGGCTGAGCCTATGTGATCATTCCGGTCATCATTGCAAATTTTTGCACCCACTTAATTATATGATTTGACTTATTCTGTCAATCATTGGTATTGTTGTTATAAAAACTATGTTCTTTGTTTTATGAAATACATAATTATAAATTCCTGTACAGTGAAAACAAGCCTGCAATCTTTCACCATTTCGAAATCTTATCAAGATCTGATTGAATATTTCTGCCGTTTTTTTCAGACATCACGTCATTATACATAACTACCGGCAGGTTATAATTAAATTGCAGCAACTTATGGAGGTCCACTGTTGACTATAATTATGGTATGACAACGAAACTAGGCAGATACTCCGCCCGAACAGGCCGTGAAGGCCCAACAGAACCGACCGGCCGCCGTGTCATCCTCAGATCATAGGCGTCACTAGATGCGGATATGGAGGGGCATGTGGTCAGCACACCGCTCTCCCGGTCGTAGGTCAATTTACGAGGAACTAGGCAGATACGGTAATGGGTAATTTCCGAGAATGATTGCCTATCGAAGTCGCGGGGTCCAAACGATACATTTCGAACGTGCGATCCTACATCGATCATGTGTTATGATAAATTATTGGTGGTCCTCATTTTTATCTATTTTCCATCGTTCCCTTAGTTGCTCTAAGTTACATACCTTCGCGATTTAATGGCAAAATGGGGATTGTTCCCGTAGCGTACTCATCACATGGCCTTTCACATGACGACAACACCGACGACGAACAAGGTAAGTCATCTCCCTTCTAATTATAGGTGTTTTTGTAACGGTCTTCTTTTGTCATTACTGCAATGACCACCGTAAACATACTCATAACGCCCGCCATCACAGTCGTGATCGATGTAGGATCGCACGTTCGATATGCATCGTTTGGACCCAGCGACTTCGATAGGCAATCAGTCTTGCAAATTACCGTAATGTATTAATGCGGAAACGATTTACATGAAAAAAAACGTAGTTCCAAATTTCGCCACAAGATGTAAACAGTACACTGTTTCTATGACGTTATGACATCTACCCCGTCGTTTGAAAAGCCATAACATCAGCGAACATTATGGCTACCGCTGTAAGTGTAATTGTTTTATGTGAACGGCAGCAATTACAGTGCTACACTGAGAGAGTATCGCCGACTGAAACGTCTGAGCTGAAGCTCGATGTCATTAAATGTTTCAAAAAAGATGATAGTGTAATTCGGAAACACTGCCGATTTTGGTGTGGCACCTGGAAGAGAAAGGCGTTCTATCTCTGTGAAAGTTATTGATGCGATCGCTGTTGCTGTAACTGACAGTGTAGCCTGTTGCCTGGGTAGAGCTAGAGCTCGTGCAGTATCACGAGAATTTCCGTACCATGGTCTACGGTACGGGATTTCATTGTCAGCCAGTATCAACGGACACGTAGGCTAAGATCAATAAGGGTTGTGGTGTCACCGCCAGACACCACACTTGCTAGGTGGTAGCCTTTAAATCGGCCGCGGTCCGTTAGTATACGTCGGACCAGCGTGTCGCCACTATCAGTGATTGCAGACCGAGCGCCGCCACACGGCAGGTCTAGAGAGACTTCCTAGCACTCGCCCCAGTGGTACAACCGACTTTGCTAGCGAAGGTTCACTGACAAAATACGCTCTCATTTGCCGTGACGATAGTTAGCATAACCTTCAGCTACGTCATTTGCTACGACCTAGCAAGGCGCCATTACCAGTTACTATTAAGATTATGAATAATGTACCCTCAAGAGCGATGTTCACCATTTATGGCTTAAAGTTAAGTATTCCAGCAGCTACGTACGTTTTTTGCTAAAGTCTGACTTCCTTGACCAGTTCCAGACCTCACGCCAGCCTGTGTGAGCTAAAACGCGTGCCTTTCGGCTTCCTCTCATACCGGTGTTGGCTCTCCTGCCAACCCACAACAAGGGTAATTGTTGTCCTCTGTACATTCTTGTAGAGAAGTTGTTCGTGCCATTTCGACCATATTGTATGAATTACGTTTAACAGACAGATGTGTGTTTTGAGAATGGCCGTGTTAGCCCGAAACCGGAAACCACTATAGCTGAATTTTATATCAGTGCAACTGAGACGGACGAAACAAAAAAATTATCCAATTTCCTCAGTACGGAATGTTTTGCGGCCTACGTTACAATAATACCGGTACAAGATTCAGACGGTGCAACAGCTTAAAACCTCATGATCCGTAGCATCGTTCTGAATTAGCTCTTCGGTTTCTGGAAATACTCTACGGAGTGACGAGGCACAGTTTCCACTACAGAGTGCAGTAAACACACAGAACTGCCCAATTGGGGCACTGTTAAACCGCGTGTTGTGCGAATTCCTGCACACTGGCAATTGACCCTAAATAACGAAAAGTTTAGGGTCATCAACATGAGTACTAAAAGGAGTCCGTTAAACTTCGGTTACACGATAAATCACTCAAATCTAAAGGCCGATTAATTCAAATAAATACCCAGGAATAACAATTACGAACAACTTAAATTGGAAGGAACGGGCGGCCGGTGTGGCCGAGCGGTTCTAGGTGCTTCAGTCTGGAACCGCGCGACCGCTACGGTCGCAGGTTCGAATTCTGCCTCGGGCATGGATGTGTGTGATGTCCTTAGGCTAGTTAGGTTTAAGTAGTTCTAAGTTCTAGGGGACTGATGACCTCAAATGTTAAGTTCCATAGCGCTGAGGGCCATTTGAGCCATTTGGAAGGAGCGCATAGAAAACATTGTGGGGAAGGCTAACCAAAGACTGCTTTTTATTGGCACTATACTTAGAAAATGCAACAGATCTACTAAAGAGAATGCCTACACTACGCTTGTCCGTCCTCTTTTACAACATTGCTGCGCGGTGTGGGATCCTTTGAGCCAGAATTGATGGAGTACATTAAGTAAGTTCAAAGAAGGACAGCACGTTTTGTATTACCGCGAAATAAGGAAGAGATTGTCACGGAAATGATATGGGATTTGAGGTTGACATCATTAAAACGAAGGCGTTTTTCTTTGGGGCGGAATCTTCTCACGAAATTTCAGTCTCCAACTTTCTCTTCCGAATGCGAAAATATTTTGATGACGCCGATCTACATAGGGAGAAACGATCATCATGATAGAATAGCGGAAACCAGGGCTCACACGGAAAGATATAGGTGTTCGTTTTCTCAGCGCGCTGTACCAGATTGGAATAATAGAGAATTATTATGAAGGTGGTTCGATAAACCCTCTACCAGGCACTTAAATGTGCTTTGCAGAGTATCCATATAGATGTAGAAGAGCCACTGCGCTCGTTATGTGTGACTGAAACAAACAATTTTATTCTCAGCCTATTCAGATGTATTGTGACGTCTGCACGTTATCGAGAGCTCAAAAAATGGTTCAAATGGCTCTGAGCACTATGGGACTTAACATCTGAGGTCATCAGTCCCCTAGAACTTAGAACTACTTAAACCTAACTAGCCTAAGGACATCACACACATCCATGCCCAAGGCAGGATTCGAACCTGCGACCGTAGGAGTCGCGCGGCTCCGGACTGAGTGCCAAGAACCGCTAGACCACCGCGGCCGGCTATAAACAGCTCCTTGTACAGCTTGTGAATCCTGCTTTGGAAGAGCGCTACTGTGCCTTAACCACTGTTTTCATGCAAGATGGGGCAACGATTCATGCCGCTCGCCCAGTGAAAAATCTGCTTAATGCAACTTCCCACGAACTTGCTATCGATCGAGGCTTTTCAGATGCGTGGCCTGCGAGATCAGCTGACCTGAATTATAGTGAATTTTGGCTTTCGGAATAGCTAAAGGAACTCGTTTACCAGGGACACGTTCGGTCTCTACCCGATCCGAAGACCAGTACACAGCAATACATTGCTCAGATTCCACCGGGACTGTTGCGAAGGACTGTTGATCACGTCGTTTTACGGATGCAGCATCTTATCGATGTCTCCAGTACGTATACTGAACAAACTGTGTAAACAACAGTTAATAACATTATACCTTTCTCACTGGTTTGATCTTTCCTGCCCATGTCCCGTTCCAAATTCATTACATATGAAAACATTTCTATACGTGTTGCCTGCAGTCACAGCGCCAGATTTGCAGCTAGTCGCCAAAATGTTTTGCAGTGTAAATCGGTTTTGCATGAACACATCAGCATATCTACCGAGGTTCTATGTAATACGATAATTACGAGGCACAATGGTCCTCCGTGAATCGTTGCACTGTAATTACAAACTCTTGTACATCATCTGTCAAAAGTATGAGGCTACTATTAATATTGTCAGTCACGTCATTAACACACAAATTAACAACACTGGTTCAAATACACTACCCTGTAGCACACCTGATGTTACTTCAACTTCTGGGGATGACTTCAGTATAACAACTAGGTCACACCTTTTGTTTGATACATCGTATAACCACAACTTTGTAAATAACCGTTGGTGAAGAAATTAATAATAACGGCAATACTGGCTGATTAAATATATTTTATGTTCTAAACCAGTTATAGCATTGTTCTTAGTTTATACCAGATGCAGATGACTGTCTTGATTCCATTTTGAAACTACCTGTGTTTTCACAGTCGTCTCCTAGTATAACCTTTCACTATGACAGTAAGAAATGAAAGGATATGCTGGTGTCGTACGGGAAGCTGTGAAAGCGCCGCGGAAAGCTTTTCACGGGAGTGGAGTTGTGGCGCTTCGCGCTCGTTGTTGCAGACTCCAGCACACGCGTGAGGCATTGCGGTCTGACAGCGGGCGACGCGCTGGAAAATGAGATTCCACCCAGTCACCGGCCAGTAAATAATGGCGACTCAGTTCTGCAGCGGCGCTGCACCCGGTAAGGTGTAGCATAAATACTTCGTGCTCTCGTATCATTCCATCTCATCATTGTGCCTGGCGAGCGGAGTATAACCCTCGCAATGTCAAGGGGGGGGGGGGGGGGGGGTACTTTATGCCCACCTTTTGAAAATATTGATATCTACTCAAGTACTTTATGTTTTAAAATTTTGTAAAAAACATTTATTGTCTTTAATGAAGTCTTCTTCCAGATTCTGCCATTGTTTTACGTTTTTCATTTAAGCTTAATCGGAAAATTTAAGTTTAGGGGAGGTAGTCATAAAGTCTCCCCACTTGGTAGTAGATGCGAGTTCCCACAACGGTCGTCTTACTCCACAAATAGTAGCATTACGTGACCTTAGAACACATGGACGTTATATTTCTCTGGGTTGACAGCAACAATGGTCTCAACAATGATTCATTTGCCTTTGGTTCTTTATTGTTTCCTGTTCCGTGGCGCTTAGTTCAACTGTGATTGAAAATGTATCGACAGTCAGTTATTGACAGAGAAATATCTCAGATTTTGGAAGAATCTACAGATTCTCAAATTTAATTTGATGAAACGGACGATGTAGGAAGTGACCCTGAAGAGGAATGTTTTGTGTGCGAGGATGTGGACAGTGATCGAGTACCTGCACACGCTGAAGATGAGTTCTAGGCACGTAGCTTGCGAGGTTAGTGACAAGTATATTACAAGCAAATTTATACCTCCAAACCTCCTCGCATTAGAAGACGAGTAGCACAGATTATATTGACAGGAAGAGAAGGTATAAGAGACGAAGATGAAGTAGGAACAATAACAGAACAATTTGAAAAGTTTCTGTCACCAGAAGCTGTCAACATCATAATAAAGCATACGAATGAAGAGGCATTGAGGCAGAAAATACACAAGACAGACAGACTTGAATTCATGGCATATATAGGGCTACTTATTATTACGGGGAAGGAAAGCAACAGTAAGTTCAAAAATGATCAAATGTCTGTGAAATCTTATGGGACCTAACTGCTAAGGTAATCAGTCCCTAGGCTTACACATTACTTAACCTAAATCATCCTAAGGACAAACACACACACCCATGCCCGAGGGAGGACTCGAACCTCCGCTCCGGATCAGCCGCTCAGTCCACGACTGCAGCCCCCAAGACCGCTCGGCAAATCCCGCGCGGCGACAGTAAGTCATGTTACAGATTTATGGTCCTACACGTCAGGAAGGTTTATTTATACTGTTACCATGAGCGGAACCAGATTCCAGCAGCTTACTAAAATAGTAAGATTTGACGAGAGAATCGCGAAGTGATCGCAGGAAACGTGATAAATTTGCTGCAATACGAGAAGTTTTTGATAAAATGAATGAATTACTGCCAAAATATTATTCTGTTGGGATGCACAGTGTTACTCATGAAATGATGTCATTGTTCCGCGGCAGGTGTCCGTTCAAGGTCTTTATGAAGGAAAAACCTGGTAAATGCGGGATACTTATGCGCATGCTCACAGACGTTAAAACCAGATATGTTATCAGCATGGAGCTTTATGCTGGGAAAAGAAATGATGGTAAACAACAATCAAATTCCGCTGCAGCTGTGGTCAAACGCCTGGTGGTTCCTATACATGATTCCGGGCGAAATGTCACCTCAGACAGATATTACACTTCAGTTTATTGGGCCGAATATCTATGGAGGAATCACAAGATAACACTCGTGGGAACATTACAAGCTAATAGGAAACATATATGTCAAAAACTGAAAGACCTCTCAAGAAGAAAATTTTATTCTAGTAAATTTGCTTCCAGCGATACTGGTTCTGGAAATATTCCATTCACACTTGTTTCTTATATTCAACGTTAAAAAACCCAAAAGAAATCTGCTGTTTCTATCATCTCAACATTACGACGGTGCATGCAGTTCACCTACTGATACCAAGAAGGAAACAGTTATAAATTTATGTTATTATGAGACTAAAGGTGGCGTTGACACCATAGATCAAATGGCGAGGAAATAGTCAACTAAGAAGGCTACAAGAAGGTGGCCGCTGTCTGTTTTCTATACTCTTGTGGACATAGCAGCGGTAAATAGTTATACACTATTTTTGTTGAACTTTCCAGATTGGAATAAAGAAAAAATCTAATAAGCGACGACTTTTTCTTCATTTTCAAGAACTGGGACTACAGTTCACGAAACCATACATTGAAGAAAGGGCTACAAATATTGCCTGTAGTTTCAAGTATGGAGGGTATTCTCGGACGGAAAATCAAACAGAACTTCGGTGCAAAGGAAACTCATGGAGGTAAAGGTAGATGTCATTTGTGTGTTAGTGAAAGCTGTTCAAAAGCTGAAAAGTACAACAAAGTGAACAAAATAACAATAATCTACAACAACTGTAAGAGATACACATGTGGTAAACACAGCAAAAAAAAGAACTGTTTTATGTCCCAAGTGTGAAGTAGATTCCGTAGAAAGTGGTGAACAATTCTTCTGATAAAACCATGTTATGTACTTAAGCTATTTGTATATTATCTCAAGTTTTTATAATATTTTTTAAGTATAGTAAAATGTACTTCAATAGTACTATAACCACTTTTACTACTAATTTTTCTCAAGATAATTGGACTTGGTAAACTTAAATGAGAAGTAAGTGAAAGATATAAAATGCATTTCTGAAAACAGTTTTAAAAGAGATATTCAGGTTCTGGATCCTGATTATGCATCAATAGATCTTTCAACTATGACGTCTGACTTCCATTCTATGTATCCAACTTTCCTGTTGCTTGTCCGAAAGCTGATAAAGAGGGAGTTACTGAGCTCAAGAAGAGGTTAAGATGTTAGTACAGTAACTGGTCCGACATACAGCAGTCCCATACACCGCATATTCAGATATTATGCTGTGTAAAAACATTATTGGAATCTACATGCAGTGCTTCTGCAATATCACGAAGAAGAAAGCACAGAAGACGCTCCCAGTACACGTGAAATATTTGATAATATGAACAAAATGGCTATGTGGATGGAGAGACAATGTAAACCATACCGTATTTAATTGTTGCACTTGATGAAGGTCACGGTCGCAGGTTCGAATGCTGCCTCGGGCATCGATGTGTGTGATGTCCTTAGGTTAGTTAGGTTTAATTAGTTCTAAGTTCTAGGGGACTGATGACCTCAGATGTTAAGTCCCATAGTGCTCAGAGCCTTTTGAACCATTTGATGAAGGTCAAATAACACGCACAAAATAAAGTACGTGAAACGGTCCTTCAAAAAAAGGTAACCGACTTCTTTAAAGCAGTGAAAACATGAATCTACAATAGCTTGCGCTCAGTGTCATTTATAATCGTGTATTTTGTAATGTACACTCATGTTCAGAAGAAACAGAACACTATGAACGACTGGAGGTAGGACGTTCATGTTCACAGAGCATGTACGTCAGTATGTTCTGCAGAAATTATTAGCATTTCAATCACCTCTTTTCAACATGTATCCTCTTCCCTAGGAGGCACAGGTCACCATGGGCCCTGGTAACTTGTTCCGTGTGTGATAGTATCGACGTCTATCAGGCGCGAATGGCGTCGTGTGGAATAGCCATCTATGCTGCATTCACCTGGTTCCGAAGTCCATCTGTGGTGGCTGGCATTGGATCTACGAGCTACACCAGTCGTTTCGCCATATCCCACACATTTTCGATTGGCAAGAACTCCAGAGATCTGGCGGGCCTGCGGCACCAAGAAGGCACGTGGTCATGTAGCAACATGTGGTCATGCTTTGTCTGGCTGAAAAATGCAGTCACTGTGATACCGCTCCCCCTGTCTTCGGCAAACCGAAACGCGACCATCATTTTCAAACAAACACAACCTGGATTCGTCCGAAAATACTATCTAATGCCATTCCTGTCTCCAGGGACATCGCCGTGCGTAGTGGCCACGCGGTTTGAGAGGCCATGTCACGGCTTGCGCCGCCCTCCCGCCGGAGGTTCGAGTCCTCCCTTGGGCAAGGGCGTGTGTGTTGTTCCTAGCGTAAGTTAGTTTAAGTAGTGTGGAGGTCTAGGGACCGATGGCCTCAGCAGTTTGGTCCCATAGGATTTCACACACATCTGAACATTTTTTCCAGTGACGTCGTTCCATACACTATATCCGTCTAGCATGTTTCTGCACAGTCTTCAAAGGTATATGGAGAAGTGGACAACGTACAGGGCTATTACAAATGATTGAAGCGATTTCATAAATTCACTGTAGCTCCATTCATTGACATATGGTCACGACACACTACTGATACGTAGAAAAACTCATAAAGTTTTGTTCGGCTGAAGCCGCACTTCAGGTTTCTGCCGTCAGAGCGCTCGAGAGCGCAGTGAGACAAAATGGCGACAGGAGCCGAGAAAGCGTATGTCGTGCTTCAAATGCACTCACATCAGTCAGTCATAACAGTGCAACGACACTTCAGGACGAAGTTCAACCTAGATCCACCAACTTCTAACTCCATTCGGCGATGGTATGCGCAGTTTAAAGCTTCTGGATGCCTCTGTAAGAGGAAATCAACGGGTCGGCCTGCAGTGAGCGAAGAAACGGTTGAGCGCGTGCGGGCAAGTTTCACGCGGAAAATTGGCTCATGCCACAACTGGAGACCGACAGCGCCGACTTCATCTTTCAACAGGATGGTGCTCCACAGCACTTCCATCATGATGTTCGGCATTTCTTAAACAGGAGATAGGAAAACCGATGGATCGGTCGTGGTGGAGATCATGATCAGCAATTCATGTCATGGCCTCCACGCTCTCCCGACTTAACCCCATGCGATTTCTTTCTGTGGGGTTATGTGAAAGATTCCGTGTTCAAACCTCCTCTAGCAAGAAACGTGCCAGAACTGCGAGCTCGCATCAACGATGCTTTCGAACTCATTGATGGGGACATGCTGCGCCGAGTGTGGGAGGAACTTGATTATCGGATTGATGTCTGCCGAATCACTAAAGGGGCACATATCGAACATTTGTGAATGCCTAAAAAAACTTTTTGAGTTTTTGTATGTGTGTGCAAAGCATTTTGAAAATATCTCAAATAATAAAGTTACTGTAGAGCTGTGAAATCGCTTCAATCATTTGTAATAACCCTGTACATATAACCATGCTGCAATAAACGGACTGTCAACTCCGATAGTGAACGATCTGTTCCACTGTTCTACTGTTACGCCGGAGCCGAGGACAACCCTGATCTGCCCTGCAGTGTTATTCGGATGAGGTGTCGATCTTGTCGGGAAGGGAGGGTGGTCTGGGTGATGCGACCTGAACCATCTCGTCGTGTTCTGTGGTTTTCCGTGAACCGATCTGCACACACCCGTTGCACTGCCGAAACACTTCGTCCCAGACGAGCAGAAATTTCGCGAATGGATGCATCACGTTCTCTCATGCAAATAATGCACCCTCTTTCAAACTCACTGATTTGAAGGTACGTTTAGCGCTTACGTCGGCGAGGCATTCTGCACCTCTGCTCAAGTCACACTGATCCCTTACCTTCGGTTCATAGTGACGAGTGTCGCAGGTACATTTTACCGGTAGGTGGTGTTGCGCCGCAATATGGAACCCGCGGGTGAACGTGGTTCAAATACTAATCTTCTCTGCAGAAGATGCTAATGTACACATCCTCTAAATATGAACGCCCTCTCTTTAACCGTTCAAGGTGTTATTTTTTTCTGAACGTGACTGTATTTTATATAGCGTTGTGTATTTTATTTATGCTAATGTATTGTTATTGTTTGTGTGGTATCGATAACAACGCGTAGTTTCAAAGGTTGGCACTACCACGAGGCACAGACGACAGCGCCCTCTAGCCGGTGCTGTCGAGTTCTACGAGCTCCGCGAGTGCTTCGCCCCATTTCATCGGGTGCAGCCAGCCAGGAAACTTCGCTCCAACTTCGCACCACCTTGCAAGTTATGTATTCTTATTGCATGAGTAAAGGGGATTTAAATTCATACAGCAGTACCGACGTGTTTTACCTTTTCCTGATCCAACCCACGCGCCGCCTTCCAGGCGGGATAGAAAAGTTTGCTTGCTGTTTGCGTGAAGTTTATCTAATTTTTGTATTTGTCAATTTTTTTTATGTTTTTCTTGTAGCGCTCTTTAAATTTAAATACTGTGCAATATACAGGCTGTCCCAGCTAGCTCCGCCACTTCATACATTTCTGAAATGCAACATAATGTGAAAAATGCAATTGGCCGGGGATGCACGTATGTTTGGGCTCACACGATGGGCTGGAATGTCGAACACCACTTTAAACACAGTTACTTTTATTTAATTGACATATTACGTTTTTTCTACGGAAATGTAAACTAGGCGTACAATTTAGTGATAAGAAATGGTTGTAGTGTCCTAAGCACAGTTATTAGTGGCACATACCCTGCAGAAACTTCCAGTATATACATGACATCCAGCATGGAAAAAGTACCCGCAAATAACCGGTAATGTAACGCCCAGTGAACCTGCGTCTCCTCAACAGATGTTCGAAGTGCCTACCGTTTGCACCAATACACTTGTGGGTATGGTGCACAAGTGGGCGTTCCACAGATTGTAATGGTTCCAGAGATACTGCCGCACATGCTGCAGTAATATGTTGCTGCATATTCTCTGGTGTCGTTGGGGGTTCGTGGTTTACAGACTCTTTCACCGAGTCCCAGACAAACAAGTCTAACGGCGTCATGTCAGGGGACTGGGCTGGCCAGCTCACAAGAGCTCATCGCCCTATTCCACCTATCTGAAAACACTGCATCCCCAATTTACCTGGAAATACGTGCCACGTGTGCAGGACATCCATCAGACTGCAACCACATTGATAGACGCCTTTCCAGTCCCAAGTCTTCATGAGGAAGGTTAGAGTGTCTTGTAGAAATGATACATATCGCCGTCAGGTTAATGTTCTCTGACAAAAAGGACTTAGAATAATGGTACCAATGATACCGCACCAAAGATTGGCGCACCACTGTTGCTGAGGAGCAACCGCCCGAAGCCAGTGAGGATGCCGCACGGACCAGCAGTACATGTTCTGCGGATTCACAGGACCATAATTTTGTGAACGAAGCTTCATCCGCAAACAATGTATGACGTACGAGGTCAGGATGGCCTTACAGTTGTTGAAGTGCAAAACGACAGAATTCAATGCGGGATTCAAAGTCATTCCCGTACAGTTCTTGATGGTGTGAGATATGATACGGATGAAACGTATGCTTATGCAAAATTCTGCATACATTACTACGGCGTGTAATCTGTCATACAATCACCTCAGCATTGTGCGCTACAGCGACCAGAACAGCAGTTTCGTTGGCGCTGTTAGTTGCACTGTTTGTGCGTTGACGCTTTCCTGCTGCCAAACTCCCTGTTTCCGTGAGACTTGAGCAGATTCTGGAAGTAGTACGACGTGAAGGCCGGCGTTGATCTGGGTAGCGTTCAATGTAGACAGCTACAGCTGTGGTTGTATTTCTGTGACATTGGTCGTATATCAACATCATCTCTAGTTTTTCATCGTTACTGAGGACTGGCATATCGACGAGACGACCACCAAAGTCGGAAGCCACACCAAAACGGAAAGCACTGTACCAAACGAATGTGAAACGCGCACAGTGTATTTTCCTGTTCGACACCGGTAGCAGTATACCAGGCCAGGACAGGAGACTCTGGTAGACTGAACAGTGTAGGCAGGCTGCTGTTTACAGCAGGCTGCAGGATAGTGCTAGAAACTTTTGCTTTGTGCATTAGGGCAGGAACCGCGGTACCGTTGCCTGCCTTTAAAGTCTGATATTTCAGAATGTATGAGGTTTGGAAAAGCGAAACCACGTCTGGCGTTACTAATTGTACCTCTGATTTCCATTTCTGCGGAAAAAAACATAAATGCGCCATTAAAAAAAATGTAACTTAATGTTGAAAGTGTTGCTCATTGATCTTTATGGATTAAGCATTCCTGTCCATTGTATGAGTACCTGACATAGGTGGGTCCCTGGCCAATTGTATTTTTCACATTTTGTTTCATTTCGGATATATATGAGTTACCTGGGACACCCTGTATTGTACAGCATAACGTTGCATTAAGTGCATTTCCAGCCTTTCCGCGTCTAGTTTGTCATTTCACAGTTCACTCTCGATATACTGCAGTTCGCTATAATGCAAGAGTAAAGCATGCTTCTGAACACCGCGCTTTATCTGGCTTCTACGAAATACACACTGAAGCGCCAAAGAAACTGGTATAGATATGCATATTCAAATACACAGATATATAAACAGGCAGAATACGGCGCTGCGGTCGGCAACGCCTATATAAGACAACAAGTGTCTAGCGCAGTTGTTCGGTCGGTTGCTGCTGCTACAACTGCAGGTTCTCAAGATTTAAGTGAGTTTGAACGGGGTGTTACAGTCGGGGAACGAGCGATGGGACACAGCATCTCTGAGATAGCGATGAAGTGGGGATTTTCCCGTATGACCGTTTTACGAATGTATCGTGAATATTGGCCGGCCGGTGTGGCCGTGCGGTTCTAGGCACTACAGTCTGGAACCGCGTGACCGCTACGGTCGCAGGTTCGAATCCTGCCTCGGGCATGGATGTGTTTGATGTCCTTAGGTTATTTAGGTTTAAGTAGTTCTAAGTTCTAGGGGACTGATGACCACGGACGTTAAGTCCCATAGTGCTCAGAGCCATTTGAACCATTTATCGTGAATATTAGGAATCTGGTAAAACTTCAAATCTCCGACATCTCTGCGGCTGAAGAAAAGATCCAGCAAGAATGGGGCGAACGACGACTGAAGAGAATTGTTCAACGTGACAGAAGTGCAACCGTTCCGCAAATTGCCGCATATTGCAATGCTGGGCCATCAACAAGTGTGAGCGTATGAACCATTCAACGAAACATCATCGATATGGGCTTTGGGAGCCGAAGGCCCGCTCGTGTATCCTTGATGACTGCACGACACAAAGATTTACGCCTCGCCTGTGACCGTCAACACTGATATTGAACTGCTGATGACTGGAAACATATTGCCTGGTCACAGGAGTCTCACTTCAAATTGCATCGAGTGGAAGGACGTGTATAGATATGAAGACAACCTCATGAATCCATGGACCCTTGAAAAGTGGCTACACTGAGTCCCAGCGCCGGAGATTGCGCCAAAGAGTATTATTCCGCCGCCTCCACTGGCGCAGTAGTTGTTCAGAGAATGTCGAGGGCGGTTGTAGTTCAGAGGTTGGCGTGAGCAGTACTTGTTGAGAGGATGTCGAGACCAGTACTAGTTGAGAGCATGTCGTGTGCAGTTGTTCTTCTGTTGGGCGAAACGGCAGATGCTGTTAGGTTGGTGTAATGTATATATGGAAGATGTTGCAATGATCACAGTATATTTTTCGTCAATATATATGAAGGCAACAAAAAAAAAAATTATTTCAAATTTCCTAAATAACAATGCCTCTTGGTCACAGGGTCAGTCAACAAAGCACCTGGCTCATGTTCATGTATTAGACTTGTAATTCTGGTTTCTATGTGCAATTATAGTATTTCTGGTTTTTTAATTACTTCATTGTAAATGGTGTTTAAAATATCTTGTCGTATTGAGGAAGAACCGTGCCAGATACATGTACGTTGAATCACACTTCCACACACAGAACAGTTACAATTGTGCTTTGTTGTTTCGTAGCTTTTATAATTGCAGGGGACTTAATTCATCAATTGTGTTAACGGAAATTTCCTTTCATTCTTTATTGTTATATTATGCAGTCAGATTGCGTACTAATACTAGTCAGGGCCAACCGGTTACGAGACTTCGCAACCGGACACGCAGCTACTAAAATTATATTTTCATTTTATAATTAAGCCCCCATGCACCCTGCATGTCAGCAGAGGACTGATCAAGCTGGTGGAGGCTCTGTAATGGTGTGGAGCGTGCGCAGTTGGAGCGATATTGGACCCCTGATACGTCTACATACGACTCTGACAGGTGACACGTACGTAAGCATCCTATGTGATCACCTGCAGCCATTCATGTCCATTGTGCATTCCGACGGACTTCAGCAATTCCATCAGGACAATGCGACACCACATACGTCCGGAATTGCTACAGAGTGGCTCCAGGAACACTCTTCTGAGTTTAAATACTTTCGTTGGCCACCAAACTCCCCCCACATGAACATTATTGAGCACATATTTGATGCCTTGCAAAGTGATGTTCAGAGGAGATCTCCACCCCCTCATACTCTTATGGACAGGCCTGCAGGATGCATGGTGCCAGTTCCCGCCAGCAGACATTATCTACTCTGTAGGAATCAGCATGGGTTTCGAAAAAGACGGTCATGTGAAACCCAGCTCGCGCTATTCGTCCACGAGACTCAGAGGGCCATAGACACGGGTTCACAGGTAGATGCCGTGTTTCTTGACTTCCGCAAGGCGTTCGATACAGTTCCCCACAGTCGTTTAATGAACAAAATAAGAGCATATGGACTATCAGACCAATTGTGTGATTGGATTGAGGAGTTCCTAGATAACAGGACGCAGCATGTTATTCTCAATGGAGAGAAGTCTTCCGAAGTAAGAGTGATTTCAGGTGTGCCACAGGGGAGTGTCATAGGACCGTTGCTATTCACAATATACATAAATGACCTGGTGGATGACATCGGAAGTTCACTGAGGCTTTTTGCAGATGATGCTGTGGTGTATCGAGAGGTTGTAACAATGGAAAATTGTACTGAAATGCAGGAGGATCTGCAGCGAATTGACGCATGGTGCAGGGAATGGCAATTGAATCTCAATGTAGACAAGTGTAATGTGCTGCGAATACACAGAAAGATAGATCGTTTATCATTTAGTTACAAAATAGCAGGTCAGCAAGTGGAAGCAGTTAATACCATAAATTATCTGGGAGTACGCATTAGGAGTGATTTAAAATGGAATGATCATATAATGTTGATAGTCGGTAAGGCAGATGCCAGACTGAGATTCATTGGAAGAATCCTAAGGAAATGCAATCCGAAAACAAAGGAAGTAGGGTACAGTACGCTTGTTCGCCCACTGCTTGAATACTGCTCAGCAGTGTGGGATCCGTACCAGATAGGGTTGATACAAGACATAGAGAAGATCCAACGGAGAGCAGCGCGCTTCGTTACAGGATCATTTAGTAATCGCGAAAGCGTTACGGAGATGATAGATAAACTCCAGTGGAAGACTCTGCAGGAGAGACGCTCAGTAGCTCGGTACGGGCTTTTATCAAAGTTTCGAGAACATACCTTCACCGAAGAGTCAAACAGTATATTGCTCCCTCCTACGTATATCTCGCGAAGAGACCATGAGGATAAAATCAGTGAGATTAGAGCCCACACAGAGGCATACCGACAATCCTTCTTTCCACGAACAATACGAGACTGGAATAGAAGGGAGAACCGATAGAGGTACTGAAGGTACCCTCCGCCACACACCGTCAGGTGGCTTGCGGAGTATGGATGTAGATGTAGATGTAGATAGAGTTCATGCCATGTCATGTTGCGGCACTTATGCGTGCTCGCGATGCCCTACATTATATTAGGCGCGTGTACATGTTTCTTTGGCTCTTCAGTGTACGTTGCAAAGACATCGTGTAAGGCTTTCCAGAAAGTAACCTTTACGAAGTGCATGAGATGTGACACAGGTAACAAGAGCTTTTATCTTAGGAGGGCACAAGCCAACAGACCCTAGAGGAAGGGTTGGGGAAAGATATTGAACTTAATTTCTTACCAAGTACTCGTTACAAAAATTTATTTACAATTTTTACGATCGTAGAGATGCTGGATGTAGTCCTGTGGAACGGCTTGCCATGCCATTTCCACCTGGCGCCTCAGTTGGACCAGCGTTCGTGCTGGACGTGCAGACCGCGTGACACGACGCTTCATCCAGTCCCAAACATGCTCAATGGGGGACAGATCCGGAGATCTTGCTGGCCAGGGTAGTTAACTTACACCTTCTAGAGCAAGTTGGGTGGCACGGGATACATGCGGACGTGCATTGTCCTGTTGGAACAGCAAGTTCCCTTGCCGGTCTAGGAATGGTAGAACGATGGGTTCGATGACGGTTTGGATATACCGTGCACTATTCAGTGTCCCCTCGACGATCACCAGTGGTGTACGGCCAGTGTAGGAGATCGCTCCCCACACCATGATGCCGGGTGTTGGCCCTGTGTGCCTCGGTCGTATGCAGTCCTGATTGTGGCGCTCACCTGCACGGCGCCAAACACGCATACGACCATCATTGGCACCAAGGCAGAAGCGACTCTCATCGCTGAAGACGACACGTCTCCATTCGTCCCTCCATTCACGCCTGTCGCGACACCACTGGAGGCGGGCTGCACGATGTTGGGGCGTGAGCGGAAGACGGCCTAACGGTGTGCGGGACCGTAGCCCAGCTTCATGGAGACGGTTGCGAATGGTCCTCGCCGATACCCCAGGAGCAACAGTGTCCCTAATTTGCTGGGAAGTGGCGGTGCGGTCCCCTACGGCACTGCGTAGCATCCTACGGTCTTGGCGTGCATCCGTGCGTCGCTGCGGTCCGGTCCTAGGTCGACGGGCACGTGCACCTTCCGCCGACCACTGGCGACAACATCGATGTACTGTGGAGACTTCACGCCCCACGTGTTGAGCAATTCGGCGGTACGTCTACCCGGCCTCCCGCATGCCCACTATACGCCCTCGCTCAAAGTCCGTCAACTGCACATACGGTTCACGTCCACGCTGTCGCGGCATGCTACCAGTGTTAAAGACTGCGATGGAGCTCCGTATGCCACGGCAAACTGGCTGACACTGACGGCGGCGGTGCACAAATGCTGCGCAGCTAGCGCCATTCGACAGCCAACACCGCGGTTCCTGGTGTGTCCGCTGTGCCGTGCGTGTGATCATTGCTTGTACAGCCCTCTCGCAGTGTCCGGAGCAAGTATGGTGGGTCTGACACACCGGTGTCAATGTGTTCTTTTTTCCATTTCCAGGAGTGTATGTTACCTAGACAAATGTATTCCCAAAGTTTTCTCGAATTTAACTCTCGTCTTTGTATTGGGATGAGTGGACGTACTGCCACGTGCCCTGTCTCGGTACGTCCAGTACGACTCATGCTGCACCATTTCTCCTATGCGTCTAATCTCTTGTTTGTGCTGCTCACTTCTGTTAAATACTGTTTTCCACGCAAATATATTCTGAAAAAACTTTTATAACATTTGAATATATACTCGACGTTAATAAACTGCGGTTTTCTGAAACGTTCTCTCGCTGTTGCCAGTATGCAGGCTATCTAAATTCTGACATTGCCAGTAATTTTGCTGCCGAAATACCAAAACTGATCTAGCAGATTTTAGTGTTCAATTTCGCAATCTAATTCTATCACCATCATACGATGTAATTAACCAACATTAGTTTACCGTTGTCTTATTTTTGTTGTACTTCGACTATCATAACTCCAGTTCGGTTTGTGTACAAGTTGTACATTACTTTTTCCTCTTTATAATTAATCCACGCTGCTTTTAAAATTTCAGTGTGTATTCCAGTCAACATTGTCTAAAAATGCTGTAAATGTACGAAGGTGTGTTGAGAAGTAACGTATGTGAATTTTTAGTGTGAAAACTCGTAATGCTTTTTAAATAAAACAAACATTATAAGAATTCCACATCTTTCGTCTCCATGTCTTCATATTTTTTTCTCAACATGGTCACCCTGCCGAGTAACACATTTCTCTCACCGAGAGATCAGTTTGTTGATACCATCATTGTGGAATGTTTGATTCTGTTGACGGAGTCGCAACCTCACCTTTGCTTGCACCGCTTCATCACTATCAAAGTGAAGTGGTCGAATGTGTTTTTCAAGTTTTGGAAACAGATAAAAATCGGAAGGCGCCAAGTCGGAACTGTACCGAGAGAAATTCGATGACAGTGAACCCCAGCCGTCAGACTGTTGAAAATATCACAGAGCTCGTATGTGGTCTGGCATTGTCATACTGAAGGAGGGGTGCTCCGTGTGTGGACGAGCTCTTCGAATTCGAAACTGGATTACAGCACGTTGTTTCTCACGCATCGACATAATTACGTTAGAAATGGTTCAAATGGCTCTCAGCACTATGAGACTTAATATCTGAGGTCATCAGTCCCTTAGAACTTAGAACTACTTAAACCTAACTAACCTAACGACATCACACACATCCATGCTCGAGGCAGGATTCGAACCTGGGACCGTAGCCTTCGCGTGGTTCCAGGCTGTAGCGCCTAGAAACGCTCGGCCACAGCGGCCGTCAATTAGTTACAGACCACCATGTTACACGCTACAATTCGGAGGCATCTAGCGGGGGAGGGTCTAACATTCTGCGTGGTTGTCTGTTTGTTCTATATCGTGTCTCCCTACCACTTTCGCGCAAAGACGCTCTCAGCGTGTTTTTTTTTTTTTAGGGAATTGACCAGTATGAACCTGGGACCTGTTGCTGGTAAGGAGACGCCAGACCACACATGACATGTAGAATTCAGAAGAGTTCAGTGAGACTAGCGATGATATAACCAAATACTTAATGATTTCAGCGTCAGTTCCGCTGCACTCCCTGTAAAAGAATCTTAATACTAACTAAATTTAGTGGAAGGGGTTCAAGGCTTTCCTATTTTTAGTTAGCTGGGAAAATAACGTCGAAAAAGCAGTTAAGTTTACCATTGGAAATTTTATTCTACGCCGGCCGGAGTGGCCGAGCGGTTCTAGGCGCTACAGTCTGACACGGCGCGATCGCTACGGTCGCAGGTTCGAATCCTGCCTCGGGCATGGATGTATGTGATGTCCTTAGGTTAGTTAGGTTTAAGTAGGTCTAAGTTCTAGGGGACTGATGACCTCAGCAGTTAAGTCCCATAGTGCTCAGAGCCATTTTTTTTATTCTACTCACAAAACCTTGTTTATAAATTGCAATATTGATAAAACGAAATGTTTTAATACAGGATGGTAAAAACCAACTGCGTTCAACAAAAATGTGAACGAATATTCCCTGAATGGGTTTCCAAGTTCCACAATGGATCGGAGGGTGACCTATGCCATATCACATCTATAATCTAGGTTTAAATTAAGTTTCACAAGAGAGAAAACTATCAAAATGGTCTACAGTGAGCCTCAATTATCTTTAATTACTTATCTAACTTGTCGTAAATTACAGTGGCTGATGTGGCTTCTCAATAACTATATAACAGAAAAATCATCGCGTTTCAGATTTTTACTTTAAGTGGCAAATGTGAACACCATGAGCTTTAATTGACGATCGACACTAGTATTACGCAAAAAGGGGGTGTAACAGATGAGATTTCTGCAATTCTGAGTGAAGCTTTACGCGCTGTTATGCGGCATCGCGTGCGTTCATTACCTTGTCGGTGTTCGTCAGAGGGCGACGGGCAGCACAGCTCCGCTCACCTCGCTGTCTCGGAAGCAACTCTCTCCTAACTTCTCCTTACTACAATTTACCGAAGTTGGTTTAAGAAAAACTATCTGGCTGTGTTTTCATCTGACCTATCAGGATCTCAATATTAACTTTAAGGTCCGCCTACAAAAATTCTGTCTATCCAATGAGAAACGTTATACTTTTCGTGGTGGGGCAATGTTTTTAAAGCTTGCAACGTAACAGAGACACGAAAAAGTCTCACGCTAAAACTTGCAGCTGGTGTGGTCCTTTTAGTGTTATCGTAAGATTTATACTGTTCTTCTGGAGGGCTTTTCACATGGGCTGGGGGGTGGTCCTAGCGGTTAGCTGGCGACGTGGGTGTCCGTCCCTTATCGTAGGGCCTTCCAGCTTAACACGGTTCTGCTCTCGGCTTCTGTTCTCGTTTCTCCTCTCGGAACTGCGTCTGTCTCACGTTGGGAAGGTATGACATGCATTTAGGCATTCTTGTGTTAGTCTGTGGTATTCCATTTGCTCACTCGTTAGTCGTATTACTTTGGTTAATTTAATGTCACGATTAATTCGGAGCTATGTGACATACTACTGGATTTGCTTATCATGTCAGAGTTTTCATGGAAGGTGTTGGATTTGCCTGACACCTTACAAGGGCTGCAAATATGTAGACATGAAGGATAAGAATGTGGAATCTTAAAAACGTTTGTTAGATTTAAAAAGCTTTAAGAGTTTTCGCATTCAAAATTCGGACAGCACACCCTCCTTGGTTTGACTCTCTCCAGTTATGTTCTAAAGTTTGTCAAAGGTCACTTGTATAAGACACTGTCATTTAACTGGCGAGAGGAACAACCTCAGCTGGCCACTCGGGTGCACGGACATACCTAAAGAAGCCATTGCAGAATAACAGGTGAGAGATCAACCTAGTAGAGGGGACTGACTTCGAGACTACCGAACAGAGATTCCGAGACTGCAGAGAAGGGACTGAGGATCTGGGTCCTACTCCCAGTATATCATCGATTTTTAATGGTGGGAGGACTGCAAGGGGTGGTCTCGACCTCGTGAGTCTGTCTGCGAAGCTGCTTGAATGAAAAGTAGTAAAGGCTGGTAAGCTGGCGACGGTATGGAAACTCGTGTGCTGACTGCATATTCCTCCATAACGCATCCAAATGGCGCAGAATGGCATAACATGACATGGCTGACAGTTTGCATCATATGATCCAGATTTCAGAATGGCTTTTTATAGTCGTTTTAGACGCATAATGAGAGGACCATTTGACAAGCACACTTAGAGGTACATACATTGAATTCGAACCAGTAACTAAGTACAGTGTAGCTTTTTTTGCTATAATCGCTATAGCCGCTATCGTGTTATACAGGGTGTTCGTAAATTCCCGTTACTAACTTTCCGGACATGTAGAGGGAATGAATAGATAATATTTCGAATTGGAATCCATGTCCGAAACCGTACTGTTTTCGTGCTACAACCATTTGAAATCATCTACATCTATATCTACATATATATTCCGCTGGCCACAAAGCGGTGTGTGGCGGAGGGCACTATTCACTCCAAAGTCATTTCACCCCCTCCCCCCCCCCTTTCCCTATGTTCCACTCGCGGATCGCGCGAGGGAAAAACGACTATCTGAACGCCTCAGTACGAGCTCTAATTTCCCTTATCTTTGAATGGTGATCATTGCACTATTTGAAAGTTGGTGGTAATAATATATGCTCTACATCCTCGGCGAAGATCAGAATTTAGAATTTAGTGAGCAGTCGCTTCCGTTTAGCGCGTCGTCTATCTGAAACTGTGTCCCACTTCAAACTTTCTATGAGACTTTTAACGCTGTCGCTATGGCTAAATGTACCAGTCACGAATCTTGCCGCTCTTCTTTGGACCTTCTTAGTCTCTTGAATCAGACCAACGGGTAACGTGACCACGTTTACAAGTAACTGATTAGTCTTGACCCAGTACGTCATCTGTTTCACAATTCAACTCATTAATAGCGAAAGACATTGCTTGTGTATCCCATGTCGGGTTCTCTTCAATGATGCAGTACGGCCTCTTCCAATTAGGGTGTGTGGCGTCTCCTTGGAGCATCACAGTCAGGATTGCTGACAGTGGAGGAACTCTTTCTCGAAGCCGTTGCGTAACTGTGGCGAAAAGGGTATAAGATGGAGCTGGACGTTGTGGAGAACGATCTTGATAAAGGCGACGAGCATCTCTTCCATTACCGTGAGCTTCGCAATTCTGAAGGATATTGTTGGTGTATTCTGCTAACTTGTGCTCATCCATGTTGCTCTAACACTCACAGACACTTGGATGAGACTCGAAGCAGGTTAAAGAGTTAGCACAGACGTCGGATGACATCAGCCGATCCAGTGTAAACAGCCCCTCCATGACTACCCTGTTGCACACCTACCGAGCAAACATGTTTTCGAACGGCTGTTGCGCGAAACGGTACGTTTCCGGACATGGGTTCCTATTCAGAAATTATGTACTCACTCCACTCTACAAGTCCTAGGAATTTGTAACGGGTGTTTCCGAACACCCTGTATAAACTCCAGGGTTTACAAAAATGTGTGTACCGAACGAGAAATATTTTACAATATTAAATTGAGTACCTAGACGCCACTCTTAGAGGGATATTTGAGAAACTCCAGAGAAAACTGAAGGCAAAGAGTCACTCTTGCATACAACGCGACTGCACGGTCCTAAAAAGAGATTGAAATTGTGCTGTTAGACTGAAACAGGCGCAGTGAATATTTTTCAATTTATTTTTTTGAATCACGATTGTCTGTCAGAGCACCCGAGCTGCCTCACGTCAACCCCGCCCCCTCCCCATACCCTCCACGTTTTTCCTCTCTCCACCCATTGAAAGGTCCCGTGCGTTTGTACTTCACACAACTAGCACAGGCGCGGAACAGAGAGCGAGGGAGGTTGGAGGGAGAGAGCGGCAGACTGCCAGAGGACGGGAGAAATAAACGAAAAATAGAGAGAGGAAATGACTGAGTGCCAATCCAAACAAGCTACATCGCTTAATCAATTCTGTTGCGTGCGTTCGCAGATCAAAAAACGACACAAAAGACAAATTTCAGCAAAAAGTACTGGAACAAAGTAACAAAATCAAAAATTAGTTAAACGTTCTGCCGTTTCCGACTGGAAATGTATTGGAATTCTGAAAGAATTAACAGACTGCTGTCTCAACACGACCAAAATGCTACAGGCAACTTAGCAAATTTGCATTAACAATTTCCGGACGCACGGTTTCACTAATGTTCCCTGCACGAAACGTTTTTACAACAGAGGAAAGGTTTTTACACTTGCATGAAAAGCGCAGGTTCACAAAGTGCACGTGTGAATTGTTCCATTAAAATAGTCATAGCTTTTTAAACTCAGATCTGTCTCATTACAAGAAAACTCCTATTAGTCTACAAATCGGCAGAAATTTTTTAGCAGGACTATAGGCTGATGTGGATTTACCCCTAGAACAGAACTACGGTTACGGCCACACGATCGTATTTTTCACGTTGCGTGAGGCCTAGAGAAATCCCGTCAATAACGCGTTGGAGCAAGCTGTGGCAACATTTCCTGTAGGCGGTTAGTATCAACTACGAGCGGAATTTCATTAAATAAGAAAGCTGTCCTTGCACTGCGTGCTGCGACAGTTGTCCACAGGCGTCAGAAGCGACGGCATGAGAAAAAGTGGTGGATTCACCGGATATTACGTGGGATATCAACAAAGGGAAAGGTTGCGCTTTTACACAGCAAACTGAAGACAAATCCAGAAAGCTTTTTGAATACTAAAGAATGTCTCTTAAGTTATTTGAAATGCTTTTGAGCATGGCCAGAGACATAATTTCTGAAAGGAACACAACTACGAGAGTATGTATCAGTGCAGAGAATAATTCGCAACAACTTTAAGGTATGTCATTACGATTCCAAAATCGCTGTTAAGTTACATCGTTCTATTCGTTACAATACGCATTTTTTGGTAAATTACTATCGTCAGATTAGCCGCGCGGGATTAGCCGAGCGGTCTAGGGCGATGCAGTCATGGACTGTGCGGCTGGTCCCGGCGCAGGTTCGAGTCCTCCCTCGGGCATGGGTGTGTGTGTTAGTCCTTAGGACAATTTAGGTTAAGTACTGTGTAGCTTAGGGACTGATGACCTTAGCTGTTAAGTCCCATAAGATTTCACACACACACATCCTCAGATTATTTTTAAGTAAATGCTACATAATTTTCGTACAATATTTCAAACATAGTAGGTAATATTAATTAGAAAGCACTATCACAAAATTTGTTACATAAGTCAGTTGTGTTTGACTTTCACATTTTATCATGGATCTGTCGCTGTCTCTCTATTTTAATTACAGTCCATTAGTATTCTTGGAGTAATATAGTTGGTTATAGTAGATATGAATTGTTATAGTCTACAGATAGTCACTCACTATACAGTAAAAATACCACACCACTAAACGCTAATATACGAAAAGAAATCATATTTGCAATAGAAGCACCAGTCAAAAAGAAATTCGCGTACGTACCAACTACATACCTATGAAATATATCTAATAAAATTAACTCGCTACTAAAAAATACAAAATGAAACAAAAAGACTGCAGTAAAACCGCCACACCGTATGGATGTCAAACCCATCTGAAGTATGTAACAAACTTTATAATAATGTTTTGTAATTAATATTTACATACTGTAACTTAGAAATATCGTACCAAAATTATGTAGCATTTGCATACAGATAACCTGATGACGGGTATTTTCCGAAATATGTCTATTGTAAAGAATAAAACAATGTGACTTAGCAGCGTTATTGAAATCATAATTACACAAGTCCTTAAAAGACAGATGCAACGCAGGTGGCCCAAAGGACTAGAAAAAATTTTGATATTTTCTTTATTTTTTCAGTCAGCTCATGTACAAATATTGATTAAAGTAATTTTGTCCAGTGATAAAATTCTTTGAACTAGAACAGTTTACAAAATTTATAATTACAGATCAAAAAGTGTGACGAAGGCTCTTTACTTTGTTCGATGCGCTGTGATACATTGCTTTCATAGTGTTGTGCGTAAGACTCATTAACTGTGCCGCAGCTTGGTGGAGACGGTGAGGATGAAGATGTGTAAATGATATATGATTTTAAAAGTTGAATGAATTTCAACTGAAAGTCTAATTTGTCCTCGATTTAAGATTCCTAAATACAGGTAGATGCGGCATGATACTCATCTCCTCCACGTCATGTATGAGAGGCGTAGCTACTGCCAAATGGCATTTTAACATCTGTAAAAATTTTCTCCTCGACTGAATACTGTTTCTTCTTCTTCTTCTTCTTCTTCATCGATTTTGATCTCAACATACATTCTGTGGATTAAGGCTGAGGTACGAGTACGCTCTCTGTAGTCTGATCACTTTCAACGATCTTTATATTTCCCACTATTTTGAAAAATGACGTTTGTATACACTCCCGGAAGAAATAAATACAGCTGTAAAGACGACATCGATTTTGATCCAATGACGGCATATGACGCCCGAGGGCAATGGCATTTTAACATCTGTAAAAATTTTCTCCTCGACTGAATACTGTTTCTTCTTCTTCTTCTCCTTCATCGATTTTGACCTCAACGTACATTCTGTGGATTAAGGCTGAGGTACAAGTACGCTCTCTGTAGTCTGATCACTTTCAACGATCTTTATACACTCCTGGAAATGGAAAAAAGAACACATTGACACCGGTGTGTCAGACCCACCATACTTGCTCCGGACACTGCGAGAGGGCTGTACAAGCAATGATCACACGCACGGCACAGCGGACACACCAGGAACCGCGGTGTTGGCCGTCGAATGGCGCTAGCTGCGCAGCATTTGTGCACCGCCGCCGTCAGTGTCAGCCAGTTTGCCGTGGCATACGGAGCTCCATCGCAGTCTTTAACACTGGTAGCATGCCGCGACAGCGTGGACGTGAACCGTATGTGCAGTTGACGAACTTTGAGCGAGGGCGTATAGTGGGCATGCGGGAGGCCGGGTGGACGTACCGCCGAATTGCTCAACACGTGGGGCGTGAGGTCTCCACAGTACATCGATGTTGTCGCCAGTGGTCGGCGGAAGGTGCACGTGCCCGTCGACCTGGGACCGGACCGCAGCGACGCACGGATGCACGCCAAGACTGTAGGATCCTACGCAGTGCCGTAGGGGACCGCACCGCCACTTCCCAGCAAATTAGGGACACTGTTGCTCCTGGGGTATCGGCGAGGACCATTCGCAACCGTCTCCATGAAGCTGGGCTACGGTCCCGCACACCGTTAGGCCGTCTTCCGCTCACGCCCCAACATCGTGCAGCCCGCCTCCAGTGGTGTCGCGACAGGCGTGAATGGAGGGACGAATGGAGACGTGTCGTCTTCAGCGATGAGAGTCCTTCTGCCTTGGTGCCAATGATGGTCGTATGCGTGTTTGGCGCCGTGCAGGTGAGCGCCACAATCAGGACTGCATACGACCGAGGCACACAGGGCCAACACCCGGCATCATGGTGTGGGGAGCGATCTCCTACACTGGCCGTACACCACTGGTGATCGTCGAGGGGACACTGAATAGTGCACGGTACATCCAAACCGTCATCGAACCCATCGTTCTACCATTCCTAGACCGGCAAGGGAACTTGCTGTTCCAACAGGACAATGCACGTCCGCATGTATCCCGTGCCACCCAACGTGCTCTAGAAGGTGTAAGTCAACTACCCTGGCCAGCAAGATCTCCGGATCTGTCCCCCATTGAGCATGTTTGGGACTGGATGAAGCGTCGTCTCACGCGGTCTGCACGTCCAGCACGAACGCTGGTCCAACTGAGGCGCCAGGTGGAAATGGCATGGCAAGCCGTTCCACAGGACTACATCCAGCATCTCTACGATCGTCTCCATGGGAGAATAGCAGCCTGCATTGCTGCGAAAGGTGGATATACACTGTACTAGTGCCGACATTGTGCATGCTCTGTTGCCTGTGTCTATGTGCCTGTGGTTCTGTCAGTGTGATCATGTGATGTATCTGACCCCAGGAATGTGTCAATAAAGTTTCCCCTTCTTGGGGCAATGAATTCACGGTGTTCTTATTTCAATTTCCAGGAGTGTATTTCCGCCTCTTTTGAAAAATGAAGTTTGTATACACTCCCGGAAGAAATAAATACAGCTGTAAAGACTACATCGATTTTGATCCAATGACGGCATATGGCGCCCGAGGGATAGCAGAGGTATTGATATTGGTTTCAACGTTGTCCGCAAACAGATAGTGTAGTGGTATAACTATCAGAGCATTATCCATGTCTAATAGGGAATGCTCACTGTGAGAAAGTTCAGTGTGGTGCGAACGTGTGAAGCAAGCAGGCAACCATGCCACAGACACTCACTCGTGCTTCCTACAGCCAAATGAGCGAGTTTGAAAGGCAGGATGAACCTTTCGAAGAATTGCCACAAAAGTTGGACGTTCTGCGTCAGTTATGCTACGATGCTGGTAACAGTGGTGAAGTGAACATCCATAGACGAGGTTCTGGACGTCCATGCAGTGGTGAAGTGAACATCCATAGAGGAGGTACTGGACGTCTATGCATCATAGACGCTCGCCAGGATCGTCGTATTGTAAGGGCAGCGGTAGCAGATCGTACAGCTACCACAGCACACGTATGAGAGCTTGAGAGCCCAGACATGTTGACAACTCTTACATAACTATGTGAACAGGTTGAGCAGGCGTGAGATAACATCCCAGGACGGTATTCACCATCTGCATGATCGAGTGAATGCCAGAGTCAACACCTGCATTGCTGCCCGTGTAGGCTACACCAAATCATAATAATGGTGCTTCACGGCCGATGACTGGTACCTCCGATCCGCTTGTATTATTGATTTGTAAATTTAGTCATTTCATGCACTCCATATGCACTGTTGCAACAATAAATCTTGAATGAATTGTAAAACTCTAAAAGGCTGTACTAATTTTTTATCTGGCTGTGTATGATTTAACGAAATATTCTCTCAAGTGAACCAATTTAAACATCTACTGCAGCTCAACCAACAAACTTACAGCCTATGTCCCTCGGCATCATTGGTTTAGTTTTCACTAGTCTTTTGTTGAAGCAGTCCTTCAAGGTTCAAAATGGTTCCGATGGCTCTGAGCGCTATGGGACTTAACTTCTGAGATCATCGGTCCCCTAGAACTTAAAACTACTTAAACCTAACTAACCAAAGGACATCACACACATCCATGACCGAGGCAGGATTCGAAACTGCGACTGTAGCGGTAGCGCGGTTCCAAACTGAAGCGCCTAGAACCGCTCGGCCACTCCGGCGGGCAGTTCTTTAAGGAAAGACAACTCCTTGCGAAATACACTACTGGCCATTAAAATTGCTACACCACGAAGATGACGAGCTACGGACGCGAAATTTAATCGACAGGAAGACGATGCTGTGATATGCAAATGATAAACTTTTCAGAGCGTTCACACAAGGTTGGCGCAGGTGGCGACACCTACAACGTGCTGACATACGGAAAGTTTCCAATCGATTTCTCATACACAAACAGCAGTTCACCGGCGTTGTCTGGTGAAACATTGTTGTGATGACTCGTATAAGGAGGAGAAATGCGTACCATCACGTTTCCGACTTTGATAAAGGTCGGATTGTAGCCTATCGCAATTGCAGTTTATCGTATCGCAACATTGCTGTTCGCGTTGGTCGAGATCCAATGACTGTTAGCAGAATATGGAATCGGTGTGTTCAGGAGGGTAATACGGAACGCCGTTCTGGATCCCAACGGCCTCGTATCACTAGCAGTCGAGATGACAGACATGTTATCCGCATGGCTGTAACGGATCGTACAGACACGCCTCGATCCCCGAGTCAACAGATGAAGACGTTTGCAAGACAATAGCCATCTGCACGAACAGTTCGACGACGTTTGCAGCAGCATGGACTATCAGCTCGGAGCCCATGGCTGCGGTTACCCTTGACGCTACATCACAGGCAGGAGCGCCTGCGATGTTGTACTCAACGACGAACCTGGGTGCACGAATGGCAAAACGTTATTTTGTCGGATGAATCCAGGTTCTGTTTACAGCATCATGGTGGTCGCATCCGTGTTTAGCGACATCGCGGTGAACGCACATTGGAAGCGTGTATTCGTCATCGCCATACTGGCGTATCACCCGGCGTGATGGCATGGGGTGCCATTGGTTGCAGGTCTCGGTCACCTCTTGTTCTCACTGACGGCACTTTGAACAGTGGACGTTACATTTCAGATGTGTTACGACCCGTGGCTCTACCACTCATTCGATCCTTGCGAAACCCTACATTTCAGCAGGATAATGCATGACCGCATGTTGCAGGTCCTGTACGGGCCTTTCTGGATACAGAAGATGTTAGACTGCTGCTCTGGCCAGCACATTCTCCAGATCTCTCCCCAACTGAAAACGTCTGGTCAATGGTGGCCGAGCAACTGGCTCATCACAATACGCCAGTCACTAGTCTTGGTGAACTTGTAACACCACAGCTCTTATGCTGTATGAATTTATTTTGCTTTTCTTTTATTTAATGTTACGTTGTTGATTTTCTGTAAGTGTGATTGAATCGATAACATAAAATTGTGTACTCTTTTCTTTGTCAAACCTTTGATGTCATGATTTGATTCTATGCAAAGTAGTGTATCTGCAATATATATTCTTTGTCCCATTTGGAGGGAACAGAACTTATTATATGTAATTGTAATTTTGTGTGAATAATTTTTTGTTGAAGTGTCAATATGTGAAAATGTTCTGTTTTATTTAATGTATTTGTTTGCTGTTATCTAAATTGCTGATCCTCACTTAGGGCTCTTAGTTATTCTGTATGTAAAAGGTGTAGTGGTTCCCCTCGGGAACGGAAATGTGCAGAGCGCGCAAATTGTGGTTGGCATAGGTGGAAAAGGTGGAACTGATAGTCAGTCGGAGACGAGCAGCCAGTCGGAAAGGAGCTACCAGTCTGTGCACTGTCAATGTAAAGGTGCATATCATGCTGATTCAGAGAGATGCTTTTACTGCTTCTTTCCAATGCCTCGGATGGGTGGATAAATAGCTGGATCTATTCTGGAATTTGTATGAATCATCGCCATGAAGATACGATAAAGTCCGGCAATTCTACTTGTAATTCCACCTACCAACATGCAGTTGCCACCACATTGCGCAATCACTGTAACGTAATACTATATTGATGTACAGTGAAGGATCAGCCTAATGGATGTGTTAGTGTGCTGAAATATAAGGTAATTCATATCGGAATTTATTTACCTACCTTGATTTTACTCCTCATCATAACACCTCTCAGGGTCCTCTCCGTTTGAAGTAAAGTGATTACCGAGTGCCCTTACTGAAAGTACGTTGAAGCCTAGGGCTTTGTTAAATAATGCCTCTTGAACTTATTAAAAAGATAGTTAAAGCTAATGTGGTAACAGAGTGAGTTAAAGCAAATGTTATTTGTCCAATAATAATTTTCCTATTGAAACTGTTATTTAAAGTGCTGTTACCAACTTCAAACTTTAAGCTGAGTCTTATAAAGTAAATGATCACGTTGTTGTCTGTAGTAAATTCTAAAAAAGGAGAGTCAGTTTCTTGCAATTTTGTCAACATTGTGTTTCGTTGTAGTAAAAGTGAGAAAGCTGCAGTTGTGAAACGTTACATTCTCATGTATGCCAAGTGTTTGTCTCTCTTGTGTGCATATTAACAGTATAAAGACCACTCAGTTTGTGTAAACCCTGAAAGTGATAGTGTTTTTCTGTACCTGTTATAATTTTGAAAATAGTTCCTGCTGCTCTAACTGTTAGCTTCAATCTTAAAACATATGTGTGTTAGAGTTCATTGCACTCGCGTGTTGCTAAGTCTAGGTTGTGTCTGTCGTGTTGTCCATTATAGTTACTTATACCTACTTTCATAAACGAGAATGTTAATCTTTCTCTTGCCTAATTAGGCTGGCGACCGTTTCCCTTATTCTATAAACAGTATAGCTAGGCAAAATTTTGTTTGTCACTATTCCAATATTAACGTAATTCTGACTTTCATTTCCGATAAGCCACTTCCATTAGGAACAATACGATCAACTTAACAAAATTCCTCTCAGAGGATAACACTGCTCTGTTGCTTTGTGCCATAGTTACGTTTACAAAATTGTTTTATGTTACAACCTGCTTCTGGCATTGAGGTTATGGTACAGTAGTTAGCAGACGGGGAGTGTTATAAACTGTGGTATCGTGTTGAAGCTGCATGGGTAGCTGTACCTGTACACGCCATCCAAGTTCTGTTTGATTCAATGCCCAGGCGTATCAACGCCGTTTTTACGGCCAGAGGTGGTTGTTCTGGGTACCGATTTCTCAGGATCTATGCACCCAAATTGGGTGGAAATGAAATCACATGTCAGGTCTAGTATAATATATTTGTCCAATGAATACCCTTTGATCATCTGCATTTCTTCTTGGTGTAGCAATTTTAATGGCCAATAGTGTACATATGGTCTCTTGGACGTAGCGGAATCACCACTTGTTCCTTGGTTTTCCACGTACTTCGCATATGAGTCTTTCGTTCGTGTGTTTCTTATACGAGTCTGTCATGCTTTTTCACCTGTTCTGTAGTACTATCCCTAAAAGATAATGAACAAAAGTGTTACAAATATGAAATTATCTGCCGGTTATTTAATAATTGCTATTTAAAATGAAGTAATATTACAGGTATTGAACTGTAAAATTACTACTGCTTCACCAAAGGTTATTAATCACAATTAATACACAAAATGTAAAGTGGAAGTAGGTGCCAAAGAATAACTTGTGAAATTACACACAATTTTCAGTAACACTTTATTCAAATTTGGTGCAAGACTTTACGAGATTTAAAAAAAAATCAATCATTTAACGAATAAGTCACAATTTACGATATGGAAGGACTTTTAAATTATTAAATTATTATAAATAAATTTCACGCCAGGAGAAGGCAAGTACAGGCAAGCAATTTAACGTATACAACGCGACGCAGTATAATATCTCACGCACAGTTAAATTACAGGTGAATTTCACTCTATTAGTAAATGAATACAATTTGAATATATGGCTTCACTTTTGGGCGGACAAATTTCCCATTTGGTTACAACAGCCGTAGCTACGGCCGCCCACAACAGCCTCACTCAGGCTCATTAAATGGCGCAGAATCTAACTGGTCTGCGACATATAAAGACCCTGTTTACAAAAGTTCTCAAAATAGAAAAACCAAAACGCATGAATCATGCACACTGGGGAGGGGGGGGGGGGGAACAACACTCACAGTTAATAACATTAACATTTCCAAAATATATTAAAAAAGCAAATTTTACAAATTTCTGCCAGTTAACTTACGGCAAACACACACACTCGCAAGGTACGACTTGCGAACCTTTACAACATTCTCCTTTCAAGGCAACAATTTCTACCCGTAATGAAATTGCAAACCTTTGCATGGCAAGAAAACACACTAATAACCAACTGCCTGTATAAAACACATAAGCACGTTGAGTAAAAGCCTTAAAAGGTATTGAACTGGAAAAACACACAACAGTTTTTGGTGACTAGAAACAATACAAAAAAAATCCAGTACGGCGTACATTAACAACCTTGCTTAATAATAGCCAAATATTCATAAACACAAATTTACGTAAGTTACAGCTTCCAGATGAGCAGGAATTCGTTATGAAATTGACTAGTTCTTACCACGAGGCAAAAGGAATTTTTCTTCTTTCTTATAGTACCTTTTACACGTGAGTCTAGTAATACTAGTTATGGCAGGCGAGAAAATGGATCAGGTCTTAGTGCCTTGCATGTTAAACAGTACAGCCATTGGTGCCTTAGACTTCCACTGTCATGGCAGAGTCCGCCGCTCGTGGTCTCGCGGTAGCGTTCTCGCTTCCCGAGCACGGGGTCCCGGGTTCGATTCCCGGCGGGGTCAGGGATTTTCACCTGCCTCGAGATGACTGGGTGTTTGTGTTGTCCTCATCATTTCATCATCATCCAGGAAAGTGGCGAAATTGGACTGAGCAAAAGATTGGGTAATTGTACGGGCGCTGATAACCACGCAGTTGAGCGCCCCACAAACCAAACATCATCATCATGTCATGGCAGAGGCTAACAGTCGAATAAACCGTAGGTAAGCTGGGAGGGGAAAGAGGCAATCCGAACCACAGATTTACTCTGACCTCCCCCCCCCCCCACCACCACCACCCCCTTTCGTCCTCAAAAGGGGACAAACGGACCACCCTTTCTAATGTTACCAAATTCCCGCGAGTGGTCAGACGAGAATGAATGGCGGGAAACCCCCAAAATATACGGCTGGTATAATTAACAAGAATAAGTAAATTGAATTCAATTAAACTTCATAAAATCTGTTAACAATCAATACTCAACTTCTGGTGCGTTACGACTCCCAGGACTGAACCTCCAAATGCTCTGCCGAGCCGCCCGCTGCCAGCCGTTTCAACGGACGCAGAAAAGCGCACCGATTTTCAGAACCTCCTCGCCGGTCGACAGCGTACGGCCGAACTGCAGATTAGGTCCCTCGCGAACCCACGCTCGGGAAGATTCCTTTCGCGACGAGCAGTTGACGCCCCATACCACGGAGCCGCTGCTCGCGTCGCTTACGCTGATGCCGCGGTCTGCGTGCTGTCCCTCTAGCACCGGCAGAGAAGTCGCTTCTTGATGCCCCGACTGCCAACTCTCCACGAGAGCCCATACAGATACTTCTTAATCCCAGGCGAACAGCCCATTTTTCCCCTTTCCCGTTAGAGGGAGACACTGAAGCCTTCAATTGCGACAACGGCGCCACCGACAGAAAACGGAGGGCGACTGCTTCACGCTACGCGCTGCGGCGAGGTTTTCAAAGATAACTTTACTACGGCTCAGGTATGTTGAAGAATAAGATTTCTGCTATTAGTCACGGTTTTCTGTTTATTTATATCGTGCATGACGCATTTCGGGAAATCATTTCCACTTTCAAGCAGTGTACGACGTGCGGGAGGTAGTGTGGGATTTCCTTCCCCCCCTTTTTTCTGTATTAAGCGCTCCCATCCTCTGATTTTAAATTACCCATCCCAAACAGGGATAATAATTTCCCACTCATTGTGTATGTAAAACTCAAAATTTAATTTAAATTTGTGGAGCGGTAGAAAGACAGTGTTAAAACACTACTACTATTTTAAAATAACATGTTTGCTGGTTAATTCTGGGGGACGCGTTATGTATTTTAATATTTCAAACTGAATCGTAACTTTCGTGCTTTAATCTCAGCTGCGACGTCAGTTACTTGCTAGCTTGGTACCATGCATGCCGAAATTTACAGGAAAAGAGATGAAACAAGATTTTGCTCACTTCCTTACAGACCTGAACTTTGGTGTCAGGATGGACGAAAGTCCTGGCACAACGATTTCCAGTTGAACTTGTTTAATACTATATTTACGTTTGTCCTTTGAGGGAGTTGCTTGCAAATACATTTTCGACATTTTTGAATTAGAAAGTCGGACAGGAAAATATTTTTCAGTGCACTGTAAGCACTTTTTGTGAAGTATGACATTAAATAAGATGCACTAAAAAGTTGTAGGTTGAGTGTATTACTTGAAGAATGTGATATATATAAATTATTTCAAAGTTATTATGTTGCGTGAATGTGTCCTGTTTTATTAAAGAAATATTTTAAATTGTCTATAAAAATGTAATAAAATGTGTATGAACTGTAAATTTCCATCAACGAGATCACAGAAATCAGCATGTGGCTGAAACGAACCGAAGAAACTATTATCTTATGTTAAAAAAAAAAAGAAAAAATCGAGGAGTAAAGCTCCTCTCAGCAAATTGAATTTTCCCTTTCCTTGTCTCTACTGAACAGAACAGACGTATTTTGCGTGTCTCGGTAGTGTATGTAGAACTGATTTATAATTAAATATGCTAAATTGGGCTATATTCTTGTTAGCATTTATAACTAATAGTTCTCCCTGCAGTTATTCTGTTGGACATGAATTACAGGTTTTTAAATATTTGCTGCAGAAAAACTAGCTGGTACCGCGAACTCAACAGATCAAGACAAATATACACAATGTGCCGAATTCAGTTCTTGTTCAGCCACTGGTTTCATTGGGCTGTAAGCAAAGCACGTCCCTGAGATTATTTGCGGATCATTTAACAGCGATTTGCGATCATTCTAAGCAAGCGTAAGCTACGTATGATCTGACAGTTGTATTCCGAACTGTGAATCTGCTGCTCTCTCTTCTGTCAGATACAGTCTCCACAGAAGTTTGTTGGGTTGTTTGGGGGCAGAGACCAAACTGCGAGGTCATCGGTCTCATCGGATTAGGAAAGGACGGGGAAGGAAGTCGGCCGTGCCCTTTCAAAGGAACCATCCCGGCATTTGCCTGGAGCGATTTAGGGAAATCACGGAAAACCTAAATCAGGACGGCCGGACGCGGGATTGAACCGTCGTCCTCCCGAATGCGAGTCCAGTGTGCTAACCACTGCGCCATCTCGCTCGGTTCCCACAAAAGTGATGCTGGTGTTAAATTACTGCGGCTCGTAAGTGGTAAAATGTTCAGTAGCCAGTTTTATTCTTTTTAGATGCTGATGAGATGCAGAATGTGCCACACCATCAACAGTGACCGTTGCACCATTGCTCAATGCCAAATAAATTAAATTCATTTGAGAAGTTGATTTTTTATAAATTTTGCTATTTTTCTCAAATACCGGAGCTAAACACGTCATTTTGGCGCCTAACATGGGGCGCGACGTAAAAATTTGTGTATCTAATAAATTTTGCATATTCATTTCATGTATCCAAACTACGGGAAGACGAGAATCTTCATGGCGGACGGACACGTAGCTGAAAGGAAAATTTATTATCAACTTGACAACGAACTTTAAAGAAAAGTTAAGAGGCGCCAGCAGAGTTAGCCCACCTTACCATGTTCGACAGCTTCTCGAAATTCGAGTAACTAATGTATGGTTCATATTTTACATTTTTTTGAAATTAGTAACTTAAACAAAGCATTGTTCAGACTGAAGTCGTCCAACATGGGCGCTATAAAGCAACTCAACGGCAACGTGGAGTGCTAGCCATACTTCGTCTGTTAAGGGGAGCCGGAGGTGCCTATGCTGCCCATGTTAAAATCACTAAGTTTGAGGAACATTTATGAATAAACTACCAAATAGAAAAATTTGAATTTTTTTTCATATAGAGTGGTTCAGTATTGCAGTTATGACTGAGGGATTTTGGAGTATCTTTTCTAGTTTCTTTCCAATTATTTTTTTATTAATGACCAAATTTTTTTACAAGTAATTGCTTTATAATTAAACTGAAATGAAACTACTGAACATATTGCCAAATAGTTGTGTTACAATGTAAATTTGACCACAAGGAGTGCTGTATAAAAATTTCATCTCTCTAGCTCGAGTGGATTTTGAGAAAATGTTCCTTATATTCGAAAAATTCTAATTTACGGGGAAGGGCTATCAAAGTTTCTCAATACATTCCTGCACTATAGGATGGATTATCAGAGTCTTCTTCTTCATCCTCCAAAAGCTTCCTCTTCTGTCTTCTTTTCTGGCCTGTTGTTCCATCATACTTCATACGCCTTTCTCTTCTTTCTGGTCCTCTTATCCTTTCTCTGTCAATATTTCGTAATGCTCGTACAGTGTTTGCCCCAGCTGTAAATCCTAATGCCTTCAGAACTTCACACTTCACACTGTTACCTTGGTTGTAGGTTGCTGTTGCATCATAAATGCAGTGTTTTTATGCTTACAAATACCCTTTTAGGAATCACTTTCCAAATCAAATTGTTTACGCTCTCATTAGGATTCTGTGTCTTTCTGTGTAGACATTTGTGTAACAATTCTGGCTGTGCTAAGTTATGAAAAATTGGTTTTATTGCATTTATCACAGCTACTGGCAAACCATGTTTGTGATCATAGTCCTTTTTTGCATTATATTTGCACCAGGAATCTTTTGGGCACAGGCTGTGTTGAGGGTATTCATTGGAAGAGGCAGTATGAAGGAACAATGCCCACACTGCTTTTCACATGTCACTAACATTACTAGTATTTTGCCTTATAGCATACCCATAGTATCTCTGTAGACGTTCAATCACCTCATCAGTAAGCCTGCCTCTCCCTCCTATTGTCTTTCCATCACTGAACTTACTTGAATCCAAAGTTTGTTTGAGCCTTCGAAGCTATGCACCCATACGCTTTTGCACATGCCCAATGCATTCCAACTTTTCAACTACAAATTCATTTCCATATGGTTTCAGTTCCTCTATAGTCTTGAAACCTTTGGAGTCACCATCCCCAAGGTAGTATTTGTACCTAACGTTGTATCTGGGAACTGAACATTCAAAAATTTGTTTCACTCCATCCACTTCCATTGCTCCACTTGATCCACTAAAATTTGCCTCACAGGTTCCACTGTGCTCTCCTTTGATCTTATTTTTGCACCTACAATGTTTTGATAATATTGCAACATGTATCACTTTTGCACTATCACCACAAGTAGCAGTTACAACCCCATTCAGGGATTTATGACCCCTCTTTTGCCAGGAACCATCTAATGCCACTACCAAATCCCTAGAACCACCGTTAATTTCTACAGATTCCTCCGCTGCTTCCTTCGTGGGTTTCAAAGCCACATCTTCAACAGAGGATCCTACCAGTTCACAGTAGTACCCAAATTTGCTTGGAGGCGATGGCAAGTTCATAATACCACAAAACAGTTTACCAGCAGCAGACCCTTTTCCAATGGATCGAAGACCATACACAAGTCAAACACTCTAGATCGTCCATTTTCACCAAAGAGCCTGGCATGTGAATTGTAGAAAGTCACTTGATACTTGCAACATGCACAGATTATCTTCATCTCACAAGCTAAGCCAAAGTGCTTTGTTATCTCTAGTCCCACTGCTACACTTGAACACATTTAGCACAGAGCACATTCTTTCAGCACAGAAGGTAATAATCCAATATTCAGTACTTCGTTAATATCATCACTGTCACTAACATATTCACGAAATCTGTCACTTCCACCAGTCACCTTCTTGCTAGAAGATGTCACAGGGCTATGGCCGGCCATGTGTTGCTTAGCAGAAGAACGCACTGTTCCAGTAATTGTAGTATCGCAACTTGGTATTAGTGTTAATTTTCTTTTCCCTACGTTCTTCCTCTTCTTATATACACGGTTACTAAAACGTGGCATCGTAACCAGAACAACGCTTTACACAAGAAGTATAATACTACCAACAACAGGCGCAACACTGAACTAATTCGAAACGGTAAACAGCAAAGAGACGATGTTCCGCGCTCTTAGCGCTTCACTTGTCACAGAAAACAATGTAGCCAACCCTTGCACACTCGCTGTATGCGTAACATAAGGCGCTGTATGCGTAACAGGCCGAGAAAATCCCAAGCAGTTCGCCAGGAAGTCACGAGAGGGTGTTAGATGCATTCAGCGGCCGCCCATTTCCTCTGCAGGGGTGGGGGAAAATGGTAATAACTCCACTTCTAGGGCGAGTAGAACAATAATTCCAAGTTTACATTAAAGATGAATGTTCCAATTAATTTTCGGTAGGAAAAAAAATATCGTAATTTTTTGGATTTGACCACCTCCGGCTCGCCTTAAATGAGCGACCATCTTGTCTTATTAGATTACGTAATATAATGCGTTTAAGTGTACCGCGAATTCAGTGATTAGTCTTTTTTTCTGTTTCGCAAATAATACTGAAATTCGGTGATTCATTTTTAATAATATGAAAAACTTTGGGAAACTCGAGAAAATGGAGATGGGTCTCGGCACTCAGAAGCAAAATTCAGTCTATGGCGGCAATAGAGTCGAGTCCTCCAAGGAAAAGGCAGATTCCGACTGAAATGTCAGAAATTGGCGTCGTGAATGTATGCGACTTATTTAAGGAAGCAAGCGAACACAACTGCAAATTTACGCGGAAGTTAAGCCACCGACACAACCATTAATATCACTTGAATTAATTATGCGAATAATAGCGGATGTTGCTCCCGTTGTGACTGAACAGTCCGATACAATGACTGAAAATTTTGCTCAAATTTTCAAGCAACACACAGATAAAATGGAAGAAAAGTTTGCTCAAATTCATAGAAACACTCAGATGAAATGAAAGAAAATTTTGTTCAATTTTACCGTGAACAATCAGTAAGAATGAACAACAAATAAAGACATTAACACGCAGATAACTACAACATTATACAAGGCCAAAACAGAGATCTCCAATCTAATCGATGCGTACCGTAAAATATCAGGTATTGTCAGTCAGTTATTGGATGAAGTGAAAAGTTAAAAACAACACAAATAGAAACAGAATCTAGCGTGTCAAATCTTACCCATCACTTTAATAAACTGTCCTTTCAGCAAACTCAGATAATACCTCAGAGTCTGACTGCTCAAGCCGACGAGTGGATTTCTGATAAAAACACAGACATTGTGGAAAAGCGGAAAAAGAGATACGGGCAGTGGTGAATGCCGTGAGTATACGTGACACTGACATCATTTGTGCTAAGATTGCACTACACGCGAGATGGCTCTGAGCACTATGGGACTTAACATCTGTGGTCATCAGTCCCCTAGAACACGCGAGATGCCTATTTCCTTCCACCGCCCCGAGAGGAATGCATAAGTTCTAATAAATGTTCTCTAACGTGCAATCTTCTTACAGGTGTTGCCCCCTGTGCAGAAAACAGCACGTAGATCGCGAATCCGTTATATTGAGGCTTTAAGGAACTCTTAGCCAGGAACTGATGTTATGTGAATCATTAAATTTCCAATTACTTTGTTTATATGGGATGTAACTCACTAATCATTGGCAGAACTCGAGAAACTGCACAATTACATTCCACTTTAGAGTCACAAATAATTTCCATTCTTCAAAAAAATAATGAACAGCGTGTTTCCGTAATTACTATCACACTGTTCTCAACTACATTCCACATAACCATACATTGCTAATAAAGTCTTAATAGACACCAACCGTGGCAGACAACGTGCCTGTCCTCCGCATGCCGAACCAGCTCTGATCTTACAGCCGAACCACTTCGCCCGCCATCCAAGAAGTTTGGTGCGATACGGAGACCACCGAAGTGCTTCGCCTGCCTCTCCGTTTAGCACTTTTTTCTTATTCTGCTGGTCATTAATACTTGTGAAATAATGGAATGATAGCATGCTACTGAGAGATGCTTTAATTTGAAAAGCAAGTAAATACACTGTTTAGTTTGTCTAACATTGACAACAGACGATTATCACTTTGGCGCGCAACTTCCGAATGCAGCAGCCAATCGCGGAGAAGGACCACACTTTAGGCGGTTTTTCTCACGATACGCGTACCGAACAAACCATCTACCATCGGTACCTCTCACCACATTATGCCATCTTGCTACTGCTGCCTTCTCAACTGCTCTGAGAAGAGCTTCTTTTACCTTATATGATGGAAGTAAAGCCAGAAATAGTACAACGTTTCCACAGTCATGACACAAACGTACAGAAATGTTCCATCGTACAACTGGCAAATCTTGAACAGTTTGAGACCTAATAGTCTATATGCCGGATGTAGCGATGATTCTGCGAGCAGCAGGACCTACATCGACAGCCGTACTTCTAGAAGAGTGTATTCTGAAGCACCGGCGATTCCAAGTATATACACCTGAGGAGAAATTCTCCAGTAATTTTAATTAGCAGTTTTAAAGGGCCTACAACATGGAATGAAAGGCAAAAGATTGAATTCTTAACCTAATACAAGCAAGGGCAATCCACGTTGTGAGTTGCAGCTACATCAGAATTCTATTCAATATTTGAACAATTCTAACAGGCATTCTTAAACAAATATTGGTCGCCTCATATTCAGCAGCGTTTGAGGAGTGTTTAGCACTAAGGCTTATAATGCAAAGGAAGGGAGTTTCAGGAAATACTTCGAAAAATTGTTTGAAAAAACTCGCTCTCGGGACAATCCCATAGTGCTTAAAGATGCAATTGAAACACTAAAAACCAAATTGCCGATCATTACTCGAGAAAAGCTCATACACGCACCAGAAGTCGCTGTGGAAAATTTTCTGTGACTTGTATACTGTCTTGATTTAATTCAAGAAGATACAAAACATGTGAATAGTAACCGGCGATAGTGGCGGGGGACGCGCAGCATTCCGCACTTCAACGCAACAGTAGACGGAATCACGCTGGTAGCACCGACGCTGCGAAGCCTCCTGCAGACAACAGAAATTATAGCGCGCAAAATCGTCACCAAAACGGTTCTGGTTATGCACGTAGGAACGAAAATAATCATAACCAGTATCACCCTGGATATTAGAATAATAGACATATCTATAATCAGGTATACTGGGGTCAACACCACCTTTACAGGTATCAGTGGCGGCCAGATTTTCGGGGTCCACCACCAGCAAACTATTCTGTCTCCTCCCAGCTGGCAGCAACAGCCGCAACAACAACAAAAACAAAACAGTGAACCAATGTTTTTTTTAAAATTCTTTATTTCCATAATAATAATTATACATAAGTAACCCACCACCTTAGTGATTAGTGAGTCTTAATATTCTACAATGTTACTATAATAGCAGCTACTACATATTTAATTTGCGTTACTACCGACAGTACTACATGGGTTAATGGGCAGACTACTTCTAGTGTTAGCATAATTTCTAATAACTACAGGTGATTAGTGTTAACTGCCTGCAGCGTTACATATGTGCCAGTGTTAATATAAACCTACTTGGGTGCCTGGCTCATAGAGCTAAACCATATGAGCATGCCCCCGCCATAGGGGAGGCACGAAGTTGATTGTCGCTGCAGGTTCCTAATCTACTATCCTATTCTATTTTACTAAAAACTACTATCTAATCTACGTCATAATCGGTGCGTTTGTCAAGTCCGTGAAGTAGATCACCCCAGTCCCCCTAGTCCTGCACGTGGCGGATTCCAACTGTTTAGTCGACCTGTCCACGAACAGGCGGTACGGGATTGGAGTGCTGGACGCGATCGGTGATTACCAACTAGTCACGAAAGTTTCTCAAGAAAATTGTTAGTACTTTTCGTGATACCTCGTTGGCTAGTATGTTCAGTCTCTGAAAGGTCTCTTCTTGTCTGAGTAGGTCGTAGGTATTGTTACTCGGTAGTTGTTGTCGTAGTGCGGCTGCTACATCATCGAAAAGGGGGCACTCATAAACCACATGGTCAGGAGTACCCTCAGATGCGCCACAGTCACACGCGGGCGTCGCCCTTTTCCCAAACCGACATAGATATGTGACAACGAGGTACCACGATCTAATCTGTCGTATTAATTGCGTGGAAGCCCACGTATAGTCTGCCCATGGCTGTAATTTGTTTCCTCATTGATGCGGAGACCCCGGCAACGTGATGTACAACATCACGGTCCCGAGGACCCGTCTTGAATCTTAGCTTGAAGCAATTTTTAAAGTCATCTTCGTTCATACCCTCGAAATTTTGTTTCCTTATTGCTTCACTTAGTTCTTCATTCGTCATCACTGTAGGAACATCATACAGTGTGACTAACGGGTTTCTTTTCTTGGGTGGCTCACATTTTATTACTGCATTTAGTTTTGGACTTTTTAGCAATTTATCCTTATCCTCCTCAGAAGCTACTTCAACAATCACCGATTTTCTACTTGGTTTAACTCTTTTGATTTTTATTTTATCCTTGACAGGGTCAATTGTGGTCGTTAAGAGTTCTTGAATTCTTTTAAAACTTGTGTCCTGTCCAGGCAAGGTCCTGAGAAAGACCGCCGTGTCTTGTCTTTTGGTCACCCTGTCAACAGTGTCTTTCGTATTGCTTGGCTTAGTGGGCGCTTGCACAGCCACAGCCGCCCAGGTCTTGGTTGGTTGTTGTTTCCGCAGTCTGTTGTTCTCTTTTTCCAACTCCTCCACGCGGCCTTCCAGTTTTGCGTGGGCAATAGCCCATGCAGCCAATTCGTTTTTAATTTGAGATATTGCTGCTTGACTTATTTTACCGTTCTTGATACTTTGCTCCAAGAGCAGAGTAATTTTAGCGTGTCTTTTAATTACCGTATTATCCTCCTCTGCCTGTCCCACCTCGTCCTGTGGAGAGGGATCAGGCGCAAGAGAAGCCCTCGAAAGCGCACTCGTATCATTGGACGCCATAGTTGTAGCAGCTGCAGCTCGCCCACCGGCCTCGCCCCAATGCCAAGGCCACTCTCGAACTGCTGGGTTCAGCGCGCCGTCGCCAGCGCACTGGTCCCCATCGCTGGTCACCCGACGCTCCTCGGCAACTGCACCCCGCACTCCAGAGAGGCGGATGCACCTCTCGCCCTTCGCCGCCTACTAGCCCGAGCTTCCACCTCTCGGCCAAGGACCCACTCCTACTCAGGTGGTGGGCCGGTCACCCAGTCGTTCAGCGGTCTGGGCCCAACTAACCTGGCCCAGGCGATGTCACCACCTCCTTGGTTTGGCAGAACACGCCCCGGTTACCCAGGGGCGCGGCGAAGCACCCTTGCCGACTCGCGCCGCGATCCCACGCCGACGAACGAGGTCGCCGGCATGCAGCGCACCTGCTGGTCTGCGTCCTGCGAACAGAGAGGGACTGGTGTTCGGTCCCTCGACACAGCTCCCCCTGTGCCACGCACCCTTCGCTTTCGCATCGGGTTGGGTCGCAGCTCTCCCTTTTGTCGCAAGGCAGAATGCCGAGCTTAACATCTGGCACCACGGGAAGGCGAAAAAAGCCACTTGGGAAGGAGAGGCTATGAGAGACGCATCACTTCCCCTTGTGAGGACTGCCGCGGCACCACCGACTAGAGGCGATATGCCCCAGTGCGAGCCTCCGCGCCTTACGGCGCGCCGCCAACGGGCAGGGCCGCACCGAACGCGCCGTCAAGCGACCGACCTCACGCCAGACGAACCAATGGGTTTGACTGAGGTAGCGGAAGAGTGACGTCAACCCACGAATCAGGCATTAAACTAGAGGTAGTCTATCCTGCCCACGGATATCCACCGCGGAATGGTATGTTGGCAACATGAATAACGCTGTGATGGACATGATTCGTTCAACGAAGGAATGGACATGAAAGACGAATTATGTAACGATCCTATGTTAGCTGTAGAATGTTATGAAGAACAAATGCAGGCAGCAGTAAACGCTGTAGTGGGATGTACAACATCACCACAAGGTGAAATTAAATATTCTTGCCTCACATTTTTTTCCAATAAGATATGTGAAAGAAAAAAGGTTCCGTCTTTGCCAGGGAATAGCTGTGTTGTCTCAGGTCCCACTGGTGCACGAACACAAAGGGTTGAAAAGCAGGATTAATGTGTTATTTGAAAGCAGAGCGATAGAATAAACGTTTTTCATAGTTAAGGATTTGTCTGTGTCCTTCGTAGGTATGCAATTTCTACGAAGGGGGAATGCAAAAGTCGACCTCCAGACCCATTTAAATGTTAGCGAGAAGAAATTACTTTGCCGGCCGCTGTGGCACTGCTACTACGGTCGCAGGTTCGAATCCTGCCTCGGGCATGGATGTGTGTGTGATGTCCTTAGGTTAGTTAGGATTAAGTTGTTCTAAATCTAGGGGACTGATGACTTCAGATGTTAAGTCCCATAGTCCTTAGAGCCATTTGAACCATTTGAAATTACTTTTGATTTTGTATAGACAAGGCACATCAAGGCAAATCAAGGCAAATTTTTCCAGGACCTGAAATTAAAGATAACAGCCAGAAAAAGACACTGACCTTGCTGCATTGGTAATGGCAAACTCGTGTCAACTGATGTAAGCTAAGATTTACCTGATACAAGTAAAATTCAAGCTAAGACACAAGAATCTCAGTACCTTAGCGGATAGCAGAAAACCGAGATTTCAGAAATATTATTAGTAAATTTATTTTCCTGTAGACTGGGAACGTTTTTCTTCAAGACACTTTTACTCAACAAACTCCGAGGGCGCGGATGGAGACAGTCAATCACGAAGTACGTAAAATGCTAGCTAGCCTTGGAACATCATAGAAATTTCGGAATCACTGTAGAATAGTCCATTTTTATCAGTCACTAGAGCAAGAGGAGGTGTGCGTCTGGTTCTAGACGCTCCCAACATGGAATATATCATAATATCTGTTACTGACAGACCAGAAGTGCTACAAGAACAACGTCCTAGATCTTATGGATTAAAATATTTATTTATATTAACGATCCATTTGAGATCGTCGTTATGGCACGTTGCGTTATCGGAAGAAACACGAGAGAATACGGCGTTCATTTTTTTCTGACGTTCGCAGCAGTTCAGAATACTAACATAATGGACTAGACGTTAGTTCTTGTGTATTTATTGCAGTCATTGACATCGTTTTAGACCATGATTTGTTACACAAAGTCACAGTATACTCTTACGAGTTTTTGATTGCTACGAATACGAGCGAAGAGCACATTTTAGGGGTTTTATGGCCTCACGTCATTTTTCAGGAAATTTGTTCCTAAGCACCTACTGAACAATCAGGAACTACTATATCTGTTAAAGAAAAATGCTACCTGGGCACGGTCAGGAAAATGCCAGGAAGTTTTTGATAACAAAAAGAGAGTTAGCACCTTCCACTATACTTCACCATCCAAACATGAGTAAGGATCTTCGTATTGTGTCAGACGCGTCCTGCTCAGGATTTCGCTCATGTCTCTTTCAAAAACAGAAAATGAAGGGAAGACTGAAATACACGTTATTAGCTTTGCGACCAGAGTGTTGTCTGAGTGTGAAAGAGCTGGCTCGGCAACAGGATTAGAGGCACTGGCTGCTAGTGGTTATTTCGTAAATTCAATTACTGCATCTGTGGTCATCACATAAAAGTTTTCTGTGATCACGACACAAATTGCGCTGTAGTGTTATCTCTCAAACCTGCACAGACACGTACTTCAATTGCTGAGGACTTGCAACATCTGCCAAAGAGCTAAGTCAATGAACACATCCACTAATATTCCACTACACACCAATGTGACAACTAAGCAAGGGGAAATACTCTCAAGGGAGGAGACGTGTTAAGTACTTGGTGGCAGTACACGGTCTGTTCACGAGAGACGTATATTTATACACTGCAAAATTAACAAATGCAGCTACTATTGTGAAAAGGTTGGACGAAGACTTTTTTTCACGATTCGGAACGCCAAAAACTATTCTATCTGACAAAGCTACAAATTTTACTGGAAAAACTTCGCGAACTTTCTTAAAGGAATATGAATCAAACAGATTTTAACATTCTTGTTTCATTTGGAAACAAACCTTAGTGAAATGATTTATCGGGAATTTAAACGGATTATACACACTTATACACCTAATCGACAAACCCAATGGGCAGAACTGTCACTCTCAACAGATCGTGAGTCGTTGTCAGACCTTTTCAAGGGTAACATTCCAGGCGAGCTTATGTTGGGCAAAGAACCAAGAAATTAATGAACAAATACGCTTCCTCAAATACAAAAGAGCAATTTATCTTATCAAGAAAAGATACTTCAAGCAATCATTTCCTTAAATACATGTTCGCAAAGAAGATAGAATGCTTATGACAAATGGCTAGGCCCCATCGAAAAATATTCTGTATGAAATTTGAGTCTACTTAAAAGTCATCCCAAACCATTCATGCATAAACTTAAGAAAAGGAAATGGCAATTATCGTACAACAGTCCATTGAAAAGTGCTTAGAGCCATTTGAACCATTTGAATCACCACTAACTTCTTATTAAGATCACTCTTTAATTACGCGTGTTTTTGTACTTTACAGTAAAGACAACAGGAGAATGCAGCATCTCACACACGAAAACATCACGAATAAATGATAAGTGCCATAACTCACAGAAAACGCGATTGAAAATGAGAATCATTTTTAGAAACATGTCGTGCAAAATATAAAAAAAGAAAACCTGCAGGCTTTCACCAACTATTTCTGATGCGTCAAATCATATTTTACAGGTAACTAGGGACTGGTAATTCGATGCGTTCGCTACGGTTAGCACACTCGACTCGCATTTTCGAGGACGACGGTTCAAACCCGCGCTCGGCCATCCAGGTTTAGGTTTTCCGTGGTTTCCCTAAATCACTCAAGGCAAATGCCAGGATGATTCCTTTGAAACGGCAAGGCCGATTTTCTTCCCCATTCTTTACACAGTCCGAGCTTGTGCTTCGTTTCTAATGACATCGATGTAAAGAGGACGTTAAACCAAATCTACCTCCTTCCTTCCTTCGTTCTCTGCATTTTGAGTGTTTTCTCGGCCAATCTACAATTTTTCTATTATCAGAGACACACGCACGTTCATATGGAAGATGCTAAACGAGGAATATGTCAAACCACTGACCGCAGAAGAGTGGAACAATGTCAGCGCCATTATAAGAAGGCAGCAAACTTCCCTCACCGTGCGTGATGTATAAATGGGAAACACGTAAGAACCATTAAACCTTGGAGATTGGACAGCAAATATTATAATTACAAAAAATGGTTCAAATGGCTCAGAGCACTATGGGACTCAACTGCTAATGTCATCAGTCCCCTAGAACTTGGAACTACTTAAACCTAACTAACCTAAGGACATCACACACATCCATGCCCGAGGCAGGATTCGAACCTGCGACCGTAGCGGTCGCGCGGTTCTAGACTGTGGCGCCTAGAACCCCTCGGCCACTCCGGCCGGCTATTATAATTACAAAAAGTACTTTTCTGTTGTATTAATGACCTTAGGAAGCAGCAATTATTGGTTCAGATTCATAGACGTAGGGACATTTAGTCCTCAAGGAGACTTTAATATATTCAAAGCAGGTGAATTGGGAAAAAAACCAGTTCCACATTGAAGCTGCCAGAAACAGCACCAAGTCCGTATGTCCCCTGTGGACTGAGAACCCTTACGTGTTTGTGGCTGATGAGGCTTTTGTAATGTGTGGCATCTTATGAGGCCTTATTAAAGGCTATCACGAGGACGACATTATGTAAAATGTGCATTTGGCACTTTATCTAACAAATGGAGAATTTTTCATGGTCCAATTAGTGTTAATGTGGATGTGGCGGGTACCGTTATTCGAGCACGCTGAGCACTTGACAGTTTTGTGAGGCATCATGATGGCTACAATTTTGATGACACACTGAGAATGGAAAGTATTCCTGCACATGGGACATATGGAACTAATAGCGGTAAAAATATCACAGACCATTATGCTGATTACTTCTGTTCCCCTAAAGGATATGAACCATGGCAAGACCGTTACGCTAACACCTTCAAATGAAGAGCAGATTTTTAAACTAAAAATTAATTTCTTCACATGTTATTCGGTAAATATATTTCACTGTGTACTGTTTATAGCTACTAATAAAATATTTACTGTCACTACTCAACTAGTACTCAGTCGGTAGGGCACTTTCCCGCTAAAGGCAAAAGTCTCGAGATCGAATGTCGGTCCGGCACACAGTTTTAATCTACCAGGAAGTTTGATATCGGCGCACACTTCGCTTCAGAGTGAAATTTCACTCCGGAAGCATCCCTCAGCTGTGGCTCAGCCATGTCTCCTCAATATGCTTTCCACCAGTAGTGCTACTGCTGCGAAGTTGGCGGAAGAAGTGTTGTGAAGTTTGGAAGGTAGGAAACGATGTACTGGCGGAAGAAAATATGTGAGGACAGGTCGTATGTCATGCTTGGATAGTTTAATCGGTAGAGCTCTTGTCAAAAATGGTTCAAATGGCTCTGAGCGCTATGGGACTTAACATCTATGGTCATCAGTCCTCTAGAATTTAGAACTACTTAAACCTAACTAACCTAAGGATAGCACACAACACCCAGCCATCACGAGTCAGAGAAAATCCCTGACCCCGCCGGGAATCGAACCCGGGAACCCAGGCGTGGGAAGCGAGAACGCTACCGCACGACCACGAGATGCGGGCAGAGCTCTTGTCCGTGGAAGGCAGAAGTCTCGAGTTCTTAGCTCGGCACACAGTTTTAATCTACCAGCATGTTTCACATCAACGCACACTCCGCTGCAGAGTGAAAATTTCATTCTGGAAGTAGGTTCATATTTTGCTTCTAGCTTTACTTCTATGGGGGGGGGGGGGGGGGGGTGCACTCAGCCTCTTGATGCCAATTGAGGAGCTAATCGACCGAATAGAAGCGACTCCGGTCAAAGAAAACCATCATAACGAGCGGGAGAGCTGTGTGCCGACCACATGCCCCTCCTATCCGAGTCCTTAGCTGAGGTCGGATAGGCCCGATGGGCCACTTGTGGCCTGAAGACGGAGTGCTTTTTATTTCTCTAGGCAAACATTTTTAACACTCACACTACATTAGCCTTAATAGACAATAAGGCTTTCATCAGTAGCATCGAGTGATTATCAAGTGACAGTTGATGTCTCATGTATCACACAAATTCAGGAATAAAGTCTTGCTTACACAAACAACTTCACCCAGTATTAAGTCAATGGAATTATGTAAACATACGTATTGCATCATTTGTGAAGCCCGCTGCATCATCCAGACTTTAACGCCACTTACTTACAGCCCTGACATAATCATTTGCTCTTGTATAAAAATGTTAAGTGATGATGTAAAAGACTACAAAGCTGAGTCCGCAGCTCGTGGTCGTGCGGTAGCGTTCTCGCTTCCCGCGCCCGGGTTCCCGGGTTCGATTCCCGGCGGGGTCAGGGATTTTCTCTGCCTCGTGATGACTGGGTGTTGTGTGCTGTCCTTAGGTTAGTTAGGTTTAAGTAGTTCTAAGTTCTAGGGGACTGATGACCATAGATGTTAAGTCCCATAGTGCTCAGAGCCACTACAAAGCTGAGCCATATTTCATAGTAAATACAGAAAATGCAGTCTTGGCAAGCCGAAATTACAACTCTTCATTGACACCTGACACACAGCCGGCCGCTGTAACCGAGCGGTTCTAGGCGCTTCAGTCCGGAACCGCGCTGCTGCTACGATCGCAGGTTCGAACACTGCCTCGGGCATGGATGTGTGTGACATCCTTTGGTTAGTTAGGTTGAAGTAGTTCTAAGTCTAGGGGACTGATGACCTCATATGTTAAGTGTAGTAACCAAAAACCAACCGCGGGAACGCCTTGGGATGCGGATCGGAGCCGCCAGGCGGGGAAGCCGCCGGCGGTGGAGCACGCACCAACGGGTAAACACAAGGACGAGTCCGACAACGACCGACAACGAGCGACAACGACTGACAACGACCGACACAACAAGGAAGAGATAAACAACGGAGGCTTGTAGAAACCACAACACCAAACACCAACAGTAAATCCACTCGGAACCAGAGCCAGGCAAATTTCAGCAACGAACAACGACCAGAACGCAGTGCTGCCGTTGGATAAGCAGCTGCAGCAGCAAGTCGTATACTCCTAGCTCATTCATTTGTTACATAGTTTAATTCTTAATTTCTTTGCGTGTTTTTGGTACTTGCATTGTTTAATTCATAAATTTCGGGCGTATTATAGTATTTGAGAGTTGTAGCATCGCGTTTTAGTACCCGAATAGTGTAAAATCGCCTAGTCTCCTTCCGCCGCCGAGCAGTGTGTCAGAAGTGCGCAAGTAGCAGCATTACTGCATTTACTAGGCAATCTTGTATTTTAATAACCGTTTAAATTTTGTGTCAATTTGTTTGCGCTCTCTGTAGATTAGTTCAGACGTTCTTTGCACAACAGTTTTTAGCATGGATAGGGACTACAACTGCTGTGTTCGGATGCAGGCTGAGTTGGCATCCCTTCGCTCCCAGCTTCAGGCAGTGTTGGCTTCGGTCATACAGCTTGAGGCTGTTGCCAATGGGCATCACTGTGGGGGTCCGGATGGGGGTTTGTCGGAGACGGCCAGCTCGTCCCACGCATCCCCCTATCGGACTACGACTGTGGTTGCCCGGGATACTGCCTGCATTGAGGCTGATCCCTCACCTGTGGTGGAGTGGGAGGTCGTCTCAAGGTGTGGTAGGGGGCGAAAGACATTCCGGAGGGCTGAACGGAAGGCCTCTCCAGTTTGTCTGACGAACCAGTTTCAGGCTCTGTCTCAGGCTGATACTGATCTTCGGCCTGACATGGCTGCTTGTCCTGTTCCAGAGGTTGCTCCCCAGTCTGAAAGATCCGGGCAGTCGCAGAGGGTGGGCTCCAACGTCAGGCGCGTAATGGGGACCCTTAGTGATATGGCAGCAAGAGAGGGGAAGAAAACCAATGTGCACTCCGTGTGCATACCGGGGGGAGTCATTCCTGATGTGGAAAGAGTCCTTCTGGATGCCATGAAGGGTACAGGGTGCACCCATCTGCAGGTGGTCGCTCATGTCGGCACCAATGATGTGTGTCGCTATGGATCGGAGGAAATCCTCTCTGGCTTCCGGCGGCTATCTGATTTGGTGAAGACTGCCAGTCTCGCTAGCGGGATGAAAGCAGAGCTCACCATCTGCAGCATCGTCGACAGGACTGACTGCGGACCTTTGGTACAGAGCCGAGTGGAGGGTCTGAATCAGAGGCTGAGACGGTTCTGCGACCGTGTGGGCTGCAGATTCCTCGACTTGCGCCATAGGGTGGTGGGGTTTCGGGTTCCGCTGGATAGGTCAGGAGTCCACTACACGCAACAAGCGGCTACACGGGTAGCAGGGGTTGTGTGGCGTGGGCTGGGCGGTTTTTTAGGTTAGATGGCCTTGGGCAAGTACAGAAAGGGCAACAGCCTCAACGGGTGCGGGGCAAAGTCAGGACATGCGGGAACCAAGCAGCAATCGGTATTGTAATTGTAAACTGTCGAAGCTGCGTTGGTAAAGTACCGGAACTTCAAGCGCTGATAGAAAGCACCGAAGCTGAAATCGTTATAGGTACAGAAAGCTGGCTGAAGCCAGAGATAAATTCTGCCGAAATTTTTACAAAGGTACAGACGGTGTTTAGAAAGGATAGATTGCATGCAACCGGTGGTGGAGTGTTCGTCGCTGTTAGTAGTAGTTTATCCTGTAGTGAAGTAGAAGTGGATAGTTCCTGTGAATTATTATGGGTGGAGGTTACACTCAACAACCGAGCTAGGTTAATAATTGGCTCCTTTTACCGACCTCCTGACTCAGCAGCATTAGTGGCAGAACAACTGAGAGAAAATTTGGAATACATTTCACACAAATTTTCTCAGCATGTTATAGTCTTAGGTGGAGATTTCAATTTACCAGATATAGACTGGGACACTCAGATCTTTAGGACGGGTGGTAGGGACAGAGCATCGAGTGACATTATACTGAGTGCACTATCCGAAAATTACCTCGAGCAATTAAACAGAGAACCAGCTCGTGGAGATAACATCTTGGACCTACTGATAACAAACAGACCCGAACTTTTTGACTCTGTAAGCGCAGAACAGGGAATCAGTGATCATAAGGCCGTTGCAGCATCCCTGAATATGGAAGTAAATAGGAATATAAAAAAAGGGAGGAAGGTTTATCTGTTTAGCAAGAGTAATAGAAGGCAGATTTCAGACTACCTAACAGATCAAAACGAAAATTTCTGTTCCGACACTGACAATGTTGAGTGTTTATGGAAAAAGTTCAAGGCAATCGTAAAATGCGTTTTAGACAGGTACGTGCCGAGTAAAACTGTGAGGGACGGGAAAAACCCACCGTGGTTCAACAATAAAGTTAGGAAACTACTGCGAAAGCAAAGAGAGCTTCACTCCAAGTTTAAACGCAGCCAAAACCTCTCAGACAAACAGAAGCTAAACGATGTCAAAGTTAGCGTAAGGAGGGCTATGCGTGAAGCGTTCAGTCAATTCGAAAGTAAAATTCTATGTACCGACTTGACAGAAAATCCTAGGAAGTTCTGGTCTTACGTTAAATCAGTAAGTGGATCGAAACAGCATATCCAGACACTCCGGGATGATGAAGGCATGGAAACAGAGGATGACACGCGTAAAGCTGAAATACTAAACACCTTTTTCCAAAGCTGTTTCACAGAGGAAGACCGCACTGCAGTTCCTTCTCTAAATCCTCGCACAAACGAAAAAATGGCTGACATCGAAATAAGTGTTCAAGGAATAGAAAAGCAACTGGAATCACTCAACAGAGGAAAGTCCACTGGACCTGACGGGATACCAATTCGATTCTACACAGAGTACGCGAAAGAACTTGCCCCCCTTCTAACAGCCGTGTACCGCAAGTCTCTAGAGGAACGGAAAGTTCCAAATGATTGGAAAAGAGCACAGGTAGTCCCAGTCTTCAAGAAGGGTCGTCGAGCAGATGCGCAAAACTATAGACCTATATCTCTGACGTCGATCTGTTGTAGAATTTTAGAACATGGTTTTTGCTCGAGTATCATGTCGTTTTTGGAAACCCAGAATCTACTATGTAGAAATCAACATGGATTCCGGAAACAGCGATCGTGTGAGACCCAACTCGCTTTATTTGTTCATGAGACCCAGAAAATATTAGATACAGGCTCCCAGGTAGATGCTATTTTCCTTGACTTCCGGAAGGCGTTCGATACAGTTCCGCACTGTCGCCTGATAAACAAAGTAAGAGCCTACGGAATATCAGACCAGCTGTGTGGCTGGATTGAAGAGTTTTTAGCAAACAGAACACAGCATGTTGTTATCAATGGAGAGACGTCTACAGACGTTAAAGTAACCTCTGGCGTGCCACAGGGGAGTGTTATGGGACCATTGCTTTTCACAATATATATAAATGACCTAGTAGATAGTGTCGGAAGTTCCATGCGGCTTTTCGCGGATGATGCTGTAATATACAGAGAAGTTGCAGCATTAGAAAATTGTAGCGAAATGCAGGAAGATGTGCAGCGGATAGGCACTTGGTGCAGGGAGTGGCAACTGACCCTTAACATAGACAAATGTAATGTATTGCGAATACATAGAAAGCAGGATCCTTTGTTGTATGATTATATGATAGCAGAACAAACACTGGTAGCAGTTACTTCTGTAAAAAATCTGGGAGTATGCGTGCGGAACGATTTGAAGTGGAATGATCATATAAAATTAATTGTTGGTAAGGCGGGTACCAGGTTGAGATTCATTGGGAGAGTCCTTAGAAAATGTAGTCCATCAACAAAGGAGGTGGCTTACAAAACACTCGTTCGACCTATACTTGAGTATTGCGCATCAGTGTGGGATCCGTACCAGATCGGGTTGACGGAGGAGATAGACAAGATCCAAAGAAGAGCGGCGCGTTTCGTCACAGGGTTATTTGGTAACCGTGATAGCGTTACAGAGATGTTTAACAAACTCAAGTGGCAGACTCTGCAAGAGAGGCGCTCTGCATCGCGGTGTAGCTTGCTCGCCAGGTTTCGAGAGGGTGCGTTTCTGGATGAGGTATCGAATATATTGCTTCCCCCTACTTATACCTCCCGAGGAGATCACGAATGTAAAATTAGAGAGATTCGAGCGCGCACGGAGGCTTTCAGACAGTCGTTCTTCCCGCGAACCATACGCGACTGGAACAGGAAAGGGAGGTAATGACAGTGGCACGTAAAGTGCCCTCCGCCACACACCGTTGGGTGGCTTGCGGAGTATAAATGTAGATGTAGATGTAGAATCGAGAACGAGTACCAGACTGACTGGACTAGGTTTTTTTTTTTTCTTTATTGTGTTTCAATTCCCACCGGGGTGGGCTGGCAGCAGAATATGCGCTGCTCTTCAGCCGAAAGACATAGAACAAACAATAGAAGAAAGTGAAAAATATACAAAGGAGAGAATATGGTGAACATAGATATAAAAAAGGTGGAACATCATGGACGGCAATAGACAAAAAAGGGGCGACTGTAAAATGGAGATAAAGAACTGTAAAAAAGTAGCACACACAAAAAGCCACACACTGTGACAAGTAAAAGAACACAAGGCACAGTAAGACCAGAGCATAAAAAGTATCGATGGATGGCGTAGCACATAACAAACACTGACAGCGAACGTCAAGGCAGTACACAATTAAAATAACACCTCTTGACGCACAAGAGAAACAGCACTAAACACAACACTGACGTGGCTCACTGACGATGATCAAAACGGAGGATCTGCCAGGCGCAAGGAGATGAGCGAGACCGGGAGAAGGGAGGGAGGGAGGGGAAGAGAGGGGGGGAGATGGGCGGGGGGCGCGCTTAAGAGGGCCAGGTAGGGAGGGATGTGGGAAGGAAAGAGGCAGGTATGGGGTGCAGGGTCTCAGGGGGGGAGGAGGAAAATCCGCTCTGGGAGAAGGAAGGGTGAGGAAAAATGGGGCCCTGGGGTGGGGGGGGGGGAACAAGGCCACGGCGAAGTTCATCATCCTGGTGGGGGAGGCGCTGGAAATTGCCTTGATGAAGGAGTTAAGAGGGTGTGGAGGTGGAGAGAGGGAGGGATACAGCGATAGAGGCGTGGCAACGGGTGGGGGGTGGAGAGGAAGGAGGAAACCAGAGGGAGGGGGGGATCAAGCCTGCGGACAATGTATAGGATGTGGAGATGTTGGAGTAACAGGAGGAGGTAGGGGAAGGGGATCAGTTCATACAGGAGCCGTGTGGGGGAAGGAAGGCAGATACGGAAGGCAAGGCGGAGCATATGGCGTTCAAGGATTTGGACGGCCTTGTAAAAGCGGGTGGGTGCAGAGATCCAGGCAACGCTGGCATAACAGAGGATAGGACGGATGAGGAATTTGTAGGTGTGGAGGATGGTAGAGGGATGCAATCCCCATGTCTGGCCAGACAGGAGTTTCAGAAGGCCGAGGCGGGAATGGGCTTTCTGCTGGATGGTCTGGCGATGAGGGGTCCAGGTGAGGTGTCGGTCTGGACTAGGGCAGAGCGGGTCCCTATATACGAAACCGGAGGGAGCAGCTATTGGACGCGGTGTGCACGTGGTGTAGCGGTGGCACCCTCGCTGCGCGAGAGCCGCTGCGTGGACGAGCCGCCGCATACGCGGAGCCCTCTATGGGCTGGCCACGTCCATTTGTTCTGGCGCGTGTTCGGCGGGAGGTACTAGATTAAGTCCCATAGTGCTTAGAGCCATTTGACATACGCACTGAAACTGTCTCTTCATCTATCTAGTTCTTCTTCTGCAAGTCCTTTATCACATAATACAAATTACTATTCCGCCATTTGAGGCGACAGTTTGTCTGCTGAAGAAGCATGATTTTCTTCCTGTACTGCATGTTAACTTCACGCACTGTGTCCCACTCCCCTTTAAGTGAACAGCGGTGTCATGAGACGGTATGGTTCAAATGGCTCTAAGCACTATGGTACTTAACATTTGAGGTCATCAGTCCCCTAGAACTTAGAACTACTTAAACCTAACTAACATAAGGACATCACACACATCCATGCCCGATGCAGGATTCGAACCTGCGACAGTAGCAGCACGGCGGTTCTGAACTGAAGCGCCTAGAACCACTCGGCCACAGTGGCCGCCTGAGACGGTGTGACTGGATGGAGAGGAACACGTTTTGGAAACACTAGAAAACAAACGGATACATAAAGTATTAGCACTACATGTCAAGTTTTCGATGCATGGAAACTGTTACTACTTTCTGGAGCCGCAGTTCCCGAAGTGAAAAAAATCTTCGAACATAACAATTAGCACAGAGTACAATTTAATACCTACAAAAGAAAAGGAATTCACATGACGAAATTTTTAAATGAATGGTATATTGCCTAATCACGACATCCTCTCATTGGATTGTCTCACATGGAAACACTGAATTAAAATATGCAATGCGTGGGCAGCTGTTGTAACACCATATGACAACAGCAAAGGAAAACAAGTCTAACATCAAATTCCGTTAACTAAATAGTTATTTAACACTGAAACATTATAGTCATTAGCGCATTCTTATGTTCTACATGTATGAAAAAATGCTATCCATGGTATCGGGCCGGCCAGATTGGCCGAGCGCTTCTAGGCGCTACAGTCTGGAACCGCGCGACCGCTACGGTCGTAGGTTCGAATCCTGCCTCGGGCATTGATGTGTGTGATGTCCTTAGGTTAGTAAGGTTTAAGTAGTTCTAAGTTCTACGGTACTGAAGACCTCAGCAGTTAAGTCCCATACTGGTTAGAGCCATTTGAACCATGGTATCGGATGTGATGTGAACGCTTGGCGTCGTAGTTCGATCAGTCTCAACTTGGCAGCAATGCTCAGAACGTAGGGCCTACTGTGCCATATTTTGTTTCTTGCCATCTTTTTGAAGCAATGGCTTAATCCAGAAGCCTTTCCTTGCACTGTTTTTCGTGAACCTACAAAAGTTTGAAGCCATTGAGTGTAAACAACGAAACGAAAAGGCCACATCTAAACTAAAAGTGCAAATTTAGCTGAAGTATTTACGTGCAGAGAGTAACAACTAATTTCTCGCTTCTGTTTGCGCATCCGTAGGTAAAACAAGTAGCTTTTTTCACAAGTTTACTTTATTATTAACATTTACGGCGTTAGGGGGGGGGGGTTGGGGGGTCGAGTACGTTTGACACTATTTTTTGCAGGAATTGACGTAATCGTGACATAATGGTGCTTTGAAGACGACCAGAAACAAGACTGTCGATTTGTCGGTCGCTATAGCACCAACTTAATGTTAATAGATGTGTTAATGAGAGGAAGAATCTCACAGTTTTAGCCAGAACTCTTTACAGAAATGTGTTTGTGATTGCACAACATGCGAAGTATTTGTGATGTAGCGTGTTGACCATATTCATTCAAAAAGTACGCCAGAGCGGAAGTGATTTGCAACACAGCCAGCCGCAGGCAGGCAAGAGTATTACGCGTTGTGAAGCAAAACACGGTCGACAAGTGTTGCGAAGCAGAGCCAGCTGGCGGCGTTATGGGAACAGCTGATGCTGCGATATGCTACTGGAAGGACGTAAACCTTTCCTCACTTGCCAAAGCGGAAGTGTTTAGAGTACGTGTCTTAAGTCCCTAACCGAACGTAGTCCAGAGCATACAAGGACTCAGCCACTCGTGTACTGAAATGTTCTCATCTCAATATCATTACCTATGTCACGAGTCTGTGGCACCCAATGCAACATCCCAAAATGCAGTGCGGGGTCCGCTGTTCCACAACAGGATAGTGCAGCCTGCTCCGAGTATTGAAAGCAGCCGCTGCCAGAACAGAGAGCCATCTGCTAGCTGGAGGGAGGTCACGGCCACCTCCGTGGTATCGCCACCTACGCCACTGTGCTGTCATCACGGTCGCAGCCAGTGACGTCACTGACAGCAGTATTCGAATGATGCCGTTCTCAGCCTCGCTCCTTGCGCTGTCAGCAATGCCTGCTGTCTGTTGTTTTTCACGAGAGGCAACTGGATGCCTCCACCAAGCTGTTCCTCATGAGCTAAAGCCGACGGCCGGAATAAAGAAGTTAATAAAACAAATCAGCTGGCTCCCTGAGTCTCATTTCACTCTTAATGGGTGACTATACATGGGCCATCTAACAATGACAAGGAAGAATATGAATGTTATTGCTCATCATTTCACTAAGCTCTCCTCTTAGGTTCCTGGCAGACACACACAAGGAAATCACCACATATTTGGAAACAAAGAGCCAAATTTTTGTGAGAAGAAAGAAAACGAATTTTAATGCTGCTCGTTTCAGTCACAGGAATTAAAGCTCTCCCTAAGGTTTGTGCCTAAACACATACCATGAAATCGCCACATATTCAGAAATAAACAGCGAAGTGTTTGTGACAAGGAAGAATATGAATTTTATTTTCCTGCCTAACCACATACTCCGTAATCACTACACATTCGGAAATAAACTCCCATATACAGGGTGGTCCATTGATCGTGACGGGGCCAAATATCTCACGAAATAAGCGTCAAACGAAAAAACTACGAAGAACGAAACTTATCTACCTTGAAGGGGGAAACCAGATGGCGCTATGGTTGGTCCGATAGATGGCGCTGCCATAGGTCAAACGGATATCAACTGCGCTTTTTTTTAAAAATAGGAACCCCCATTTTTATTACATATTCGTGTAGAACGTAAAGAAATATGAATGTTTTAGTTGGACCACTTTTTTCGCTTTGTGATAGATGGCGCTGTAATAGTCACAACCATATGGCTCACAATTTTAGACGAACAGTTGGTAACCGGTAGGTTTTTTTAAATTAAAATACAGAACGTAGGTACGTTTGAACATTTTATTTCGGTTGTTCCAATGTGATACATGTACCTTTGTGAACTTATCATTTCTGAGAACGCATGCTGTAACAGAGTGATTACCTGTAAATACCACATTAATACAATAAATGCTCAAAATGATGTCCGTCAACATCAAAGCATTTGGCAATACGTGTAACGACATTCCTCTCAACAGCGAGTAGTTCTCCTTCCGTAATATTGGCACAGGCATTGACAATGCGCTGACGCATGTTGTCAGGCGTTGTCGGTGGATCACGATAGCAAATATCCACCAGCTTTCCCCACAGAAAGAAATTACATGTGGCTGAACACTTCCTGTTTCCTTAAATAACGTAACTATCCGGCGAACGGTCCGGACACTTGGATGATGTCGTCCAGGATACCGAGCAGCATACACAGCACACGCCCATTGGGCATTTTGATCACAATAGCCATACATCAACACGATATCGACCTTTTCCGCAATTGGTAAACGGTCCATTTTAACACGGGTAATTGAACACGAAGCAAATACCGTCCGCAGTGGCCGAATGTTACGTGATACCAGGTACTTATACGTTTGTGACATCTATCACAAAGCGAAAAAAGTGGTCCAACTAAAACATTCATATTTCTTTACGTTCTACACGAATATGTAATAAAAATGGGGGTTCCTATTTAAAAAAAAACGCAGTTGATATCCATTTGACCTATGGCAGCGCCATCTAGCGGGCCAACCACAGCGTCATCTGGTCTCCCCCTTCAAGCTAGAGGAGTTTCGTTCTTTGTAGTTGTTTCGTTTGGTGCTTATTTCGTGAGATATTTGGCCCGGTCACTATCAATGGACCACCCTGTATTTATTTCATCCTTGGTTCTTTAATGTGACAGAAATGTGAAATCAGAACGTGCTTGTATTACATTCATAACAAAGTCGCAAAGTGTGTTAATATTGAGATGAAAACATAAAATATTAGCATGTAGTGAGCTGTGGACATACATATGTTTACGCTATACATCACGACATTGTCCGTTAAGCTAAGGCTTAATCATATAACAGTTGTCTGATATCTTGTTTATCATAGTACTTCAAGCCTTGCATCGGTGCTGCGTTATTAACTAACATTTAATGATAAGGTTGATGTGCCTATGATATATTTTCATTGCGCCGTTACTTTGGAGCAGCAAACTTTGCCACACACACTGGTAAGTAAACGAGCAATCAAAATGGAAACAGTTCACATAGAGGTCGTTCACACGCTAGCGTAAAAGCCAATAGTCAAAAGGCCACTACTGACGTCACGACTGCAAAAAATAGTGTGAAGACTACTTGACCGTGTTAGAGCATTTCAGTTGGTTCTGACCTCCTTTCGTTGACCACTCGCAGACGCCCCTCTACCTGTTTCATTAACTGTTATAGCTCAGAGGATACCACTGATACGTCTACTGCCAACCTTGGCTGAATGGTATCTTTCATATTCTCTGCCCGGTGATTTTGTGTGCAGACACAGAACAAGACACACACTACTCACTTACTTGCTTTGAAACTATTGGTGAGACTGTTAAAGATAAATAACAAGTATCCCTACTACAAGGCATATGTTGATACAGGATAAGCAATAGAAAAAAGGTGGATTCAGGTACACAAAACACTAGTTATTTCTCTTATTATCGACCACTTTCGTTTTTAGCGCGTGTTGGAGGCTGAGTTATGAAACATATCGACAGATTAATTAATGGCATATTTCAAGACGTGTTCTGAAATTTTCAACGTGATGTTCCTAGCCTACGTGGTTCTATTGAGTTTTCTGTAGAGATAAATAAGTCAAATCATATCTAAGTGCAGATGTAGACTTAAAGTGTGTTTTTGTATCATTCTCTTGTGTTTCTAGAACTTTCGTGATCACACATAATTTTCCCGCTATATATTAGCATTTAATGGTGTTTTAAGTTAGATATCCGTGATATCTCTGAATGTCCCATCATGTAAAGAGAAACTTCAGATAATAATCTATTAATGAGAAACACAGGCATGGGGAACTTCGATTATGTTATGCCAATTCATAATACCATATGAAATTAGAATTTAAATTATGTTAATGGACTCTTAAGTATTTCTTAGTAGAACTGTTTCTTATTCAAGTTTGAAAAGCAACAAGTGTAATTTGGTTCCACTAATATTTGGTTAATACAAACCAACCGTTTTTCGAATTACTACATCATCATATTGTGTCAGCTGACTAGCATCTCGCCGGCCAGGGTGGCCGAGCGGGCATGATCTCCTGGGTACATGGTACACGCTCTATCAATTTTTTTTTTTTTTTATCATTGTGTCTGGTCGCTGCAGACGTCACATGTAATCCGTTCACGTTCGTTTGTTGATCCTTCCACTCAGTTTTTTTTTTTATTACAGAGGCTAACCAGCTCCCTGACCGAACACGCTGAACTATCGTGCGCGCATTCGAATTACTGGATCATCATAATGTATCTGAGCCACCGAGGACACAGCGGATAGCGCGACAGCAGGGACTTATCTCTGGCTCGCCTCCCGTGAGACCCGCATTCGCAACTTATTGTCCTACACTATATTCATAGTGCCCCTGCCCATCATACTCATTACTCGCGGCTTTACCGTCGATTCCCGTAAGAGTTCGGGCACTTTTTGTGCATCCGCACAGAAGAAGACGGTCAAATGGCCGGTGAGCCTTAACTATAAATATACGAAGATGGTATCTGTTCTTTCGGCATGTCCGAAACAACAGATACAATCTTCATACACACATAATCTTTTATCACGATATTAGGCCCTAAATGTCAAATCGAATATACGAGAGGCGTTCAATACGTAATGAAAACCATTTTTTCCTAGGCCAGTTTCGGTTTAGAAAACGCAGAATTTGTTGTGGGACATCTTGGCACATCCCCGCTCCAGCCGCTCTAGTTTCATGAAGTTGCGATTCGTGGCGGCGCTGTACATAGCTTGCAGAATGGCGTCTGTAACGGAGATGCATTCCAAGTAGAGAGCTCTGATTGAGTTTGTTTTGGCAAAAACCAGAGACACGCAGATATTCGTAGGTTTTTGCAGAACTTTTACGGAGACATGGCAGTGAACAAAGGCACGGTGAGTCGTTGGGCGAGGCGTGCAAATCTGTCCGATCTCCCACGTGCCGGTCGGCCGCACACAGCTGTGCTCCCCTCACGAAATTGACGAAACAGCTTCAGCGTGTTTGTTGCCGCGAAAGTGTAAACGGACTTCTCCTTCGCCCTGACAACGCAAGGCGTACACAAGTCTGCGCACGCGAAAGGAGCTCACAGAACTTCATTGGACTGTTCTTCCTCATCCACTCCACAGCCCCGATCTCACACCTTCCGACTTCAAACTGTTTAGCCCAGTGAAGAATACGCTTCGCGAGAGGTACTACGTGAGTGATGGGAGATTACTGATGCAGCAAGACGTTGGCTTCGACCTCAACAACTAGAGTGGTACCATGCGGTCACACAGGTCCTTCCAATAAGGTGGCGTGGGGGCGCCGCATTGAACGGAGACTATGTTGAAAAACTGGGGTTTCTCACTAGAAGAGTGGAGAACAGTATGGTGTACTGAAATACTGAATAAAGCCAACCTCCTTCAGAAAAAAAAAATCTGTTGCTCTCATTTGTGATCGCCTCCCGTAAATTGATTCCTATTGCTTTTGCTCGTCTCATGTGGAAGTAAAAGTGTTTCTGAGGTATTAACAAATATTAAAAATTGTTCATACAGTGATGAATCAACAAAAAATTACTGACACGATTAAATTCCGCGAGGAATGAATACGTGTCCGATGAAAGTAGGTATGCTTACCAGTTCGTACTTATCTTGGTGCTGTGTTGTCGTTTTCGTTTACAGTGAGAAACAGGTGGAGCAATTCGAGAACGTTAAATTGCAAGTGACAAACTGAAAAAAATCACCTTTTAGATGTTGCAGCTCTTTGTTTTCCGTACTTGCTAAGAAAAGCTTTAGAGAATTACCATTTTACATGAGATTCTTTTTTATAGTTTTGTTATTATCCAAAAATGTTTCAGCACTTTAAGTGTTATCTTCAGTTGGAATCTTTTTTAATTTCTATCTCCTGTGACGTTCAATAGTTGTGTGTGCTGGTCGTCCTGTATCTATGAAATATTTTACAACTTGTCATGATTGTTTTAAAATTGTGAGTGTGCTTTACTTGTTTATATCGATTTAAACCCCTAATTTTTTTGCTGTTGTGAATTATTGTTGTCCCACACGCATTTGATATAATTTATCAGCAAAGCACGAGGCTTCTGCAGTGATTAAAAAAAAATGGTTCAAATGGCTCTGAGCACTATGGGACTTAACATCTGAGGTCATCAGTCCCATAGACTTAGAACTACTTAAACCTAACTAACCTAAGGACATCACACACATCCATGCCCGAGGCAGGATTCGAACCTGCGACCGTAGCAGGAGCGCGTTTCCAGACTGAAGCGCCTAGAACCACTCGGCCACAGCGGCCGGCATCAGCGATTCCTTTTCAGGCATTGAAGCTGAGCAAAACAGAGCAATGTTTCCATTCCACAGATAAGAATCAGCTATATGGCCAAGACGAATCTTTGTTTGCTGTGATTAGGAAACAGTGATCATCAGTAATCTTTCCACATAATCCAGAAGGTTCACTTTATAACCACGTAAAATTTAAAACGCAACTGATGTAGTTTAGGATGTCGTTGAGTGTTTTCCAGATACTTAACTTTCAATAAAATTATTAATCATAACATAATACCAAATTCAGTTTAAAGTAATGAAATCGTGCATGTTAGGAAAACAAATGTTGAAATAGTTGGGTTGAAACACTGTCATGAATGTTAGGTGTGATTTTAGCGTTAGCAGGTTGGATTTGTGTACGAGGGTTGGAACTTTAGTGCTGGCAACTATTTATTTACAGCTCGTACCTAATAGATACGTGTTTCAAAGTTTTACTGACCTGCAAAGTAGTCACCAGAATTGCGTATAGCCCGTAGATGTGGAAGTCGTAGGATACTCTTAGCAGTGCCAGTTGTGTTTACAGTTCGAGCGGCGCGGTCTATTGCCCGACGAATATGTAGCAGTTCTGAAGCGAATGCCATGAAGCGTTTCCTTCAGTTTAGAAATCGAGTAGAGTTCACGATGGCTTAAGTCAGGGGAGTGCAGTAGGTGGTATAGCACTTAGCAGCTCCATCAGTCAAAAAATTTGGAAACAGCTTGCACTGTACATGCTTGAGCATTCATTTTTGGAACACAACCTACGACCAGCTTAGAGACAGAAGTGATGACACTTCCTGCAGGACCTGACCATCATTTTGCAGGACAATGCTCAAGCACGTACAGTGCAAGCTGTTACTGATTTGTTTGACTGATGGGGCTGCTAAGTGCTATAGCATCCACTGCACCCCCCCCCCCCCCTCTCCCGACCTAAGCCCTCGTGAGTTCAACTCGATTTCTAAACTGAAGGAAACACTTTACGGTATTCGCTTCAGAACTGCTACGAATTCGTCGGGCAATAGACCACGCCGCTCGAACCGTCAACACAACTGGCACTGCTAGGTGTATTCTAAGACTTCCACATCACTGGCAAATGGTTATACACAATGCTGGTGACTACTTTGAAGGACAGTAAAACTTTGAAACACATATCTATTTTGTACGAGCTGTAAATAAATAGTTGCCACTATTAAAGTTCCAACCATCCTATATTTCGATTCGGCACTCTGCCAGTCCAACACAGAGCCCCCGGAGAACGACTGACCGCCTGACTTTTTATCGGAGTTCTGCCCTTGCACAGACCCACTTCCTGTCATCCGCCCTATACAAATGAGAAAAGAAGCATAAGAGAGCAGTCCAGAACCGACACCAGCTCGGTCAGAGCGTTTGGTAGACTGGTATGGTTTGATGTATTTTTACCAAATCATATTTCTGGGTAGGCATGCTGGGACCAAAGAGACTTACCTGATGGCATGGTCGAACCACCGTTTCCGCAGGCATTATGGAGAGCAGTTGGTGCCTGTTCCCCGCACCCACCGCCTGGTACGAATGTTAGAACATAGACAGCCGCGTGGGACAATTTTTCCGGCGGCTAGACAGGTAGGGTGTGATGGTCTCTGGCAGGTGCGCTCTTAACTTTTCGGAAAAATGTCCGCGGCTGTACGTAGCGTTTTTCAGTTTCAAATACCAAATTTTAGACTTTACTAGGGGTCATTTTAACTTCCCAACAGTTGAGTAGGTTAAAATATATTTCGTGTCCATATTCGTCTGAAACTTTGTAATTTTAACTAGTTTTCTTTGTAATCCACATCTTTGCTATTGTAGGCTTCAGCCAACCACGTTGTCCTTACTCTGTTTCCTACCACTATAGAAGGATTACAGTATGCTTGCTTGTATTATATTAAGCATGATGATATACAATTACCGTGTGGAGTTTCCTAATTTTAGATTTCTTTGTCATCCATATCTTTGCTATTGTGGCTTTAAGCCAACGAAGTGGTCTTTAGTCTGTATCCTACCCCGATTATAAAATGATAACGTGTGTTATAATAAGCATTATAATATACACTAATAAGCCAAAACATTATGACGAACAACGCGCTCCAGTACGCGGCCGCCAAATACATGGCTGGCCGCACTTCTCTGGGCGGCCCGCTGCTTCCATCGCTGGCCGTCTTCACACGCACGCTCCCTTACGTGGCCGAGAAATACATCGCTGGCCGCACTTCTCCGGGCGGCTCGCGGCTACCATCGCTGGCCGCCTTCGCGCGCGCGTTTGTCAGCACCCAGCAATTGGCTACGCCAGGAAACATTGCGATTGGTTTTCCCTGGAAAACAGCGACCCCAGCCGACGGCTCCATTAACTAGCCAGCCTTATATGAACCCGGCCGCCGCCGCAAACGACAGTTATCATCGGGGAAGTGCAGTACGCCGTGTTCCAGCTGCTTGTGGATGACTCGCCGCACCACTCGAGGTTACCTGGTTGCTCGGCGGAAATCTTGCGACTTCACTTGGAGAGACTGAACTTCAAATGGTTCAAATGGCTCTGAGCACTATGGGACTCAACATCTTAGGTCATAAGTCCCCTACAACTTAGAACTACTTAAACGTAACTAACCTAAGGACATCACACACACCCATGCCCGAGGCAGGATTCGAACATGCGACCGCAACAGTCCCGCGGTTCCGGACTGCAGCGCCAGAACCGCACGGCCACCGCGGCCGGCGATTGAACTTCACTGGACTTTGGAATAATTACGGGACGTGCACCCCACCATGCACATTTGGACATTGATATAACCGAACTTTAATTATGCATTACTTCTGAGTGTGAGCCTGGGTAGACGCTTGGCTAACATAATTGTTAAAAAGTGATTTGTGATTTAATAAACCAGACTGAAGAGGTTATTGTGTTATTCCTGGTTATAACAGGGTGACATTCTCCTGCACTCGAAAGGCACCTGTGGTAGTAATCGAATACACGCTGACAGCTGCGAACCACCTGCGTCCCGTCATGCTTGATGTCTTACCCGACGCAATGTCATTTTTCAGCAGTATAACTGTCCATGTCTCGGAACCAGACCAGAGCTACAGTTGCCTCAGGGGCATTACAGTGGACGCACGTTGATGTCTCGGCGACCAAATTCGCCTGATGTAAAACCTATGAAACCATCTGGGTCGCTATAGGGTGCCATTACAGCGTACGTAAATCAGCGGGCAGTTATTTAAGCAATTTACTTGACGTGTACGTAGACATCTAATGCCACAGACCTCCACAAACGTCGGCCGGTGTGGCCGTGCGGTTCTAGGCGCTTCAGTCTGGAACCGCGTGACCGCTACGGTCGCAGGTTCGAATCCTGCCTCGGGCATTGATGTGTGTGATGTCGTTAGGTTAGTTAGGTTTAAGTAGTTCTAAGTTCTAGGGGACTGATGACCACAGATGTTAAGTCTCATAGCGCTCAGAGCCATTTGAACCATTTTGAACCTCCACAAACCCACCAACAGACTGTCGGCTCCCTGATATACAGAATCAGTGTTGTATTTCATTCCAAAGACGGACGAACAAGCTATTAACTAGGTGGTCATAATGTCTTGGTTCATCAGTGTACAATTTGCAGGTGAAATCTCGTAAGTTTAACTACTTCTCTTTACGAACCAAATAACTGCTATTGCGCCCCTCAACCACGCATGTGGTCCGTTATTCTGCCTCTATGCCAGAACAGTTCTAAATTGATTCCGAGTGTCGTAACAGGCATAATGATACGCAACAGCCGTGTGAAATCTCGTGTTTTTGAATAATTTCGCTGCGCGGAGTGGCCGCGCGGTTTGAACGTCGTGTCACGGACTGCGCGGCCCTTTCTGCCGGAGGTTAGAGTCCTCCCTCGGGCAGGAGTGTGTGTGTTGGTCTTAGCATAAAGTAGTTTAAGTAGCGTGTGAGTCGAGGAACCAATGACCTAAGCAGTTTGGTCCCTTAGGAATTCACACACATTTGAAGATTTATTTGAATAATTTCCATTGTGAACGCTGCTGTAGTTTGGCCCATGGTACAACCACGTGGTGACTACTTCATAAATCAATGTTTGAAGCCTGAGTAGAAAACTGCTGGGATTTTATTTCAGTGGTACATCAGTGGTTCACTTTTTTTTCTGTTTGAGCCGCTTCATCCAGAATTTATTTCCAATTAAGTTTGCAGACAAAGTATGCCCGAGTGCAATCGATTTCAGATCCCCTCATCAGCTTTTGTGTCCCAGCAACTGGTTCATGGTAAATCTCAGTTACTTCGTGGAAATCTAAAGCTGGATGTTAGAAGAAATGAATTTTCGTTGTTTTTGTACTCATGCACAACTATCGCTTCCTCACCACCGACAAGTACTGTGCAAGGTTAAATGAATCAAAGTGTCTGAATTCAGTGTAAGGAATCATTTTCATCATAACTATTTCTTCGTGCATTGGAAACTGAGAGAACATAAGTTCGTAGCACGTCGAGTTTAGGTTTTCTTTGAACTAATAGAAAGATTCAAATTAAATGAGGTCAGTTTAGGTGCTACTTAATCCGAGTCACTTCCTCATGTCTTCACTGAAAGCGGCTTAAAAGCACTATTTGTTACGATATGGTGTGTAGTACGAATGACAGGAGATTACCTGCATTAACGAGGGACAGCAAATCTACCACGTTTATGACACCGCTTTGACCAGTCCTTTCATGCCTCTAATTATTCATGCAGATCAACATCCGCTTTTTGTGCATCAAACGTAATTTTCAGGCAAAGTATTTGGTTTCTGGGCTAAAAACTCTGCAGGGTATGTACTGAAAGTGAATCTGGCGTATAAAAATGCGATAAGGGCGATCTTAGACGGTTTTGGTCGCAAATATAATGAAATGAAAGTGAGACAGTACTCGTCTCCCCCATTTCGGCGTGCATTCTAGTCTCAGGGCAGCCACAGCAATATTTCACTGTGCTGTTTATTGCGAAAAGTTGAAGTGTTGCAGTTTTTTTTGGTATAAAAGAAGATGTTATCACAAAGAAGATGTTATCCCAGCAACTTCCGCAATTTCAACATATCCTCCGTCGTAAAAGAATCGTTTCTAGGCCACTGCTTACTTTCTCAATCAGTTGCACAATGATGACGCTATAGCAGCCATGAATCTTCATATTTGTTTGGTTTGAACTGAATGAGAGGAAATTCTACCATGCTGACGAATATCTGAGCATGAACTGTTCTCACAAGCTTTGATGACCTAGGTGAGGTAAATAAGATTCATTTGCGAGAAAAAATGCTCACATTCGCTTAAAGATATTGCAATTGTGCACAATGTGTGCTTCAGAGAGAATATATCTAGGAATTTAATTCCTTGAAGATATTTCATTTAAGAGGAATTTCGGCTGCACCAAATATCAGGTGTTTCCCAGGATTTTCTTGTCAATACTTGGAATTTAAAATCTTGTCACTTCCAGGCAAATTAACATCTCTTTGAAGCAGACGCTTTCCAATAGCTTCTTTCAGACTTATATAAAGATCGGACGAACTAAATGTAGGACAGTGTCTTTCACTTTTGTGGAATTCAATTCTTTTGACCTTTATGTTCTTTTGACCTTTATGATTTCCTTCCTTTGAAGAGAGATGCCGTACTATGGACTACAATTTGCAGCTTCCTCAAAATCTGAACTGTATTCATTATCCTCCTGTGTGTTTTTTGCAGGTCTATATTTCTCTATCGTAGCCCTAGACTTAGTTCGCTAAGCTCATGGAGAACATTAGTCGTAAAGTCCAAACTGAGGTCGTGTATCTTTTCTTCAGTGACGCTAACGTTTCCGGATACTCGAAGACTGCTTTTGCCATTTGCCGACTCCGTCGAAATTTTCTTACCCATTTGTTTTCCGACAGCAAGATTTCCGACATCATGGCACAGTTTACATTCCAGAATTTTATTCTTGCCACATGGCCACACGTTTCTCAGAAGTCCCATAGTGCTCAGAGCCATTTGAACCATTTTGTGATAATGACACTGGACAGAGCATTGCAAGAAAGTCATTTTTCTGCAACAGTGTCCAACATTCTGGCCGGTCGTAACCAAAACATTTCTTGTCAGAATCAACAAGTCCTGGTTTTGTGGCCTTCCTTTTTTACTTATCGACATAAATAAACTACTTATTTAGTCATTTTCAAGAATGATAGCACTGATTCACGCGAGAATGACTCAAAATCGCCGTGAACAACTACCAAAAACCTGCCTGTAACAGTGAAAACACCACAGAAAAAGAGACTCCGATGTACTCTTAGCCAATGAACTGCACACAACCTTCTCTTTCCGATACCAACATATGAAACAAAAAAGTATAATGCCTTCTTATCAGGAATTTAATTCTACGGGGATATTTATAATACGATTCGCTCTAAATAAATCGTACAGAATTATTAAAACGTAATAAGAAAGGTGCCGGTACTGCGTACCGTTGCGTACCGCCAGAAAAAACGCAATGTCTACAAAGACAATGATCATTACTGAGTTTTCATGCAAATTGTTCACGGTGGTTATGTTTCTTTTCAAAATTGTCAGATTAAATCTTTGAGTGTTACGCTAGGAAATTTCAGTACCATTTCATGTTCAGTAATTTACATAGGAGATTTTTGTACTCAAAGTAGCACGGCTGTTAGATGGATGCGTAAATTCGCATCGCTTTTGTTTTGCATGATGGTGTTCGGTTGCTGTAGGTCTATTTATGAATTGTCATTTTTATTTGCATTTCATTGTTAGTGTTTGAGTTTACATATTGTCATATTGCCATTTGGAGATAATGAGTGGAACTGTAGACGCAACAAAAAGGAGTGCCATAGAGCGATGCGTTGTCTATAGGGATAATGCCACTGCCGACCGGGGCGGCCGAGCGGTTCTAGGCGCTACAATCTGGAACCGCGCGACCGCTACGGTCGCAGGTTTGAATCCTGCCTCGGGCATGGATTTGTGTGATGTCCTTAGGTCAGTTAGGTTTAAGTAGTTCTAAGCTCTAGGGAACTGATGACCTCAGAAGTTAAGTCCCATAGTGCTCAGAGCCATTTGAACCATTTTTTGATAATGACACTGGACAGAGCATTGCAAGAAAATGGTTTTCTCGCTTTAAGGAGGATCATTTTGATATTAGTGACTCTCCACTTTCTCTTCGGGATTTGATGAAGACATTTTAAACGCATTACTCCACAATAATCCACATCAATGTCTTCAGGAACTGGCAAGTGTGATGAACTGTGGTCATTCCAATAATGTGTGAAATTTTAATGCAATGGAGAAGGTTCAGAAATTGGGTGTATGGGTACCGCATGCTCTATGCTAAAACCTCAAAAATCTTCTGGTGGCCATATGTGTATCTCTGCTTCGTGGTCTTCATTTTCCCCATGAACGACATCGACCATTGCGAAACTGTATCGTTGCTGTTGAGGGGAATTGGTGTCTTTATGCTAACATAAAGAAAAGAAAGGAATGGTTGAGTCGAAATAAAGCAGCAGCTCCCCATACAAAGATCTGTGCGCATCTACAAAAGGTAATGTTAAGCAGCTGGTTGAATAGCGACGGTGTGGTGTACTACGAATTGCTTCCCCGACATGTAACGATCACTGCTCACATTTACTGCCAACAACTAAGACGTCTTGCAGACGAAATTCAAGAACAACGACCAGGATGACTGCGTGAAGTAATGCTACTCCACGATAACGCCCACCCACATTCTGCTAGACTGACGAAAAGAAATATACAGGAGTTGGATTGGGAAATCATTCAGCACCCACCCCATCAACCTGATTTTCCGCTCACAGATTTTCGCGTTTTTCGTTCTTTACCAAACAACCTTCAAGGAACTTTCTTTCCGAATGAAAATGCTCTCCGTACATGACGAGTTCTTTGCATCCAAACCACATGATTTCTACAGTCGCGGATGAAAAAGTTACCCCAGCGTTGGCAAACTGTTGTAAATAATGAGGGACAGTGTACTATCGATGAATAAAGTCTCTGTTAAGTATATTTATTTATGGGAAAACGCTACGAATTTATGCACCAACTCAATATTTCACTACTAGCCCGCAATGTAGGGAAGCGCAATGAAACATTACACTGAGAGAAGCATAGTATTAAAGATTACACTTCTGCCATAGCATCTACTAACAATAGTAGGAAGTACGCCGAAGCAGGAAGTTTAAACCGGGCGCAATATTGTACTTCAGACCAGCAACTTTCACAGAAGAAGTTTTGTTCCACAGTATCGGCATAAAGTTTTCAATCTGTGACGGCAAGTCAAAAGCATTGCATACTATGACAGACACAAACAAACGTAACAAGTACGAGTATGAGTCAAATGAAAACCTTAAATTTGTAATAACAAATCGAAATCTCGCGCCGTTATCCTGTAAGTTGGTAAGCGTGCTATAAACAGCGTGCAGAATGTCCTGTAGGTGGCAGCATAGTGTAGATGCACACATAGCGTCGCAGTATCAGTATAAAGATGGCCGCCCTACTTACGACTTGCACCAGGGGAAAACGGCGTTCTGTTATTCGGTTTTAGCGTCGTGAAGGTGTGAAATCTACCGAAATTCATCGAAGAATGAAGGTTCAGTACGCTGATGCATGTTTGCCAGAGCAGCAAGTCTACGGATGGAGTAGGAAGTTCGCAAATGGTGTGACTTCAGTGGAATATGCTCCTCGTGCAGGCCAGGCACAACGAGTTGTGACTCCACAGAACATTGCAGCAGTTGAAGCCATAGTGAAGCAAAACCGCCTAGTGACATTGAATGACATTGCAGCTTGTTTACAGATTAGTCATGGGTCAGAACAGCACATTGTGCATGACGTGCTCCAGTTTCACAAAGTGTCTGCAAGATGGGTGCCACGGCAACTGACTCCTGAAATGAGAGAACGACGTGTTGACGCTTGTGAAGAACTTTTTCGGCGCTTTGAACGAGAATGTGATGGCTTCCTTGCCAGAACCGTTACTGGGAACGAAACCTGGGTTCACTTCCACCAACCGGGAACGAAGAGAGCAAGCAAGGAATGGCGCCATTCCTCATCACCAAAACCAAAGAAGTTTCGAACAGAAACATCATCAGGGAAGGTTATGCTGACTCTCTTTTGGGACGAAAAAAGGGTCATTTTGGAGAATTACGTGCCTAGAGGGACCACTGTCACCAGTGCATCATACACAGATCTCCTAAAAAAACTCATCTGGGGCCGGCAATCAAATCAAAGCGACGTGGATTGCTGTCAGCAGGTGTCCTTTTGCAACATGACAATGCAAGGCCCCACACTGCCCGTACAACAGTTGCAACAATCACAGACCTGCATTTTGAGTGTCTTCCTCAACCACTATACTCACCAGACCTTGCCCCAGGCGTTTCCATATGTTTGGACCACTCAAAGACGCAATGGAGGGAAAGAAGTTCCGTCCTGATGAAGAGGTACGCCACGCGGTGCACGAGTGGTTGCGCGGACTACCAAAAGAATTTTTTTCTAAAGGAATTTATGCACTTTGTAAGCGCTGGAGGACTTGCATTGTGCGTGGGGGAGATTATGTTGAAAAGTGATACAGCTTAATACCACTTCTGCGCAATAAGTAATATTTAAAAAAAATTTTAAGTTTTTCATTTGACTCACCCTCGTAATTAATATTTTGTACTGGGTAGGTGGTATCGAATATATACTATCCAAAGTTTAGCCGCTGAGCTTGTCGTCAGCAGCAGCTGCCACTGTGCACAAATCTTGAGGGCGCAGCGCTGCAAAGCGCGCGGGGTTCCGCCCCCGCGACGCCTCCACAGCAGATTCCGCGTCCGTCTCCGGCCTCCGCTGCGTCCATTCCGTTTTTCTGGATGGCTGCCCCTTCCGGCCGGCGGCGATTCGATTTCTGGGGGACCTCCGGTCAGACAGTCAAGAGCACGACGCCAGACGCTGACGGAGAAAATCCTTGCACGATAAAATGAAAGGACAGAAGAAATGCGTGCGTCGGGTATCGTCGGGAAACTTCCGCCCGTCTATTTGGATGTCTCGGAGGCAGTCGGGAATCTGCGACATGGCGGGGCTGCCGCTGCACTCGTAGCTCGGCCTGTCTGCCGTTGCCGACGTACCTAATGGGAAAAAATAGGGTTTTATTGAGTTACGCAAAAGTTCCTAGCGTAGTTGGCCGTGATAAAACTTTTTGTTTGAAAAGATTAGGCTGCGTAAGAAGCGTTCGACTGTGTAAAATCACTTACGTGATTCGAAATTGTCAGGAAAATGAATGTAAGCTACAGGAAAAGACGAGCAAGATGCAGTATGTACCAAAACCATGAGGGAAAAATCTGAATGGAAGGCCAAGAATGAATTGCGCGGATTAAAAAGACAGGACGGCTTTCTTTCTTCCCCACTGATCAATATACACATCGAGGAAGTACACTACTGGGCATTAAAATTGCCACATCACGAAGACGACGTGCTACAGACTCGAAATTTAACCGACAGAAAGAAGATGCTGTGATATGCAAGTGATCAGCTTTTCAGAGCATACATACAAGGTTGGCGCCGGTGGCGACACCTATAACGTGCTGACATGAGGAAAATTTCCGCCGATTTCTCATACACAAACAGCAGTTGACCGGCGTTGCGATGCCTCGTGTAAGGAGGAGAAATGCGTACCATCACGTTTCCGACTTTGATAAAGGTCGGATTGTAGCCTATCGCGACTGCGGCTTATCGTATCGCGACATTGGTGCTCGCGTTGGTCGAGATCCAATGACTGTTAGCAGAATATGGAATCGGTGGGTTCAGGAGAGTAATACGGAACGCCGTGCTGGATCCCAACGGCCTCGTATCACTAGCAGTCGAAAGGACAGGCATCTTATCCGCATGGCTGTACGGATCGTCTCGATCCCTGAGTGAACAGATGGGGACATTTGCAATACAACAACCATCTGCACGAACAGTTCGACGACGTTTGCAGCAGCTTGGATTATCAGCTCGGAGACCATGGCTGCGGTTACCTTTGACGCTACATCACAGACAGGACCACATGCGATGGTGTACTCAACGACGAGTCTGGTTGCACGAATGGTAAAACGTCATTTTTTGAATGAATCCAGGTTCTGTTTACAGCATCGTGATGGTCGCATCCGTGTTTGGCGACATCGCAGTGAACGCACATTGGAAGCGTGTATTCGTCATCGCCATACTGGCGTGATGGTATGGGGTGCCATTGGTTACACGTCTCGCTCACCTCTTGTTCGCACTGACGGCATTTTGAACAGTGGACGTTACATTTCAGATGTGATACGACCCGTGGCTCTACCCTTCATTCGATCCCTGCGAAACCCTACGTAGAATACATGTTCAGCTGCTGCCCTGGCCAGCACATTCTCCAGATCTCTCACCAATTGAAAACGTCTGGTCAATGGTGGCCGAGCAACTGGCTCGTCATAATACGCCAGTCACTAATATTGATGAAGTGTGGTATCGTGTTGAAGCTGCATTGACAGCTGTACCTGTACACGACATCCAAGCTCTGTTTGACTCAATGCCCAGGCGTATCAAGGCCGTTATTACGGCCAGAGGTGGTTGTTCTGGGTACTGATTTCTCAGGATCTATGCACCCAAATTGCGTGAAAATGTAATCACATGTCAGTTCTAGTATAATATATTTGTCCAATGAATACCTGTTTATCATCTGCATTTCTTCTTGATGTAGCAATTTTAATGGCCAGTAGTGTATATCAATGACAACATTCGATTATGACATTACTACCCCCAGTGTCCTGTGACTAGGGCCTCCCGTCGCGTGGACCGTTCGCCGGCTGCGAGTCTTTCGATTTGACGCCACTTCGGCGACTTGCGCGTCGATGGGGATGAAATGATGGGCGTAGAAAATCTCCGACCCAGCCGGGCATCGAACCCGGGCCCTTAGGAGTGACATTGCGCCGCGTTGACCACTCAGCTACCGGGGGCGGACATTTTCCCTATGAAAGTGAAAGAGAACTCCAAGATCTGTTGAATGGAGTGAACGGCCAGTGGATTGAGGGTAAATCGATGAAAGAGGAAAGTGATGATTAGTGGCTGAAAGGAGATTAGCGATAAAGTAAACATCAAAATTTAAGACCACGAAGGAGACGAAGTATAGGAATTCTCTTACCTTGGCAGCGAAATGATGTACGACGGACTTAGCAAGGCGTCGTACCGGACGAAAATACACTCGCTGGTGCAACGGTGGGTGCTTTGGTTTGCTCCAGGAGGAGACCCAGTGGAAACTGTAACGCATAAAATATTGGCTCACTATATTGTAACACAGATAAGAAGAATTAATTGACTTTGCACAATCCATTTCCACAGGAATGTCATGAGTATTCACAGCTGTCTATGAACATTAACTATCACAAGATACAGGCAAAACAGAAGTTTCTCACTGAGAGTACATTGGAAAATAAATTTCGCGGAGACTTTGCCTAATACATTGATCATATAGCTGGAAAACTAGAAGACGATGCTGCCATATTAGTCGATGACCGCGGACTGCGTTGAGCAGTACTTTGCCCATCTTGGAGTTGGAGAGCGGCTGCCGCCGCTCAGCGAAACGTTTTGTAGGCGTGGCTACGCCGGTGTGGCTCATTCCTCGTTGCGGCTTGCAGCGATTATCTTCCCTCGTGGTTGCGTTGCGTGTTACCAACTTGCTTTGGTACTTGGCGCACAAGGTGGATATAAGCAACAGAGTAGCCCAGGAAAAGAGCATTCCTGGTCAAAAAAACCTACTAGTATGAAACATAGGCCTTAATTTGACCCGGCCGCGGTGGCCGCCCTGTTCTAAGCTCTTCAGTCTGGAACCGCGCGACTGCTACGGTCGCAGGTTCGAATCCTGCCTCGGGCATGGATGTGTGTGATGTCCTTAGGTTAGTTAAGTTTAAGTAGTTCTACGTTCTAGGGGACTGATGACCTCAGATGTTAAGTCCTATAGTGCTCATAGCCATTTGAACCTTAATTTGAGGATGAAATTCATGAGAGTAACGTTTGTAGTTGAAGGCTGTATGGAGGTGACCCACAGATTGTAGGAGAAGAAAAGCATCGAAGCGTTACAGATGCGGTACTACAGAATAGTGTTGAAACTTTGGTGGCATGAGCAGGTTTTTCGCCGAACTGACAGGGAGAGGAATATGTGGAAAAATTGACAAGAAGAAGATACAAGATAAAACCTATGGGAGCTGCAGAAAATAAAAACGGCAGTTGAGGACGTAGACTGGCATATATCCAACAAATCATTGAGGAAAGATACGAGTCCACACTTAAATGAAGAGGCTGGCACGAGAGAGGAAATGGTGGCGAGCTGCTTCAAGCTGCTGGAAGAAAAAAGGAAGCAGAATCTCGTCTGTAATACATCGTCTTATCTTATAAGTAAATGTCTCATCGTTGGGAATCTTTAAGAAAAGAAATATGATGATTTGGAGTCTAAGACTATGTCTACCTAGGTTGGAAAAAAAACGCACAAGTTCGAAAACAGCTCTCTCTCTGAGTGTTAATTAATGGAACAAAATGACATACTGTTACAATTCTTGCACGGTGTGAGGTCATTTTATGTGCTGAAAATGTCCCCCCCCCCCCTCCCATTAGCAGCCAAACTATGTCGATGTCGTAGAACTGTTGACCAAACTACAGCTGTCGTGACAGTCGCACAGGATGCCACGATGGTTTCTTGTAGTTCGTTCAGTATAGCTGGCTGCTGTTGTTAAACTTCATTTATCAAGGTCCTTCATAGGAAGAAATGAAGAGGCGTAAGGTCTGGAGACCGTGGTAGGCACTCAACAGCTCCTCTTCGACCTGCCCACCTTCGAGGTAGATGTTCATCCAAATAAGCTCTGACATCACTGTGGAAGTGAGGCGGAGTGCCATCTTTTTGTAGGATGGCAGGTAAAATCAATGTTTGCAGCATATGAAGATACACCTCACAAGTTACGGTACCGTCAAAGGAGAATGGGCCAATCAATCTGCACGTCGACAGGCGACACCACACATTAACACCCCGTCGATTAACATGTTTGTCCACGTGATTTTCAGGAGCCCAGTGCAAGCAATTGTAGCTCTTTACAGTACCGTTCAGTCTGAGTTGCGTCTCGTCAGACCAGATAACCATCCCAGCAATCAGTTCATCCTCGCGAAGCATGCCTTCAAACTACTCGCAGTACACCGTCCTTCGATCCGGATCGTCCTCGTTCACAGCTTGCAGCGATCGTGGTATGTACACTTTCCACTTTGCAGCCTTCAGAATTCGTCGTACGTCTGATCGCCTAACCCCACTTTCACGTGCATCATGCTTCACAGTGTTTTGAGGTAATCTAATAATGCATCACAGCAGCGCTGGATGTTGGACTTGTTTCTTTGTTAGGCCAGACCTAAACTTATTCACATCCTGAACAGTGCCGTCGGCTTCAAATTTATCCTGAGTACGGTAAAATGTTTTATGTGTTGGTGGCTGAATTCTGTACACATTACGCCATTCCTGTAGTATCTCCATCATGAATGCGTACTTCGAGTTCCACTTTAGTACGGTCTTCCATTGCTCAAACGACCTAAAATTTAACGTGGAATACGAACCACTTGCTTTGTCGGTGGACTTCTGGTTAACCTTGCTTGGCGACTTCTCACATCATTGAGAGGTGAAGGCTAAGTTATAAGAAGGCTGAAAAACCTGTAACCCAACGAGATTCGATTCCATGACCTTTCGGGTTTCACGCATACGCTTCACAAAGACACATTTGGCGGTAAATAATTTGCACCGCCAAAGGGCCGTAGATTTTGGTATTTTAGATAAATTTCAACTTGATATCTGTACTAGTCTCTAAGAAAAAGCAGATTTTACAGACGGCCAGATCTTTTGACGACAATGAGTTAGACTCTTATATTTTTCCTGTCAGGGGAGCTCAGACCATAGTATGTGACATAAATTTCACCTTGATACCTTTACTCGTTTCACCAAAGGACCGTAGAATGTAGTATTTCACATAAATTTCAACCTCATACCTCCAACCTTCCTGAGAAAAATGGGTCTGAACACTCGTACAGACAGACAACAGATGGACGGGCAACAAAGTGATTCTATAAGGGATGTGTTTTACCGATTGAGATACGGAATCCCAAAAGCTTCTTGGTAACTGGTAGAGTTTATCGATTATTGTTTACAGATAAAGGATAGCGTGATAGACTGACAGGAGAACGTCTGGGGAAGTGGCAGATGTGCAGTCCCTCCTAAATAATGTCCCCTACAAGTGCTTCCTTGTAATGTATGTCCTGTGGCCCTTCATTACCGAGTTGTGACACCCAATTCTTTTAGATTTCATTTCTGCCCTCGTAGGCAGGCGATCTACAAGGTGAACCTGAACTCCATAGACAAAGTTTCCGAGTTTTTGCAGGTATTTTTCAGCTGTTTTACTATAAGGGACTCTTGCTCTCCGAGGCTTTTTACAGAGTAATTACATTTCGTTTGTTTTCTTTCTCTTATTTCCCTTCATTGCACTGAAAATACCTGCATAGCAGTTGAGATGCAGAGAGTATGAACTGAATGTCTCGTCTGGATATTTGTTCCACTGATTCACTGTTTCCTTGTCAACAATAGTAACGCCCACTTTGCTTTTCGGTCTGAAATATCCAATTACTGCTCGGAACTGACTGCGGTTCATTCCTCAGGTAATGTGGGTTATATGTTGAAGGTGATACATAGCAGTAGGAATGGCTTTATTTACGAAGAGGAAAATTTAAGCATTTGTTACACGCTGTAATGTGCTCCTACAGAAGAGACAGAAAAAATGTTGATAAAACATTCATAGTTGATAAAACATTCATAGTACTTTCAAGTTATTCTGTATTACCGAATTTTTCACTGCTGTGAACGCATCTTGACAGAAACATTTGCCGCGCTGAGTAACCGCTCGGTTTGAAGCGTCCTGTCAAGGACTGCGCGGCCCCTCCCAACGGAGGTTCGAGTCCTCCCTCGGGCATAGGTGTATATGTTTTGTTCTTAGCATAACTTAGTTTAAGTAGTGTGTAAGTCTAGGGACCGATGACCAAAGCAGTTTGGTCCCTTAGGAATTCACAAACATTTGAATTTTGAACAGAAACATTGATAATTGGGATAACAAAGCGAATAAACACAATTAGGTTATTATTCTTAACGAGCCTCCGGTGACCACGGGTATCTTACATCAAAACACTCATAAAATACCCCCGAACAATTTCTGAAATTCTGTCGATGCAGTCACCTCATGGTTCAGATGGCTCTAAGTACTATGGGACTTGACATCTGAGATCATCAGTCCCCTACACGTAGAACAACTTAAACCTAGCTAACCTAAGGACATCACACACACCCATGCCCGAGACAGGATACGAGCCTGCGACCGTAGCAGCAGCGCGGTTCCGGACTGAAGCGCCTCGAACCGCTACCCCACAGCGACCGGCGCAGTCACCTCATGGTGCGTGGTGCAGAATACTTTGTATACTACCGTAATTCTCCCCTTTTCCTGTTCCACTCGCAAATGGTGCGTGCGAAGAACGATTGCCGATAGGCTTCTGTCTGAGCTTGAACCTCTGTAATTTTACCTTCATGTTCTTTCCGCGAGAGAAAGCAGAATAAGCAGTATGTTGGTCGACTATTCTAGGACAGTGCTCATTCGCAAGTTTAACAACATCACAGTGTGATGCATTAGAATGCCTCTCTTGTAATGTCTACTACTGAAGCTGGATGAGTATCTTCGTTACGCTTCCGCGCGTATTGAACGAACATTGACGTAACGCGCTGCTCTTCTTTGGAGCTTTTCTAGTTCCTCTAGCAATTCTTATCTGCAAACCTATCGCGACCTATTATAGAGATCGGACCTCTTCAACCAGATCCCCGTGACAAGAGTATTCCCAATTGAATTGCTTCTGAAAGTGGTTCATGTGCGACAAATACGAACAACTGTCCAGGGCCGATATTCGAAGAACGGAAGGCGCAATAAGTTCCAATAGCGTAGCGCGTTCGTAAATAAAGGCCATGGATCTCTTGGCGCCATAACCACGACAATTGCACTAAATTAATGGACATGTTATAGCTTTCATTTCCTCTCTCTCCCCTCCCCCATATATATATGGGGGGAGGGCAAGGGCGATGGCAATATATATATTTTGTGTGTGTGTTTGTAACAAAGTAAAGTCGGTGACTTTCTCTATATTCTGGGTGGTTCGTATTAAATCAACAGTGCGCCGGGCGCTGCTGTGCAGGCTGTATACATCGTAGGACGCTGAAGGTACGTTCACTAATCTGAGTGCTCTTGGAGTATGCTGACAAATTAATAGTTCCACTTTCTGCCAGCAAGTGAAAATATGGCGCTGCAAGCAGTCAGAATGTGAAATCTTTCCCGTTTTGACGTCAGCATGCTGTGTGTCGCTTGGCGACGCGTGTTGATTCTTTTGTGAACTGAGTAAAGGGTTACGAAAATAGAAGTTTTCCCTACTCAACGCAATGGCTATTGGGAAGAAAGACTTTGCCCTGCTGTCAAGTTGCTGTATCAGAAGGGCAGCAATAGCGGCGCTGCATTGAGGGAGTATCGCCAACAGAAACAGCTGCGATGTTGCCCCATGTCAATAAATGGGCTAAAGAATATGATCAAGAAATATGAAGAAACGGGTGAATAAGGTGGTACACTAGTGAGAGGGAAGCGGCCCATTTCCATGAATTTGCTTTAGCTGTAGCCGACCGTGCAACACATGCCTCAAATTCTGCAACCAATGCTCAACGTGTTTCACGGGAATTCTCTCTCTCCTGGTCAACAGCTGAAAAGATTTTGTGGCACATTTTACACTGGTATCCCTACAAGATTCAAATGTGCACTAAATTAAGCCTCATGACAGGCTACAACGCCGTTGCATTGCCCTTCGTTTCTTGTCATGGAAGTGGTTGACATGTGGTCGGGTAATGTTCTTTGTAGGGACGAGGTACATTTTACTCTGCACTGTGACGTGAGTGCACAGAACTATCGCATGGGCTCTCCTCTGCCACATGTTGTGCAGGAACGTCCACTGTACTCAACTTCCATGTGTAGTGTGTAGTGTGTTTCTATTTTTCTTCTAGGAGATGACACTACGCGGGTCTGTTAAATGTATTGTGCCATCTGCATATTATAAGGACCTCCCTGTGCAACACGTGATTCCCACTTTGCAACTGTGTCCACGCCATTATTTTCATGCAAGATGGGGCGATACCACATGTCGCTTGCCAGATGAAAGATTCGATTCGAGAAACCTTCTGTAACGACTGTATCATTTCTAGGCGATTTCAAGAGGCGTGTCCTTCCAGACCTCCAGACCTAAATTCACGTGACTTCTGGTTGTTGAGGTATCTGAAAGATCATGCCTACCAGGGACGTATCTTGAACTCAAGGATAATATACGATGACATATCGGTCTGATTACACTGGAAATGTTGCGAGCAATTGTCGACCATAGTGTGCTACGGACGTTGAGTTGGGAGATCATATTGAACCCATATTGCCATGTGGCCATATCAAAATAACAGTGCCGGAACCACCTTATCATGTGTTTGATCGTTCCTCCCCTTTTCCTGCACCCACACCATACTGACAACTTACAGCGCCATATTTTCGCCTAGTGACAGAAAGTGGAACTATTATTTTTTCAGCATAATCCACGAGCGCTCCGATTAAAGAACATACCTACGATGTTTCAGCGTCCTGCCGTGTAAGCAGTCCGCACTGCAACACTCGGAATACCGTCGGTTCAATTATAGCCCTCCGATATGTCGACTCGGTAGGAGGAGGGCAGCTACTGTGGAATGGAGAGACGTCACGCTATATATAACATCAATGAACATCGAGGTATGTCACCACTGGTATGCACCCACATTTTAGAGACTTTTATTCCATATAATGTACATTTATTTAATATTGCGCTTAAACGAAAATTATGAAACACTTTAATATTGTCAACAGCAATGCAAAACAATGATATGATTACCTAGCATTTTCAGCTTCAAGTAACAATGATGGCATATCTTTACTAACGAAATGTTCATAACCAAATTCTAAAAGTATCTGTGCAACAAAACCCTCGCATTTTAGCACACCATCGGAAACTCTTCTCTACCCTCTGAAGCTCGAGGGGCTGTGTCAGGATTACTTCATTTACGGCATTGGCAACCTCATTAAGGAACTGTGCGGTAGCTGTTAGCGAATGCTTTGTTGTATACATTGCTTTACGCTGTGTTGTGTGTTGCCTCTTAATTTCTTTTCTCATTTCGAAATGAGTGAAGAGCCTAATTCTGGACCATCATGAGGATCGAGTACGACACTCAGAACACTAGTAGAAAACGCCGATCCCTGTGGCGATGTGTCAGACCTGTTTTCAAAGAAGCACAAATCATTGATGCAGATTGTCATCTCTGCGAGAAGGGAGCGCAACTTGTTTCCTTGCATCGCTCCTCTACTCTCAGGCTCTCTAAGTTCCAGCTTGTTTATTCTCACATGAAGATCCTCAAGTATACGAAACCCCCTTTCCATTTCATACCCCATAATAGCATATGTACATGAAATTTGGTGTATTACCTGTGCCTGTATGAACTTTCTAGTTTCCAGATGTATGGTATGCTTTCTAATCTCAGTTGAGTTTTGTTTTCATATTCTATTTGTCTATAATAGTTAAGATTCCTCAACAATAAGCATTATAACTATGTGAATACTGTAAAATAATTTTAAATCATTGTTCACACTATTTACAGCGTGGTTTCCTTGTTTATATAACTTTATGTTTGTACGAACGTGTTGCCAGTATAGCTCAAACGCAGCTCCTGGTCTAGTGGCTAGCGTTGCTGCCTCTGGCACACGGGATCCTGGGTTTGATTCCTGGCCAGGTTGGGGATTTGCTCTGCCCGGGGACTGGGTGTTTGTGTTGTCCTTATCATTTCATCATCATCATCATCATCCGTGACAGTGGCTAGATTGGATTGCACAAAAAATTGGCCTGTGTAAAAATTGGATTGTGTAAAAGTTGGGACTTTGTACGGGTGCTGATGACCGCGCAGTTGAGCGCCACACAAACCAAACATTATCACAGTATGGTTCAATAAACCCAATGAAACATAAAGGTGAATATTTATAGTTTATTTACGCTCATGGCTGACTGCTGTTTGTTTACATTTTTCGTTAATACTGAAAATTTAATATTAAACGTATTCATCCTGTTCTTAAAAATTATTTGTTAATAACAGCAATGGTGAGTAACTGTTGTTGCTATAGACGTATCGATGTAAATCAAAGGAGGGAAAGTTACGTCTCTTAGGTAAGCACCAAAAACGTCAAGTTATTGTTATCATGCTAGTAAGAGACGCTTCCAGTGTTGCAAGTTTTGAGACACAATGTAAGTAAAAGTAATCATCGAAGAGCTAATTTATGTAATTTTATCGCCATATATTTACAAGACAAATGCTAAATATATTCAGTAGCGTGTGTTTGTGCTGTCAGACAGTCCGTTGAATGTGTAGACTTGAAACTTCTACATTTAAGTCCGAAACTGCTGAATGCAACTACTGAACCTTCTTAAACTACTGAGTGCAATTGAACATACTGTCTCGTTACATGTTTTTTTATTATTTTAACACTCACCTACAGAATTTTCCCTGACGAATACACTTCAGACTTATTCTATTCATTTGTGACCCACAATAAACAAACGCAACGCAATCTGACTGCAAAAAGTTAACACAAAAGAATGGCCCTGAATTCGAAGAAATCGTAACAATAACCCATACATTTTTTAAGTTACTTACCTCACAGAAAATCTTCATGACTCGAAGCACAATAAATACAGCGAAAAGCAGTGACTACAGCAAGCTAAATAAAAATATTTTAACTACTATCGGCTCTAACTACTAATAGGCATGCGGTTAGCAAAGGAAAGATTTTGTTGCAGAGCAAACAGTGTATTTAACACATTTTACCTTTCTTTAAAGTCAGTACCGCCACTAGACTGTTTTTTATTTGCAGTCTTACATTTACATGATCATGATTATGGCTTAAAATGCCATTATCAAGTGTTTTAATGTTATACAGTGCCTAAGATGGCATACTGTTGTGTTTAACAGGTATTTTAAATACGACAGTATGCCATCTTAGCCACTGTATAACATTAAAACACTTGATAATGGCATTTTAAGCCATAATCATGATCGTGTAAATGTAAGACTACAAATAAAAAACAGTCTAGTGGCGGTACTGACTTTAAAGAAATATATTATGACTGTGGCACCACATTATGAAAAAATTATTAGATTTTACCTTATTCATGTGACATCCAGTTCCAAAAATTATATAATCGTCATAATTCCATTTCCCAAAACCAGCAGATACATCAGTCATCATTTTACAATGCATTTCCAACCAACGCTAAATCTCCATGACGGATACGCGTCCAGACCGTCCGGTCGCTCACTGCTAATCTCCAACATTGTTAACTGTTAACTTCTATCTGCGAGTCCGACCAGCCACAGAGTCTCATACAGAGAGCGCACATTGCTGTCAGCGATAATAATGCAGTCTATAGCGCTGCCAACATACAAACACATAAACAGGCTACTTACACACTTTTTTGGGTAGTTTTCATACGCATCAAAGTTTTTATATACAGCCTTTAGTTGCATTTCCAGTCCCAAAACCCGCAAAAGGATCGCATTTTATTAACTTCAAACACAGTCTCCACATCAAAGATATTTGTGCCCATAACTATCGTGGTTGTGAGAAATCGTTATTTTGGTTGCCATCAGATGTTGCTTTCCTACACAGATGTGTGGAAAATGTCATGCTACATATTCACAACTTGCTACTGTGTTGCAAGTAACAGAGGTAGTTCGAAAACGCCCAAGAGTTCGAAAGTAGCTAAGTCATGAAATAAAATGATAATTTCAAAGTAAAACAACCTTAAACGATCACACGTTGAAGTTTGGGAAATATACGAATCAAGCACTTGAATATGTAAAAGAAATCTATATATTTTCTCTTAAAAAAATAACCTGAAGTCAAATTAGGATAATCATTTTATTGTATCTTCGCCAGAGACAGTAATTGAGGAGCCGCAGTTATAGAAGAATCCAGAAGCCATACTCTAATTTTTCCGTTCGCATATTTGCGCTGCTTTCTTGTCTGGTCTCCAGCTGTGAACACGTAAGTGACATTCTCCCGTTATTGGGCCAAAATAGTATACATTGTACTCTTAATGCAGATTATTTTTATTTGTAAACACTACACCTTACTCGTTTCCTGTGGTATGAATAAAATTTTTTAATGTATTTATTTATTTTTTCAGTGGCCGTACTGAAAACACTGAACGCGGATCATTCTGTGGTATAACGACAGGCCTCTGAAGTATGCCTTCGTTGTTTATTCCTTATTACAGAGCAGAACCACCATGAAAATTATTTTCCGATCGTTTTCTCATTCTCGAGTATATTGTTACGTAAGAATTTTGCCAAACTGATCGGTCATCTACCACCGAACTATGACCTCGTCAGTCGCCTGATAGGCCTTATGTCCACAGCCCCACAATTTAATTTTGGAGATGAATTTCTTCATAAATATATGTTGATTATAATCATCCAAGATTTTACACCATTTTGTCTAAAAAGGAATTAACATTTAATCATCGCCTTTGGAGCTTTTTTTCTCTCGTCGCGGCATTCGAGTTATGCAAAGTTTCTCGGTATTCGTTGTCCCTTCATATCGTGAATTACTGCCAACAATTTTTATTGAAATATCTTAGTCTTTAGAAAGGAGATGGAACGCTTCAGCCTACACAGGTAAATTATTTCGCTCAAAAAAATTTTAAATATGGGTTTAGAGTCATTTCTCAGTGTTTCACAGATTTTCGAATCATGAAAATTACTTTAAAAATGTCACAATAAGAAGCCATATTACTAGTACCTCTGACGATGTGAATCATAATGTGCGATTCATATTTTATTTTCCCTTTGGAGGTACGAAGTTTATATATATGAATGAATATATGGTACTAGAAAATAAAAATGGAAGTGTTTGTTCCTCCAATGAAATTTTCAAAGTGTGTACAAAACACTTTACAATAGAATGTGTGATAGGAGAAGTTTTAAGTAGCATTTGTGTGAGAGGAGGGGAGCAAGAGGCACTTAACTTTGTTTTACATTCATTCAAATTTTTGAATCTTTCAGCGTAATATTTATTCTGTAATGTAGTGAGGTGACAAAGATCTTGGGATATCTCCTAATATCTTGTTGGATCACCTTTGGCTCGGAGTAGTATGTACTCAACAAGCTATTGGAAGTCCCCTGCAGAAATATGCTAAGTGTTGCTGGCACAGGGTTTTGTGCACAAACTGAATTCTCGAGTATGTCCCGTAAACGTTCGATTGGATTCATGTCGGGCGATCTGGCTAACCAAATCCTTCGCACGAATTATCCTGAACGTTCTTCAAACCAATCGCGAACAATTGTATCCCGGTGACATGACATCATTGTTTAGAAACGTGAAATCCATGAATGGTTGCAAATGGTCTCCAAGTAGCCGAACATAACCATTTCTAGTCAGTAATGGGTTCATTTGGACCAGAGGACCCCGTCCGTTCCATATAAACACAGTCCACGCCATTATGAAGCCACAACCAGCTTACAGAGAGCCTTGTTGACAAGTTAGCTCCATGGCTTCGCGGGGTCAAATGGTTCAAATGGCTCTGAGCACTATGGGACTTAACTTCTGAGGTCATCAGTGCCCTAGAACTTAGAACTACTTAAACCTAGCTAACCTAAGGACATCACACACATCCATGCCCGAGGCAGGATTCGAACGTGCGACCGTAGCGATCGCGCTGTTACAGACTGTAGCGCCTAGAACCGCTCGGCCACTCCGGCCGGCTTCGTGGGGTCTGCACCACACTCTAACCCTGCCATCAGCTATTATCGATTGAAATCGGGACTCATCTGACCAGTCCGCGGCTTTTTCAGTCGTCTTAGGTCTAACTGATACAGTCATGAACCGAGGAGAGGTGTTGTAGGCGATGTTGTGATGTTAGCAAAGTCACTGTTATTGGTCGCCTGCTGCCGTAGCCGAATAAAGCCAAACGTTGCCGCACTGTCGTAATGGGTATGCTAGTCGTACGTCCCACTCTGATTTTTGCATTTCACGCGGTGTTGCTTGTCTGTTAGCACTGATAACTCTACGCAAACGTCGCTGTCTTGGTCGTTAAGTGAAGGCCGTCGGTCACTGCGTTGTCCTTGGTGAGAAGTAATGCCTGAAGTTTGGTGTTCTCCGCACACTCTTGACACTGTGGATCTCGAAATATTGAATTACGTACCCATTTTCAAAATGGAATGTCCCTTGCGTATGGCTCCAATTACCATTCCGCGTCCAGTTCCTAACGAGCGGCCATAATCACATCGGAAACCTTTTCACATGAATCATCTGAGTACAAATGGCAGCTCCGCCAATGCACTGCATTTTTATATCTTGCGTACGCGGTACTACCACCATCTTACTATGTTCTAACATTCTGCGTGGTGTCTGTTTGTTCTAAGTCGTGTCTCCCTACCACTTTCGCGCAACGACGCTCTGAGCGTGTTTTTTTTAGGGAATTGACTAGTTTGAATCTGGGACCTGTTGCTGGCACGGAGACGCCAGACCACACATGACATGTAGAGTTCAGAAGAGTTCAGTGAGACTAGCGATGATATAACCAAATACTTAATGATTTCAGCGTCAGCTCCACTGCACTCCCTGTAAAAGAATCTTAATACTAACTAAATTTAGTGGAAGGGGTTCAAGGCTTTCCTATTTTTAGTTAGCTAGCAAAATAACGTCGAAAAAGCAGTTAAGTTTACCATTGGAAATTTTATTCTACTCGCAAAACATTGTTTATAAATTGCACTATTGATAAATGGAAATGTTTTAATAGAGGATGATAAAAACCAACTGTGTTCAACAAAAATGTGAACGAATATTCCCTGAATGGGTTTCCAAGTTCTACAATGGATTGAAGGATGACCTATGCCATATCACATCTATAATCTAGGTTTAAATTAAGTTTCACAAAAGAGAAAACTATCAAAATGGTCTACAGTGACCCTCAATTATCTTTAATTACTTATCTAACTTGTCGTAAATTACAGTGGCTGATGTGGCTTCTCAATAATTATATAACAGAAAAATCATCGCATTTCAAATTTTTACTTCAAGTGGCAAATGTGAATGCCATGACATTTAATTGACGATCGACACTAGTATTACGTAAAAAGGGGGTGTAACAGATGAGACTTCTGCAGTTCTGAGTTAAGCTTTATGTGCTGTTATGCGGCATCGCGTGCGTTCATTACCTTGTCGGTGTTCGTCAAGGGGCAGCGGACAGCACAGCTCCGCTCACCTCGCCGTCTCGGAAGCAACTCTCTTCTAACTTCCGTTACCACAATTTACCGAAGTTGGTTTAAAAAAACTATCTGGCTGTGTTTTCATCTGACCAATCAGGGTCTCAATGTTAACCTTAAGCTCCGGCTACAAAAATTCTGTCTATCCAATGAGAAACGTTATACTTTTCGTTGTGGGGCAATGTTTTTAACGTTTGCAACGTAACAGGGACACGAAAAAGTCTCACGCTAAAACCTGCAGCTGGTGTGGCCCTTTTAGTATTATCGTAAGATCTATACTGTTCTTCTGGAGGGCTCTATCTTTTAACATGGGCTGGGGGGTGGTCCTGGCGGTTGGCTGGCGACGTCGGTGTCCGTCCCTTATCGTAGGGCCTTCTAGCTTAACGCGGTTCTGCTCTCGGCTTCTGTTCTCGTTTCTCCCCTCGGAACTGCGTCTGTTTCACGGTGGGAAGGTATGACATGCATTTAGGCATTCTTGTGTTAGTCTGTGGTATTCCATTTGCTCACTCGTTAATCGTATTACTTTGGTTAATTTAATGTCACGATTTATTCGGAGCTATGTGACATACTGCTGGATTTGCATATCATGTCAGGGTTTTCATGGAAGGTGTTGGATTTGCCTGACACCTTAAAATGTGCGTACTGCTATCCCATGACGTTTTCACCTCAGTGTACATCTGTAATGCAGCAAACAAGGTGATGTAATTTAAGCTATTATTCTGGGGTGCCTTACTTTGAAGAGAAATATGAACAAAGAAAAATCCATAAAAACTAATAAATGAGCATTACTCGTTAATTTGCTGCTTGTTATAGCTCTAAAAGTTGATAATTTTTGGGACATCTTCTCTTTTGTATACTGGGACGTCTCCCGTTGTTGCTGCAGCGTAATTTTTGAGAACAAAGAGTCAGCAATACGATCAAGCGCAGTGCAAGAACTTCTTTTCCCACACTTTCAATCGTTACCAAAATCACAATTCCCCGATGCCTCAGGAAATGTGCCACCTATCAGTCTTTTTTTTTAGTCGAATTGTACCATAAAGCTCTTGTGTTCCTAGTACTGTTCAGTACGTCTACATTAGTTACTCGACGTAGTATCTAATCTTCAGCATTCTTTTGTAGCAACACGCTGCGAAAGTCTAAATTGTCATCTTGTCTGTACCGTTTCGCGCTTACAAGTCACTTCCATATAAGCTCCTCGCCACTAAATACTTTCAGAAAAGATTTCGTAACACGTTTACGTTCTATGTTAATATTGTTCTCGTTTTCAGGGATGTGTTTCTTCCCACTGCCACTTTATGGTCTCCAGTTTTTCAATTTCTAGTCCAGTTACCCCAGTATATCTGATCTAATTCGACTACATTACAAAAGTCCATTTTTCCTTTAACTGATCTTCATGTTACAGCCTCTTTTCGAGACGTTGGTCATTTTTTCAACTGATCTTGCTAGTTACTTTCTGTGTCTGAAGGAATTAAAATGTCATCGTCAAACCTTAATATTTTTATTTACTCTCCCAGAAATTTAATTCCTTTTCACATTTCTTCTGAGGTTCATTTACTGTTTGCTGTGCACAGCTAAAGAACACAATTAATAGCCTCTACGGGGCACTGACCATCTCTGAGCCGTATATTGTCCGCTGAATAGACTTGAGCCAGATAAAAAAATTCTCATTTCCGAGCAAGAATACAAGAGAGAACTCACAACGTAATTTTATATTAGATTGGTGCATAAGTTTGTAGAGTTTTCGTTTTGCATGTCGGTATTCCGGCTGCTATGGGTTTATCTATCGATTGTCATTTTTTATTTGTAGTTAAATGCTGCTGTCTGAGTTTATATAGTATCATTTTGTCATTTTGAGATAGTGAGTGGAGCTGTGGACGGTATAAAATGGAATGCCAAGTGGAGGATTCGGAACGTTTCCGACATATTCTTCTGTCTGAGTTTAGTAGGCGGGTGACAAGAGTGGAGACAGCCAGAAACACCTGCGCCATGCATGAGAAAAATGCCACTAGAGAGAGCACGGGAAGAAAATGGTTTTCTCGTTTTAGGGAGGATCATTTTGATGTTAGTGATCTTCAGAGTTTGATGAAGACATTTCACACGCATTTATCCACAATGATCAACGTCAGTGTTCTCAAGAATTGGCAAATGTTATGAACATTCCACCAACGTGCGACATTTGCATGCAATAGGGTAGGTTCAAAAGTTGGCTGAATGGGTAACGCGCGCTCTAAGCCAGAATTATAAAAGTCAGCAGGTGACCATAAACGTATCTCCACTTGCTCGTTATCAAATGGTTCAAATGGCTCTGAGCACTGTGGGACTTAACATCTGGGGATATCAGTCCCCTAGAACTTAGAACTACTTAAACTTAATTAACCTAAGGACATCACACACATCCATGACCGCGGCAGGATTCGAACCTGCGACCGTAGCGGTCGCAGACGTAGCGCCTGGAACCGCTCGGCCACTCTGGCCGGCTTGCTCGTTATCAGTTTGCTCTTAAACGACACCGACCATCCCTATCCCGCATCGTTACTGGTGACGAGATACGGTGTCTTCATGCTAACATAAGGAAAAGAAAAAAGTGGTTGGGTGCAAAAAAAGCATTGACGTCAGTAACAAAGACCTGCGCGAATCCACAAAAGAATGTTATCCATCTGGTGGAACAGCGACCGTGTGCTGTACTACGAATTGTTTCCCCTAGGTGTAAGCAAAACTGCTGATACTTATTGTCAACAACTGAGACCTCTTGCAGACGCAGTCCAAGAACAACGACCAGAAAGACTGCGTGAAGTGATGCTACTCCAAGATAACGTCCACCCGCATTCTGCTAGAGTGAACAAAAAAACACTGTACAGTAGTTGGGAAATCATTCGGCACCTATCTTCACCTGATCTTGGATCCCAAGATTTTCACCTTCCCCTCCCCCTCCCCCCCCCCCCCTCTCTCTAGCACTCTTCAAGAAACCTGCTGTCCGGAGTGAAATACGCTCCGAACACGACTAGACGAGTTCTTCGTCTCAAAACCACGTCATTTCAACGGTCTCGGATCGCAAACGTACTCCAGCATTGGCAGACTGTTGTAAACAGTGACGAAGAATATACTCACATCAAAAGAAGTTTCCAGAACTCCTGAAGATAGACGTTGACTGTGGACATAGTATCACAGACACAGTCCCTTTGACTGTCCAGAGATGTGGCTAAAAACCGCCCCTAAAAGGTAAACAACCGTGCATGAGCAGCGCCTTTTAGACGGAAGGGATCCGACAGCCGATCAGTTCCAGTCATTCCACCAGGAAGGGGGTACACGGCTCATGTTGTCTGTAGTTGAACCATGCCTAGACTGCCAATACCGCGATTCGATCGCGTCCGCATTGTTACATTGTGCCAGGAAGAGCTCTCAACAAGGGAAGTGTCCAGGCTCCTCGGAGTGAACAATGGAGGAGATACAGAGAGACAAGAACTGTCGATGACATGCCTTGCTCAGGCCGCCCAAGAGTTACTACTGCAGTAGATGACCACTACCTACGGATTATGGCTCGGAGGCACCCTGACAGCAACGCCACCATATTGAATAATGCTTTTCGCGCAGCCACAGGACGTCGTGTTACGATTCAAACTGTGCGAAATAGGCTGCACAATGCACAACTTCACTCCCGACGTCCATGGCAAGGTCCATCTTTGCAACCACGACACCATGCAACGCGGTACAGATGGTCCCAACAACATGGCGAATGGACCGCTCAGGTTTGGCATCACGTTTTCTTCACCAATGAGTGTCGCATATGCCTTCAACCAGACAACGCCGGAGACGTGTCTGGAGGCAACCCGGCCAGACTGAACGCCTTAGACACACTGTCCAGCGAGTGCAGCAAGATGGAGGTTCCCTGCTGTTTTCGGGTGGCATTATGTGTGTCTGACGTACGACGCTGGTGGTCATGGAAGGCAGCGTAACAGGCTCTACGATAAGTGAATGCCATCCTCCGACCGATACTGCAGCCATATCGTCAGCTTTTTGGCGAGGCATTCATCTTCATGGGCGACAATTCACTCCCCCATCGTGCACATCTAGTGAATGACTTCCTTCAGGATAACGACATCGCTCGACTAGTGTGGCCAGCATGTTCTCCAGACATGAACTCCATCGAACATGCCAGGTATAGAGTGACAAGGGCTGTCTATGGACGGACGCAACGCACTAACAACTCCGAGAGATCTACACCGAATCGCCGTTGAGGAGTGGGACAATCTGGTCCAACAGTGCCTTGATGAAATTGTGGATCGTATGCCACGACGAATACAGGAATGCATCAGTGCAAGAGGTCGTGTTACTGGGTATTAGAGGTAACGGTGTGTACAGCAATCCGGACCACCACCTCTGAAGGTCTCGCTGTATGGTGGTACAACATGCAGTGTGTGGTTTTCGTGAGCAATAAAAAGGGCAGAAATGATATTTATGTTGATCTCTATTCGAATTTTCTATACAGTTTACGGAACTCTCGGAATCGAGGTGATGCAAAACATTTTTGATGTGTGTGTTATTGATGACTAAAGTCTCTGTTATGTGTATCTGTTATTTTTATTCAAAAGCACCAAATACACTGAAGTCAAAGCGATTCCTGATGGTCCTCTGTATATTACAAAAGGTGGGACGTGATCCTTAATAGTATGTGTGATCTCAACGGTCGGCAGTGTATGCTCTGCAACCGCTCCCATGTGGTAAGGAATTTTTGTGGTAGGCCGTTCCATTCACCCACTAGCTGGTTGATCGTTGATGCATGTAGCCGTGCTGCATTACGTCTCCCCAACGCAAGAGCGTAGTGTCCTACAAATCTTCGAACACTTTACTTTCACGAGTCAACGTTATCGAGACACTGTACTCCTTCGCTATGTGTGCTTTTTTAGGGGTGCACTGGATCCTGACTTTATAGACGACAATTCTCGACCACACAGAATAGAGGAGGCGGAGGAGGAGGAGGAGGAGGAGGAGGAGGAACTCTTGGAACGAGAGGATATTCTGCGAATCAAGTGGGCTTCCCGTTCTCCCGACTTAAATCCCATCGAGCACGTGCGAGTGCGTTGGGTAGAGGTACTGTAACACATCCACATGTACCACCGACCATCCAGTAGATGTCAACCGCACTGGTGGGCAAATGGAGCGCACTAGAACAAGAGCCATTTAGCAACCTTGTAGGTAGGCTGTTTAGGTTTTTATGTTGGTAACGCCACGTAGTGCTCTGTATGAAAATCACTGACTGTGCTGTGTGCAATCTGTGGCTGGTTGGCATTGTTGGAATGTTCGCTATTGTAGTGTTGGGCAGTCGGATGTGAACAGCGCGTAGCGTTGGGCAGTTGGAGGTGAGCCGCCAGCAGTGGTGGATGTAAGGAGAGAGAAACCAGAGTTTTGAGATGTTAATAAGAGCGGACGATCTGGACGTGTGTCCGTCAGAAAAGCGAAATTGGTAAAACTGGATGTCATGAACTGATATATGAACACCATTAAAATAAATACATTGTTTGTTCTCTATCAAAATCCTTCATTTTGCTAACTATGCCTATCAGTAGGTAGTGCCTTCCGTAGTTAGAATCTTTATTTAGCTGGCAGTATTGGCGCTCGCTGTATTGCAGTAGTTCGAGTAACGAAGATTTTTGTGAGGTAAGTGATTCATGGAACGTATAGATTATTGTTAGTCAGGGCCATTATTTTGTAGGTATTATTTAAAGTCAGATTGCGTTGCGCGAAAAATATTTTGTGTCAGTTTAGTGTTGACCAGAATAAGTAAAGAGAGAAATGTCTGAGTACGTTCAGTTTTGTACAGCTGTTTGAAAATCAAATAACGTAAGAGGTTTACCAGCACAGAAATTTATAATTTTCTAAGGGGATGTTTCAACCTTGTGGCCAACATGGCGACACGATGCAGAGCATTCACTGCCGTCCGTGCTCAAACGGCTCAAATGGCTCTGAGCACTACGCGACTTAGCTTCTGAGGTCATCAGTCGCCTAGAACTTCGAACTAATTAAACCTTACTAACCTAAGGACATCACACACATCCATGCCCGAGGCAGGATTCGAACCTGCGACCGTAGCGGTCGCTTGGTTCCAGACTAGCGCCTAGAACCGCTCGGCCACGTTGACCGGCGCCATCCGTGGTGATCACACACTGCATTAGAAACGACGTCGCACCTTTTGTGATGTCCAGGGGCCATCATTAATCGCGGTGACTTCAGTGCCACTTGTTTTAGACCCACTGCGTGTTTCTATCAGGGACCTTCTGTACTATACTGTAGCAGTTCTTTCTATGTATGGTTCAGGTTTCATAGAGCAACGTCACTTGGCAATGACATGTGAAAGTTGCTTTCCTCCTTAAGTATTGCACGCCATCATATTCCAGAATGGAAGTCGAAGAGCAATAAGGCCTCTGTGTTAAAAGAATAGTGTCCCCAGTTAGAATTTGTGGTATCAATGTTCGATACCACACTTGTTAGGAGTTGCAGTTATCGACCGCGGTCCATATTAGTATCGTTGGACTTGCGAGTCGCGACCAGTGCCGCTCCGCTGCTTGTATCAAGTTTCTAGCGATCTCTCTTCCACTCTTGCTCGGGACGTCAAGTAGTAAAGTATCATAGCCTTCAGCTGATAGGAAGCAACCTCTAACAAGGGTCTTAGTGACATATGGCCTAAGTGAGGCCTTAATAGCTATCTGTTTATAATTATATCTATGCAGCCAAGAGAAATCATGTACAACCAGTTAAGTACAATTCACATTATTTTTTACCAACGATTTCTAATTATTTTAGTCGTTGCAGATCCAGACCATACAGCCAGCACCTTACCGACGTTACTGTCAAACCTGCTGTGATTTATGTGTTTCTATTTCGCATTGGTCACCAGTCAATATTGGTGACGACTCGTTCGTCGTCATCATAACAGAATTCATTGCCACTTAGTGGAAGTTTATCGAGCGAATGTAATGAGACGAAGGCAATTGTGGTTTTGTGCTGTAGACAATGACTCAGAGAGCGACACTATCTATACTTGGATCCATATACATACTCCCCAAGCCAAGTTACGATGCGTGGCAAACAGCGCGAGGGAAAAAACGACTGTCTATATGCCTTCGCATTAGCCCTAATTTTGTCTTACCTTCGTGATCCACATGCGAAATGTATGTTGACAGCTGTAGAATCGTTCTGCAGTCAACTTCAAATGCTGGTCCTCTACATTTTCGCAATAGCGTTCCTTGAAAAGAACGTCGCCTTCCCTTATGTGTCGTTCGAATGTACCGTTAACAAATCTAGCAGCCCTCCTCTGAAATGTTTCGATCTCTTCCTTCAATCCTACCTGCTGGTGATCCTAGGCACTCGAGTAGCACTGAACAACGGGTCGCTCTAGTGTACTATAAGCTGCCTCCTTTACAGATAAACAACATTTTACCCAAAATTCTCCCAATAAACCGAAGTCAATCATTCGCTTCTCTGCTGGAATTCTTATATGCTCGGTCTATTGCATATCGCTTTGCAACGTTACGCCTAGGTATTTAATCGACGTGACTGTGTGAAGCATCACGCAGCTAATGCTGTGTTCGAACATTACGGAATTGTTTGTCCTACACATCTGCGTTAACGTCCATTTTTCTACCTTTAGGGTTGGCTGTTAATCATCACACCAAATAGAAATTTTGTCTGCGTCATTTCGTACCCTCCTACAGTCACTCAAGGCCGACACCTTCCCCTATATGACAGCGTCATCAGCAAAAAGCTGTAGATCACTGTTCACCCTGTCCGTCAGATCATTTATGTTTAGAGAGAACCAGCATGCCCAAATTTTTAGGAACATTTTAAACGTGCTGAGAAAGGGAGAACGATAAAGTTAATAGCCCACTTTTCAGTCAGTCTTCTAAACAGGAGCCTGTTCCCCTTTTTTGTCCGATAGGAGCATTTTTCCACTGGTTCCCTTCTTTTTCCCTGTTAGAATAGGACATTTCACTCGTATGAAAAAAACTTAATGGACCAGTAAAATTTAGATAGTTTACTTAGGTGAAATTGAAATAATGCAAAACTATGCAGTTTTACACCCCAGACCGGATTTTACGTCCTCAAAAATTTTGCATGCGCCTCAGCACTACAATATGGGCTTCCCAGAACCTTTCTGATGAAGATGGAGACGCTTTACAGCATATTTCTCCGTCTTTCATCACTTTATAAATCATGTTTTCGTCTCACATCGGATTTTACTTGCGTGTTTTACGTGTACAGTTAGGGTAACTTTGAACTTCTGTATCTCGGACACGGATAAAGGTATCAGGAAAATATTTAAGGTTGTTTGAAATCGGGATTGTAGGAATATAGTAAAAATGTGAACCATTTACTGTGCATAGCCGTTTTGGAATCCTTGTCTCTGTTTTAGTATGAAGTAATTGTAAAACGCGCATGAACTAATGGCTCCTCGCTAAGCCCCCTACAGCCCAACGTACACCTCATAAAATGTAAAAAGAACTGATTTTTTCCAGTTTGTCTACGGAGGAGAACGCCTATAATATTTGACCCTGTGCTGTTGGATAGTGACACGAAGACGATTCTTCTGCTCAATATACAAATGGTCCCTATCCCAAGGCCTATCCAAAACGCTTGATCCTATCTGTCACCAATAGATTATGAGCCCTGAAAGATTCCCGCTTTTATTTGCCGGGTTTTATAGCGGCCCGATGACACTAACCTAGTGCATTTCTGACGATACCCTTGTATCCGATGGACAGTCGCCATCGAGGACAACATACTGGGTTCTATACTGAAGCGCCTTGCAAAGTGCTGTTCACAAGAGATCTCCACCCCCTCGTACTCTTACTGATTTATGGACAGCCCTGCAGGATTCATAGTTTCAATTTCCTCCGTCACTACTTCAAACGTTAGTCGAGTCCAAGTCAGGTCCTGTTGCGGCACTTCTGCGTGCTCGCGGGGGCCCAACACGATATTAGGCAGGTGTACCAGTTTCTTTGGCCCTTCAGTAATCTTCGAGCCGCTCACTTATCTGGAAACCTGTACCGTGTGCTTGTAGCTTTTTAACAGTCTGCAGTGGGACGCCTTGTTAAAAGCAATGTGCTGGCACCCCAACTTGCGGTTTCATATATTCTACATCTACATCTAAATCCATACTCCGCAAGCCACCTGACGGTGTGTGGCGGAGGGTACCTTGAGTACCTCTATCGCTTCTCCCTTCTATTCCAGTCTCTTATTGTTCGTGGAAAGAAGGATTGTCGGTATGCCTCTGTGTGGGCTCTAATCTCGCTGATTTTATCCTCATGGTCTCTTCGCGAGACATGCGTAGGAGGGAGCAATATACTGCTTGACTCTTCGGTGAAGGTATGTTCTCGAAACTTCAACAAAAGCCCGTACCGAGCTACTGAGCGTCTTTCCTGCAGAGTCTCCCACTGGAGTTTATCTATCATCTCCGTAACGCTTTCGCGATTACTAAATGATCCTGTAACGAAGCGCGCTGCTCTCCGTTGGATCTTGTCTATCTCTTCTATCAACCCTGTCTGGTACGGATCCCACTCTGCTGAGCAGTATTCAAGCAGTGGGCGAACAAGCGTACTGTAACCTACTTCCTTTGTTTTCGGATTGTATTTCCTTCGGATTCTTCCAATGAATCTCAGTCAGGCATCTGCTTTACCGACGATCAACTTAATATGATCATTCCATTTTAAATCACTCCTAATGCGTACTCCCAGATAATTTATGGAATTAACTGCTTCCAGTAGCTGACCTGCTTATTGTAGCTAAATGATAAGGGATCTTTCTTTCCATGTATTTGCAGCACACAACACTTGTCTATATTGAGATTCAATTGCCATTACCTGCACCATGCGTCAATTCGCTGCAGATCCTCCTGCGTTTCAGTACAATTTTCCATTGTTCCAACCTCCCGATATACCACAGCATCATCCGCAAAAAGCCTCAGTGAACTTCCGATGTCATCCACAAGATCATTTATATATATTGTGAATAGCAACGGTCCTACGACACTCCTCTGCGGCACACCTGAAATAACTCGTACTTCGAAGACTTCTCTCCATATTCGCTGTAGGCAGCAAGCACACAGCGACGGGTCCGAGACGCGCTCTCTTTCGTCAGGTCCCGACACGTCGCTTGATCCCGTGGTCTCTGGAGCGGGGGTTGCGGGCACTGCATAACAACTCAGCCAAGTGTTTATTCTTGTATGCTCACGAGGTGCAAGCCGTTATCTTTCTGCTGACGACCGGTATTGTGAACTAAGACTGTGTGTCGTGTTTGTCCCTGGGTGGATTTCTCATAGTATTACAGTTTGGCCTTTACAGAAGGACTAGCGGTATTTCACTGTGTTCATCCTGTGTGCAACCTAATTCAACCGGAAGCTGTTGTTGGGGGCCGAAATTGTAACCTCTGCAGAACTAGTGAGTAGGGTGTATTTTCATGAAAAGGAAATTAAGTGTCAAAGAACGGTCAAAAATGGTAATCGGTTGCTTTTATAGACCACCTGGGTCAGGATCTGTACTTGTAGAACGCTTCGGACAGAACTTGCAGAATATCATTAGTAATTTACCTAATCAAGCCGTTTAGTAGGAAGTGACTTCAACTTGCCAGGTATAGATTGGGAGTGTTATGCCACCAAAACTGGTGCCAGAGACAGGGAATCGTGTGGCATTGTTCTGGATGTCATGTCAGAAAATTACCTTCAGCAGATAGAGAACTGACTCGAGAGGGTAACGTCTTAGACCTCCTGGCAACAAACAGACCTGAACTTCTTTATAGTCAGTATCGCCATTAGACTGTTTTTTATTTACAGTGCTACATTTAAACTCACATAATCATGATTTCGGCTTCAAAGTGCCATTATCAAGTGTTTTAAGTGTTATAAGTTGCCTAAGGTGGCATACTGTCTTATTAAAATACACTATCAGACATATTGTCTGTGAGTCGATATTTTTGGCTGAGCCTATTGCTTTGTTTCATTATATTATGGCCGTGGCCCCGCATTATGAAAAAATTATTAGACCTGAACTTATCGAATCAGTTAACGTAGACGAAGGTATCAGTGATCATAAGGCTGTGACAGCACCTATGACGACGAGTTCTACAAGGAATGTTGAAAGGTAGGAAGATATATTTGCTCAGCAAGGGTGGCAGGATACAAATTTCAGATTATCTCAGCAGTCAGCGTCAAATATTCGGTGATGAGGACGAAGATGTGGAGAACAAATAGAAAAAATTCAATGGCATCCTTCAATATCCCCTAGACAAGTGTGTTCCGAGTAAGGTTTTAAGGAATGGGAAAGATCCACCATAGTTTAATAGCCGTGTTAGAAAAGCGCTACGTAAACAAAGAGCAATTCATCTCAGATTCAAGAGAAGTAAAAACCTAGGTGAACGAAGCGGAAATGAGCGTAAGGAGAACAATGAGACAAGCTTTCCATTATTTTGAAAGTAAGGCGTTGTTGATCGATCTGAGTTTTTCCCTGAGAGATTTTGGTCGTATGTAAAATCAGTAAGTGGGTCAAAATCATCTACTCATTCTCTCAGCGACCACATCGGCACCGAAACGGAAGATATCAGAGAGAAGACCGAAATACTGAATTAGGTCTTTCGAAGTTATTTCACCGCGCAAGATCTTAACACTGTCCATCCTTTCAATCGTCGTACGAACATCGAAGTGACAGATTTTGAGATAACCGATAGCGGAATTGAAAAGCAGGTACAATCGCTTAGTAGCGGAAAAGCTTCAGAACCAGGTGAAGTACCTATAAGGTTCTATAAAGATTATGCGAAAGAACTTGCTTCCCTTCTAGCAGTAACTTATCGTAGATCGCTTGAGCAATGAAAGGTACCTAACGACTGGAAAAAAGCGCAGGTCATTCACATTTTTAAGAAAGGCCGTAAGAGATCCACACAATTATAGACATATATCGTTGACGCAATTTGTTGTAGAACTATGGAACATGTTCTAAGCTCAAGAATTATGACGTTTTTGGAAAATGAACATCTCCTCTGTAAAAATCAACGTGGATTTCCCAAACACAGATCCTGCGAAATTCAGCTCGCTGTGTTCCTCCATCAGATCCACAGTACAACGGACAACGGCCCTCAGGTTGATGCCGTGTTCCTTGATTTCAATAACGCATTTGACACCGTCCCGCATTGCCCTTTAATTGAAAAAAACACGAGCTTACGGAGTATCAGAGCGGACCTGCGATTGGGTTCAAGACTTTCTTGCAGATAGAACTCAACACGCCGCTCTTAACGGAACTAAATTGACAGATGTAAAGGTAATATCCGGAGTACCAGAGGGAAGTGTGACAGGACCGTCGCTGTCTACAATATATATAAATTATGTAGTAGGAAGCGTCGGATGCTCCTTAAGGCTACTTGCAGATGCAATTGTCTATACCAAAGTAGCAACGCCAGAAGGTAGTAACAATTTGCAGAACGACCTGCAGAGATTTGATTAATGGTGCAGGGTCTGGCAGTTGACCCTGCACGTAAATAAATATAACATATTGAGCATACATAGGAAAAGAAATCCACTACAGTACAACTACACTATTGATGACAAACAGCTGGAGATAACATCTGCCGTAAAATATCTAGGCTTAACTAACCAGAGCGACCTTAAGTGGTATGACCATATAAAACAGATAGTGGGAAAAGCGGACACCAGACTCAGATTCATCGGAAGAACCTTAAGGAAATGTAACTCGCGCACGAAAGAAGTGGCTTATAAGGCAGTTGTTCGCCCGATTCTTGAGTACTGTTCATCTACCTGGGATTCCTGTCAGGGAGGACTGGTAGAGAAGATCCAACGAAGAACTGTGCGTTTCGTCACGGGATCGTGTAACTGGCGAGAGAGCTTTACGCAGATGCTAAGCAAACTCCACTGGCAGACATTACAAGAGAGGCATTGTGCATCACGGGGAGATTTGCTATTGAAATATCGGGACAGAACTTTTCAGGAGGAGTCGGACAACATATTAATTCCCCCCCCCCCCCCCCCCCCCCCCGCCCTCACATACAACTCGCGTATTAACGACGGCGAGAAAATTCGAGAAATTAGAGCCAATGCAGAGGCTTACCGACAATCATTCTTCCCAAGCACTATTCGCGAGTGGAACAGAATTGGAGGGATCAAATAGTGGCACCAAAAGTACCCTTCGCCATACACCATTAGATGGCTTGCGGAGTATGATTTAGATGAAATGGGAACGCCAGTGCAAATTTTGCTGCCAGGAATTCAGTAAAGGCAGAACAGATGTGCAAAGCAAGCTTATGTCGTTGTGGCCATTTACTTTCACCTCAGATGACAACGAGTGTTCTGTTGAAAAGTAGGTTCAAGGAAATTGTGATAGGAGAGCTAGTATTTTCTGTACGCATAAATGATCTGATGAACAGAGTGGGCAGCCATCTGCGGTTGTTTGCTGATGATGCTGTGGGGTACGGTAAGGTGTCGACTTTGAATGACTGTAGGAAAATACAAGACGACTTAGAGAAAATTTTCGGTTGGTGGGATGAACGGCAGCTAGCTCTAAATGTGGAAAAATGTAAGTTAATGCGGATGGGTAGGAAGAACAACCGTATAATGTTCGAGTACAGCATTACTAATGTGCTACTTGACACAATCAGGTCCATTAAATTTCCAGGCATTATGTTGCAAAGTGATATGAAATTGGATGAGAATGTAAGGATTATAGTGGAGATGGCGAATGGTCGTCTTCGGTTTACTTGGAGAGTTTTATTAAAGTGTAGTTTATCCGCAAAGGGGGCTGCATGCAGAACACTAGTGCGACCCATTCTTGACTCCTGCTGGAGTGTTTGGGATCCCCAGCAGGTCAGATTAAAGCAAGACATCGAAGCAATTCAGAGGCAGGCTGCTAGATTTGTTACTGGTAGGTTCGAATAACACACAGGTATCACGGATATGCTTCGGGAACTCATACGGTAATACCTGGAGGGCAGCCGAAGCTCTTTTCGAGAAACTCTATTGAAAAAATTTAGAGAACCGGTTGACTGTAGAACGGTTCTACTGCCGCCAACATACATTTTGCGTAAGGTCCATGAAGTTAAGAGAAATTAATCCTTGTATGAGGGGCATATAGATAGATATTTCTCCCTCGACATATATGCGAGTGGAGCAGGGAATGACTAGTACCGGTACGAGGTATCCTCCACCAATCGCCGTACGGTGATTTGCGGAGTATGTACATAGATGTGTAGATGCAGAAGGGCACCTCTGTCCGAGAAAGTTCAGCTGCCGCCGATTCTTGGGTGACGGATTCTGTGGTGTTGGCGGGAGCTGGTAGCGGCGTAAGCGGGGGAAGTAGTTGCAACTTCATCGGTTGCCATCGCTGGTATTTGTCGACCTCCTGTTGGCTCCTAAAACGAGGGCGATTGATAGCCGTTGTAGGCAGGGTGATTCACAGGCTTTCTCCGAGCACGGTTGTGGAAGCCAGGCCCAGTCGGCTGCTTAGGGGAGGGGGGCAGAGCTATGCCTCTCTGGGGTCGGAGCAGATTTCGATGCCTGACGATGAGCTCCTGTGGTCTGCCGCAACCACAAACATTTGTCGTCCGCTATTGTCGATGACGATGCCTTGGGTCCATCAGAGGCTCCGGTCGAAAGTGTGGACTCAGTCGTGGGGGTTCTCGCTGTAACACGTCTGTGTGTGAGGACTGTGGGTGCGCCGAGTTGGGTGCACCAAGTCGAAGAGGGCGCAGGGTCTGTGACCGTGTAAAATTTTGACCCGATTACATTCATTTATTGGACTGGATCGATAGATTGCAAGGAAACTGCTGGCTGCTTCCGCAGAATCGCCTGTGGTCATTATCTTGCGTATTTGCGTTTCGAAGGTGCTGAAAATTCGCTCGGCTCCCGAATTTGACGCTGGATGGAAAGGGACCCCGGTAAGATTCTCAGTACCTTTGATTGTATGAAATTCATGAACGTAGATGCCTTGAACTGAGAGCCGTTGTCGAAAACCAGAATGTAAGGTACCGCCTCTATTGCAAAAATGATGGAGAGGGCACGGAAGGTGGTGGTGATAGCCATATGTGCCACATATGGAAGGTGAGAGAGGACGTCGAGAACTAGCAACCACATTGCACCTTGGAATGGCCAGGCTAAATCACTATGCACTCTTTCCTAGGATTCGTCAGGGCACGGTCAAGGGCTGACTGATTGTAAAAATGGCTCTGAGCACTATGGAACTTAACATCTGAGGTCATCAGTCCCCTAGAACTTAGAACTACTTAAACCTAACTAACCTAAGGACATCACACATCCATGCCCGAGGCAGGATTCGAACCTGCGACCGTAGCGGTCGCGCGGTTCCAGACTGAAGCGCCTAGAACCGCTCGGCCACTCCGGCCGGCGACTGATTGTAGACGCAGACCTAGCAATTCCGGACCATGACTCTATGCCAGCTGCCAATACGTATAACTTGGATCCTCAGTGCAGCGAAGCAGCTTAAAATAATAAAGGCAAGTTTTTCAGTGCAGATAGTATACCAGTTAGGTTTCTTTTAGTGTGCACTGATAAAACAGCCCCGTACTAAGCAATCATATATAATCGGCTTGCTCGACGCAATATCCGTACGAAAGACTGGAAAATTGCGCAGGTCACATCAATACTCAAGAATTGTCATCGTTTTACAGTTCGGTTTTGGAGCATATACTGTGTTCGAACATTATGAATTAGCTCCAAGGAAAGTAGCCAACGTGGATTCAGAAAACCTCGTTCTTCTGAAGGACAGATAGCTCTTTATTCTTACGAAGTAATGAGTGCTACCCACAGGGGCTCTCAAATTGCTTTCATATTTTTAGATTTCTAAAAGGCTTTTGTCACCGTTCCTCACAAGAGACTTGTAATCAGATTGTTTGCAGATAGAGTATTGCTTCAGTTGTGCGACTGGATTCATGATTTCCTTCGAAAAGGTCACATCTCGTAGTAATTAAAGGAAAATTATCGAGTACAACAAAATCGTTCCCCAAGCAAGTGTTAGATAACCTCTGCCGTTTCTAATGTACGTAAAAGATTTATGAGGCCTGTGCGCCCAGTTAGATTGTTTCCGGATGATGCTGTCATTTGCCGTCTACTAAAGTCAATAGAAGATGAAAAACAATTAGAAAATGACTAAGACACGATTTATGTATGGTGCGGAGAAATCCGTTAAATTTCGGTTACACGATGAAGCTCTAATTAAATGTAGTACTGTAGTTTACTTATTCAATGTTTACCATTAGATATCAGTTTAATTTTTCGTCAAAAGTAATCCTAAACCATATTCTGAAATAGCGTTTCGTTTCCCCACTAGGCAGTGCCACAAGTTCCTCCAAAAATCGTAACACAACACACACACAAATGTAATACTTACTAATGTAAATCCACCCGATGATGGAGTTTAAACCTTCGAAACGCGTCGTGGAAATAAATAAAACGGTGACTGGTAACAGTGAACTTGTTGTTTCATTTAATGTCAGTAACAGTCACGGTAAAGCCTAACCTAAAAATGTTCGCATTTAAAGTTAAACGATGAAGCTCACAAATTTAAGGCCCTCCATTCGACTAAATACCCAGGAATACAATATCAAACTGGAACCATCACAAAGATAATATTATGGGGAAGGCAAACCAAAGAATATGTTTTATAGGCAGAATGCTTACAAGACGCAACAGGTCTACTAAAGAGACTGCCTGCGCTACGTTTGTTCGTCCTCTGCTAGGTGTGCTGTGCTGCAAGGGTTTCTTAACAAATAGGATTAACAGAGAACAACGTAAAACCTCAAAGAATTGCAGCTTGTTTTGCATTACTGCGAAATGAGGGAGAGAGGGTGATCGATAAGACAAGCGAGTTCGGAAGACAATCAATAAATCAGAGGCTTGTTTCGTTGCGGCGAGATCTTTTCACCAAATTTCAATCACCGGCTTTCTTCCGTGAATTTGACAATATTTTATTGTGAACAGCCTACATAGGGAGAAACGATCATAGTACAATAAGAGAAATCGGAGCTTGTACAGGAAGATGTAAGTATTTATTTTTCCCACGCGCTATTGGAGAATGGAATGGAAGAGAAACAGCCTGAACGTGTTTCGAAGAGCCCTCTGACAGATACTTGAGTGTGAACTGCAGAGTAATCAGTTAGACGTGGATGTCAACATCAGGTCTACACACAACGCAGCGCTGTTGCTTTGAATCTGCATGTTAACCAGTGTGCGATGTGGAGGAACTTCAGTATTCCGGGCGGAGTGTGGTTAGAATTACCACCCGGCATTGAGATTCGTCTGTGGCCAACAATGAGACACCATCAGTTGCGTAAAGCCGGCGGCGTAACGAGAAATATACACGCCTTGCTGGGTCTGCGACCTTCAGAGGGCGTTCCGGCCGACCCTGCAATACAGCAGACAACACCCTGCGGAGGACCGGATTACGGCCTGTTCCCGTCGCTAGTTGGTGCGCCGTAATTGGGAATTCATCGAGGGTGCGTCGCTGATTGGCGTCCAAGTCAAAATACAGGCCTTAGAGCCTGTGAAACTCTGCATCTGGATCACACGGCGTATAACCTGTTTTTGTACATGTAGTACACTACAATTGACGAGGTTCTAACTCCAACAAGGTTTTAGTGAGCCAAAGACGATTCCCTACAACTTTATAACATGAGCAGCCAGAGATGTTGAAATTCAAGGTATACTGAATTTAAATAAAACCGCAAACAGCTGTTAATTTATCATTTTTTCACACAACCGGTATCGCTGCGTTAAAGCAGAATCAGGTGATGTCACATAGGAAGAAAAGCATTCTAGTAATCTAAATATTTAAAACTTAAGGAAAACCAATAAAAAATCCTAATGAAAAGTACTTACAACAGTGTCACATAAATTAGCACAAGGAGACACCTGCAAAATTCGTCGTCACGGAATCCAACCCCATGAAGAGCGGAAGTTGTCAGCAAAAAATAACCGGCAAAGCACTGGGGCGAATAGTGCAGGGGACGAGGCACTAAGGCAAAACTAACAGTAGCTAAATGTAATAAATATGATTAAATTGTAGTAACAGAAGCATAAAACAGTACTTAAATAGTATCATAAGTAGAAAGTCCGTCTGAGAAACGTAACCCGTGAACCAACACCGTTACTACAAAGACAAAAACTTTCAAAATGAAAAAGGTACGCAAGATTAAAATTGGTAGCGAGAAGTTAATTAAGCTATTGGGCCTACATGTACATCCATGTGCAAACTGAATGCAGGCGAAGGATCGAAACTATTAAAAACCTTATAAGTTTATAAACCTTTTTTAAGACACTCACCAAGAACAAACTAGTGGGAACCCAGAATGAACGTATTAGATAGCAGAAGTCCCCATTTATAATGGAATAGCCAGGAGACCAGAGTAACAAATTAATAAACCGCCTAATATAACTTGAATGTCCTAATATACTAATTTACGAGACTTGTATACGCTGTACGTGATTGTCACGAGGGTAAAGCGAGCAGCTGTATACTAAACTGGTAGGTATCGCCCGATTTTTAATCTTGAATAACTGTTTCCTTTTGAAGATCTTTATCTTTGAAGCAACGGGGCTCATTAATGGGTTACGTACCTCAGACAGACTGTCTACTACTGGTATTTTACAAATAGCTGACACTGTCACCTGGAGAGCTATCGATAAATTCAATATAGAAAAAGCTTTTGATATGAAGTTTTTGATTCCCTTGAACTCGTATATTGTTCACTGGATTACTGGTTTCTACAGGAATAAGATCCCATCTTCAGATCCACAGAGTACATCATGATTTCATAACCTGTACTCTGTTGATCTGAAGATGCTAGTTTAGTCCTGCCGTAACTAGTAATCCAGTATACATACATGCGGTCAAGGCAATAACAAAGTTCATATCAGAAGCTTTTTTTACATTGGTGGTATCTTATGTAATGCATCTTGTAATACAATTTAAGCATATTTGTTACGTTTTTTCGTCATAGTGCATCATCCCCTCATCCCCAGCACTATTCGCCCCAATGGTCTGCCAGTTACTACGTGGGGTTGGATTATGTGACTACGAACGTTGGGAGGAGGGGGGGGGGGGGGCATCGCTGTGTGCTTATCTACGTGTAAGTAATTTTCATTTATATTTATTTTTATTGGTTGTCCTTAATTTTTTGGTTATATAGGCTACAACGATACTTTCCTTTCTATGTAGTATCACCTGAAGACGCTACTTTAACTCAGCGAAACCGGTCGTCGAATAAATCAAGTAACCGCTGTTTGAGGTTTTATTCGAGTTCAGTTTACCAAAGATAATTGCCTGATCAGTCCTTGTATAAATTTGTGTTTAGGGCAATGGGGATTTTATACTTGAAATTAAGATCGCGCCTAGTGCAAACTAGACCATGTCAAGTCTCATGGAAGAAATGCGTTGAACCTTAACGTATGGCATTGTGTGCCCGACCAGGCAGTGTACCATGTGGGCCACTATTTATCCAGATGGTGCAAAGGAGAGTTGTTTTGAACCTTTTGTACCCCATATATCTAACGTGGCACTACAGCTTTTGACATGAGCCGTTTGGTTTTGTCTCCTTTGGTTCTGGAACTATTAGTTATGGTTGCGTCTTCCTTACTATCTTCGCTGTGGGGTCACTTTTCAGTACGTTGAATGGGATCACTCAGCAACTCGTTCCCTTTAGCTTCATACGTTGTACTCCACATTATTACTTTGGAGTTTCCTTTGTTCGGCTGTAAGGTTACAGTTATCACATTCTTGAGGCCTTTGAAGGACGCTCTTTCTCCATGCGATAGACACTGGTCAGCCAGAATATTACGAGGTGCATTGAAGTTCTAACGCCCCCGATTTTTTTTCTCCGGACTGGAAAGAGAAACATGCGCATTGTTTTAAAATGAGGCCGCGTTCATTGTCAATACAACCCAGAGATGGCAGCACCGTACGGCAGATGGAATTTTACCGCCAGCGGCGAGAATGAGAACTGTTTTAAATATTAAAATGGCGACGTTTTCCTTACTTGAACAGCGTGCAATCATTCGTTTTCTGAATTTGCGTGGTGTGAAACCAATTGAAATTCATCGAAAGTTGAAGGAGACATGTGGTGATGGAGTTAAGGATGTGTCGAAAGTGCGTTCGTGGGTGCGACAGTTTAATGAAGGCAGAACATCGTGTAGCAACAGACCGAAACAACCTCGGGCTCGCACAAGCCCGTCTGACGACATGATCGAGAAAGTGGAGAGAATTGTTTTGGGGGATTGCTGAATGACTGATGAACAGATCGCCTCCAGAGTTGGCATTTCTGTGGGTTCTGTGCACACAGTCCTGCATGACGACCTGAAACTGCGAAAAGTGTCATCCAGGTGGATGCCATGAATGCTGACGGACGACCACATGGCTGCCCGTGTGGCATGTTTCCAAGCAATGTTGACGCGCAACGACAGCATGAATGGGACTTTCTTTTCGTCGGTTGTGACAATGAATGAGACGTGGATGCCATTTTTCAATCCAGAAATAAAGCGCCAGTCAGCTCAATGGAAGCACACAGACTCACCGCCACCAAAAAAATTTCGGGTAACCGCCAGTGCTGAAAAAATGATGGTGTCCATGTTCTGGGACAGCGAGGGCGTAATCCTTACCCATTGCGTTCCAAAGGGCACTACGGTAACAGATGCAGCCTACGAAAATGTTTTGAAGAACAAATTCCTTCCTGCACTGCAACAAAATCGTCCGGGAAGGGCTGCGCGTATGCTGTTTCACCAAGACAACGCACCCGCACATCGAGCTATCGTTACGCAACAGTTTCTTCGTGATAACAACTTTGAAGTGATTCCTCATGCTCCCTACTCACCTGACCTGGCTCCTAGTGACTTTTGGCTTTTTCCAACAATGAAAGACACTCTCCGTGGCCGCACATTCACCAGCCGTGCTGCTATTGCCTCAGCGATTTTCCAGTGGTCAAAACAGACTCCTAAAGAAGCCTTCGCCGCTGCCATGGTATCATGGCGTCAGCGTTGTGAAAAATGTGCACGTCTGCAGGGTGATTACGTCGAGAAGTAACACCAGTTTCATCGATTTCGGGTGAGTAGTTAATTAGAAAAAAAATCGGAGGCCTTAGAACTTGAATGCACCTCGTATGACCATCGGCTACTATCTATATAAGTCCGTCCAGGCGGTAGTGATGTCAACTGCAAAGGAATGACGGCTAGTCAGACACACGCTCGGTACATGTAGTATCAGTGAGCGAGCTATCGTGTGTAGAATGGAGAATGTGCGTTATCTGTTAAAAGTTGATGTAGGGTAGATCTTGGTGGCCCGGAGTATTTCTGAAACTGTACGATTTGTCGGGAGTTCGAGGAGTGCTGAATGGGTGTGTTCAACATGTGGCGAAACCAATGTGAAACCGCGTTTAGACATCATGGGGTGGGGCGGCCACCTCTCATTATAGATGTCGGACAAGGTGAGCTGGACAGATTGGCAAAACAGGACAGGCGGCGAACTCTGGCGGAAATAACATCAGACTTTTATGCTGGGCAGAGTACGAGTGTGTCTGAACACACAGTGCAGAGAACACTCCTAACGATGGGCCTCCGCAGCCGACGGCCCATGCATGTGCCAACGTTAACACCACAACATATGCAACTACGACTGGAATGGGTATGTAACCATCGCCACTGTACGTTGGCGCTGAGGCAGAGCGTTGCATGGCCTGATAAATCCCCATACCTTGTTCATCATCATACCGTTGTGAGGGCGCGAATCCGTCGTCTTTCAGGAGAACAGCTCCCTGACACTAGTACCACGGGAAGGAGGCAAGCTGGCGGCGGCTCGATTATGCTGTGGGGAACACTGATGTAGGCATCCATGGGGCCAGTGTGTAATCTCCTCCCTCCTTCCTGATTCCTTCTTTCTCCACATTAAACAATGTCCAGTCCAAGTAATCAATAAGCAAAGTCTTTTATGAAGATTTGAGAGCAGTGAAGATTATAATAAACTTTCAAGTTTACTTAGCTTGTCATGTGCAGATGGCTCCAATTCTTCTTGTCTAGGGGTCTGATTCTTGAAACTGAAAATCTCAATCACGGTTGGTTTGAACTAAATGAATTTGAAGATAGTTGTTGCAGCATTTTCTACTTAAATACATTTTCTCACACTGTAGTATATCATATAGTATTTTCATTTTTCACATTACAAAGCCGAAATTACATTATTTGCACAAAAATACGTCCTATCACATCAGAGGCAACCTTACGACTCCCACACTCAGCGGAAATAATATTCCAAAGTGTTTACAATTTTTCTTAAATGGACTTCTACTGCTATCCGTTGGATTATTAATTTAGATTATTATTTCATAAATGAATCCAGAAATAAACATAGTAAACAGTACAGGATTGCGTAATTAATACTGGAAATTTTAAGTGTGCCATTAATTCGTAATTCAAATGTTTCTAAAAAAAAATAATTTTAACTGTGCATTCAGTAGTTATCGATTATAACATCGAGACTAAAGTATTTTATAAAGTAATTCCTTTTCATAAATTTTAGCTTGAAATATAGCATACTGTATATGAAATTGTATGAAAGTTTTCAGAAAAGTAACTGAGGCAATAGTGGCCTGTCCAAAATTCGAAACATAATACTGATATCGACAACTACTGTTGAGGACAGGTAATGCTAGACGTGGATGTCCCGCTATAAGTGGAGATCGTGCGAGGCACCATGACGGTAAAAGCAGTAGCGTGCACTAGTTACAGACCACGTACATCTCTTCATTACTATCATGTTTTCCGACGATAGCGACATTTTTCAGTAACTAATGCTCCATGTCGTAAGGCCAAAAATGCGATGGAGTGGTTCGAGGAACACAGGGGCGAGTTGCAATTGACGTGCTGGCCCTCCAGGTCGCCAGACGTGAACTCAATCAAACACATCTGGGATGTGATTGAATGCGGCGTCAGATCTCATCGCCCCGCTCCTCGGAATTAACAGGAATTAGCTGACTTGTGTGTGCGGATGTGGTACCAAGTCCCTCTAGCGATCTACTAAGACCTCTTTGCTTCTATGCCACGACGCTTCGCTTCTGTTAGCCCTGCCAACGGTGAGACATACCCGCTGTTAGGTAGGTGGTAGCAATGTTCTGTCTGATCAGTGTGCTCCGCTTCGGTGACTTGCGTGCCGCAGGATCCTAGACGCTTCTTGTTGGATCTTCCGGCGCGATACTCCATCGCATTGTATAGAGTCTTCTACTTGGGTGCCACTGAATAATTTGAAGCCTTACAGAGCACATCTGTAGTTGCTTTGCTCGCGGTCTGTATTGATAACCACAGTGAGAGACGAATCCAGTTTAAACTACTGGGAAGTGCCAAGCCTCCCCTGGCCTGCTTCTCCTAGATTCTTTTCTGTTTGCGATATGCAAATCTAAAGATTAACTCGACAACTCACGTACAGACGATCGATTCTTTCTCTTATTAAATAAGAGAGTAGTAGCGTTGAGCGCAAGTTCAGATGACATTCTTCTTCTCTAATAAACAATATGGGCTTATGTAGAGATCTGATTCTCCCTGTGAACCAGTTTTGGCAAGCTATGAGACATGGGTGCCCGGAAAGCGGCACGGCCGACAGCGTACGGTACGGGCAGGCGGAGGAGAGAGCGTTGGACGCTGCAGGTACATCTACATCTACACGGATGCTCTGCAGATCACATTTAAGTGCCTGGCAGAGGGTTCATCGAACCACTTCACAACTCTCTATTATTCCAATCTCGTATATCGCGCGGAAAAAAACGAGCACCTATAGCTTTCCGTACGAGCTCTGATTTCCCTTGTTTTATCGTGGTAATCGTTTCTCCCTATGTAGGTCTATGTCAACAAAATATTTTCACATTCGGAGGAGAAAGTTGGTGATTGGAATTTCGTTAGAAGATTCCGTCGCAACGACAACCGCCTTTCTTTTAATGGTGTCCGGCCCAAATTCCGTATCATTTCAGTAACACTCTATTCCTTATTTCGCGGTAATACAAAACGTGTTGCCCTTCTTTGAACTTTTTGGATGTACTCCGTCAGTCCTATCTGGTAGGGGCCCCACCGTACAGCAGTATTCTAAACGACGACGGACAAGCGTAGTGTAGGCAGCCTTCCTTAGTAGATCTGTCACTTTTTCTAAGTGTCCTGCCAATAAAACTTTGGTTAGCCTTCCCTACAACATTTTCTATGTGTTCCTTCCAATTTAAGTTGTTCGTAATTGTAGCTGGTGTGGCGATTGCACACTCCAACCTTGTATGCCAGTAACACAACCAGTTTTTAGTTCAATACTTCTTTATTGATTACACGTACACATGAATTTATCAGCAGTAATAAACAATCAACAACATTTGCATATCAAGGCCCTATCCACAATTAGTATTTACAATATTACCCGTCACACTTGTGACAACGGTCCCTTTACGTGCCGGTAACAACAACCAAAATAATATATGAAATAGATTTACAATACCGGCTATCGCCTTTCTCACTCACTTTTACACTTACTGAAAAGGTAAAATTAATTTGGTGCTATCTGACCTCAAGGGTACTATTGATTGTTCTGTTTACACTTAGCATTCTACTACACTCAACGTCCGGAAGATTGTAGACTTAAGGCAAAACGTCAATTTGATGAACATGTGATGGAGGCGAGCACACGATCCAAAGGGCGAACTTGTACTCAACTTTGGGCAGTAGGAAATCTTCTGCCTAAAACAAGCCTCTCGTTGAATGGAATAGAGAAATCACGCGTTAACCGGGTCCGGACGGCCCTGAGTTCAAATCCTGGGATTTCTGTCACACTGCAACCTCGCGGGGCGGGGTTTTGTTCACGTCGTCCACTATACACGTTGGTGGAAACAGGAAATCATGAGCGGCAAACACACTGTAGTATATACAAGTTACACACACACACACACACATATATATATATATATATATATGTCCTTTGACTCCCACAAAAAAATTATATCTAGATACTACGTGAAAAGATGTCAGTCCACACCTAATAACTTAAGGTCCATCTTACAAGATAATCTGTCTTTGCTGAATGGCTGACACCGCATAAATCAAACGTGCAGTACCTAACGTGACAATCAACCTTCAGATATGTATTTGAATTTGCAATAGAAAACTAATGTCACTTCAATAGGTCACTAATGCGATAAGCACGGCTCCTATGGCCACAGACCAAAATACACACGAACTCTATCCGACCATAAAACAAAATGTGACATAGCTGTTTATATACTTTCCGGGATGCGAGGTCGTGGTCCAAGAACTTTTCTGCTCCTTACGTTTCGTCCAGGACTGCGCTGGACTTCCTCAGAGGCGCTGCTCCGCTGAGTCTTGCCGACTGACTGGTCGGGTGTCTGAGAGCGACTTATATATTGTAAGAAAGAGGGGCGTGGTTCAGGTGACACGTGATGAGCAGTGATAATCCATAGCAAAGTACCGACTTCGACTATCGATTACCACCTTGTCAAAGATAAAAATTGTTAGCAGTTTTGTAGAGCCACTGTCCATATATCGCTAAGTTTCATAGCCTCCTCTTTCCTATTAAAATTATCGTTATGTTTATAAATTTCGATAGCTTCTCTATAAAGCCGTGGGTAGTAATTTAACGTTGTAGATAAAACTTCGGTATCCGAAAACTTCACTTGGTGGTTGCCTGGTTGAAGAGCATGTTCCGCTACAGCTGACTTTTCTATTTTTCCAAGTCGACAAAGACTTTTATGCTCTTTCAGTCGCGTGTTTACGCTTCTTTTGGTAGTACCAATGTAAACTTTGCCACAGGTACATGGAATTTTATACACACCACATGTCGACAGAGGAGGGCGCTTATCCTTCACAGATCGTAGTACTTGACTTATTTTCTTAGTTGGTTTAAAGATCGGTTTTATGTCATGTTTTCGTAAAATCTTACCGATCCGATCTGTTACTTTTTTAATAAAAGGGAGAACTACTGTATTTTTCTGTTGTTGTGGTTCATTCTTATCTTTTGGGTTTCTGTTCCTTGGACGCAAAATTCTATCTATCTCTTTTCTTGAGTAGCCGTTTTTTTCAAAAGCCTGCTTCAGATGTTTCACTTCAGCATCAAAATGTTCAGGTGTACATATCCGTTCCGCTCGATCGACGAGACTTTTTATGACACCTCTTTTTTGTTGAGGATGATGATTAGAATTTTTATGTAAATATCTATCCGTATGTGTTGCCTTCCGAAAAACTTTATATTCCAAGCTTCTATCGTGCCGTCTCATAACTAAGACATCCAAGAAAGATATTCTGTTTTCCTTTTCTATTTCCATGGTAAACTGTATTTTTGGGTGAATTTTATTTAGATAATCAAAGAAATCGTCCAAGGCCTTTCTGCCATGGGACCAAACCACAAATGTGTCATCTACATATCGATACCAACGAGATGGTTTGTTATTAGCTTTGTCTAGGGCTGATTGTTCATATTTCTCCATATAAAGATTGGCAATCGCAGGGCCTAATGGATTACCCATTGCTACTCCATCAATTTGTTCATAAAATTCATTATCCCACTGGAACTGACTTGATGTAAGGCAATGTTTGAAAAGAACGGTCAAATCTTCTGGAAAAATATCCGCTATGAAAATCATAACTTCGTTAACAGGAATCATTGTGAATTAGGACACAATGTCAAAACTTACAAGAATATCTTCAGGGGCCAGAGTTAGTCCCTCTAGTTTTGTAATAAAATGACGCGAGTCTTTTATATAAGAGTCAGTTTTTCCAATCAATGGTTGTAAACGAGTTGTTAAATATCTTGCTATTTCATGAGTGGGAGAATTAATGGCACTGACTATGGGTCTTAAAGGAAAATCTATTTTATGAATTTTAGGTACACCATACAATCGAGGACACATAGCTTCACTTTTCAATAACGTTCTTTTATCTTCCTTTCGGATAGAGGTAGATGACTTAATCAAATTATTTGTTTTCCTAAGTACACTGGCTGTAGGATCCCTCGCAAGTTTTTTATACTGTCCTGACGTTAAAAGGTTCAAAATTTTCCTTCGGTAATCTTCTGTATTCATAACAACAGTAGCGTTCCCTTTATCTGCGGGAAGAACGACTATTTCTTCATCTGTATTCAAATCCTTAAGAGCCTTCCTCTCACCTTTTGTTAAATTACTTTCTAAAGGTCTGCTGTGGCTTAAAACTCTAGTGGTTTCAATTCGAATTGCATTCGCGGTTGCCTTAGGGAGATTCCGTATACCTGCTTCTATATTCGCGATAATATCTTCAAGTGGTACTTTTATAGGTGTTATAGCGTAATTTCCTCCTTTTGCAAGGACAGAAATCTCGTCTTGAGATAACACTTTCTTTGACTTGTTTATAACAGTATCAGTCATCATCGTATTACTTGTAGTTGTTACATTAGCTTGTAACTTTCCAAACTTTTTCTTATGTCTACTAGTAGTCATTTCTATCGTAGCTTCCATAGTTGTAAACGTAAGATAATCAATTTTATTCCACAGGTCTATCTGTATCTTACAAGCTAAGAATAAATGAAGCTTCAGTAACTCACAGTCAACAGAATCCATTTCTCGTCTTGTGTAATGTATCCTTTCTCGAAGTAATGCTCTTTCTGTATAATCATAAATCCGGTGTACACGAGCTGTCTGGAACATCCTCTTCAGCTTTAAGAAGTTCGGTATAGAAGACGAGTCTCTACAACGTAACAAAAAAGTTAAAGTACAAATTAAATGTGCTCTCTTCTTACGTAAAAATTCCAGGCGTCTAACTGATTTTGAGAAATCCTCCCCGTAGAGTCTTCTGATTGTAGAATGAAGGCTTTCACGACCGGTTGACATGGCTGTTTATATACTTTCCGGGATGCGAGGTCGTGGTCCAAGAACTTTTCTGCTCCTTACGTTTCGTCCAGGACTGCGCTGGACTTCCTCAGAGGCGCTGCTCCGCTGAGTCTTGCCGACTGACTGGTCGGGTGTCTGAGAGCGACTTATATATTGTAAGAAAGAGGGGCGTGGTTCAGGTGACACGTGATGAGCAGTGATAATCCATAGCAAAGTACCGACTTCGACTATCGATTACCACCTTGTCAAAGATAAAAATTGTTAGCAGTTTTGTAGAGCCACTGTCCATATATCGCTAAGTTTCATAGCCTCCTCTTTCCTATTAAAATTATCGTTATGTTTATAAATTTCGATAGCTTCTCTATAAAGCCGTGGGTAGTAATTTAACGTTGTAGATAAAACTTCGGTATCCGAAAACTTCACTTGGTGGTTGCCTGGTTGAAGAGCATGTTCCGCTACAGCTGACTTTTCTATTTTTCCAAGTCGACAAAGACTTTTATGCTCTTTCAGTCGCGTGTTTACGCTTCTTTTGGTAGTACCAATGTAAACTTTGCCACAGGTACATGGAATTTTATACACACCACATGTCGACAGAGGAGGGCGCTTATCCTTCACAGATCGTAGTACTTGACTTATTTTCTTAGTTGGTTTAAAGATCGGTTTTATGTCATGTTTTCGTAAAATCTTACCGATCCGATCTGTTACTTTTTTAATAAAAGGGAGAACTACTGTATTTTTCTGTTGTTGTGGTTCATTCTTATCTTTTGGGTTTCTGTTCCTTGGACGCAAAATTCTATCTATCTCTTTTCTTGAGTAGCCGTTTTTTTCAAAAGCCTGCTTCAGATGTTTCACTTCAGCATCAAAATGTTCAGGTGTACATATCCGTTCCGCTCGATCGACGAGACTTTTTATGACACCTCTTTTTTGTTGAGGATGATGATTAGAATTTTTATGTAAATATCTATCGCTATGAAACTTAGCGATATATGGACAGTGGCTCTACAAAACTGCTAACAATTTTTATCTTTGACAAGGTGGTAATCGATAGTCGAAGTCGGTACTTTGCTATGGATTATCACTGCTCATCACGTGTCACCTGAACCACGCCCCTCTTTCTTACAATATATAAGTCGCTCTCAGACACCCGACCAGTCAGTCGGCAAGACTCAGCGGAGCAGCGCCTCTGAGGAAGTCCAGCGCAGTCCTGGACGAAACGTAAGGAGCAGAAAAGTTCTTGGACCACGACCTCGCATCCCGGAAAGTATATAAACAGCCATGTCAACCGGTCGTGAAAGCCTTCATTCTACAAAATGTGACATAAATTCATCATGGCCACTTGCCTTCCACGCACACTAGAAATGATTAAGAAACAACAACTACCACTAATTCGTAAAACCAGAATATTCTAAATCTGTAACTAATTTAAGAAATGACGTTCAAGTGAACCAGCTACCTTCAGCGTGCCACTAACCACCAAATCCAAACTTACAAAGGCGAGGCGCTATTTCTAGCCACTTTAGTAACATAATTTCATGGCCCTTCCAGAACGTAACTCGCTTCGCCACCACTGTAGTAAATGTTTTGCTGACCACTAGCACGAGTAACTGCAGCAGTCAACGGTCCTTAAGTACACAATTATATTGACTATATATAGAAGGAGGAACCCAGCACAAAAGTTTGGCGATTAATTTTTTCTTCTTCATGTGAAATTCGCACGCCATCCATCCACATAGCTCTCGAGGTATTAGCAAATCCTGGTCGCCACTGGCCAACCGTGTCAAAAAAACTTTAATACTTTCCGGCAGCAGCCCATGCTTCTTCGTTGCTCCAACTCAACTGGCCCCCACGGCATACGGCCGTGCCACGTGACATGGCGTCGCCCACTCCCCACAACGACGACGTCGAAAGCACGCCACGTCACAGACTGACTCGGCTCATGCGCGGACCCACTCTCCTCGACTTGCGCACGCGCGCCACCACGAATAGCCTGCCCCAAAGACGCAAAGAGAACAAGGCACAGGGACAACGATCGAAGATGGAATTAAGAATCGATATCACCTGGCGCCAGAAACCCACCGGCTCAGTAATTCCTAGGTATTTAGTAGAATTTACGGTCTTTAAATTTGACTGATTTATCGAGTAATCGAAGTTTAACGAATTCCTTTTAGCATTCGTGTGGATAACCTCATACTTTTCATTATTTAGGAACAACTGCCAATTTTCGCACCATACAGATATCTTTTCTAATTCATTATGAAAGTTGTTTTGATCTTCTGATGACTGTATTGGTCGATAAACGACAGCGTCATCTGCAAACACTCTAAGGCGGCTGCTCAGATTGTCTCCCAGATCGTTTATGCAGATAACGAGCAGCAAAAGGCCTATAACACTACCTTGGTGAACGCCAGAAATCTCTTCTGTTTTACTGTATGACTTCCGTCAGTTACTACGAACTGTGACCTCTCTGACAGGAAATCACAAATCCAGTCACATAATTGAGACGATTTTAAATAAGCACGCAATTTCACTACCAGCCGCTTGTGTGGTACAGTGTCAAAAGCCTTCCGGAAATCCAGAAATACGGAATCGATCTGAAATCCCTTATCAATAGAACTCAACACTTCATGTGAATAAAGAGCTAGTTATGTTTCACACGAACGATGTTTTCTAAACCCGTGTTAGCTCTGTGTCAATAGACCGTTTTCTTCGAGACAATTCATAATGTTCGAACACAGCATATGTTCCAAAATCCTGCTGCTTATCGACGTTAACGATATGTGGCCTGTAATTAAGTGGATTACTCCTGCTACATTTCTAAAATATTAGTGTGACCTGTGCAGTTTTCCAGTCTTTGGGAACGGATTTTTCTTCGAGCGAACGGTTGTATATGATTGTTAAGTATGGAGCTAATGCATCAGCATACTCTGAAAGGAACCTAATTGGTATACAGTCTGGACCAGAAGACTTGCTTTTATTAAGTGATTTAAGTTGCTTCACTACTCCAAGGATATTTAGTTCTACGCTACTCGTGTTGGCAGGCAGAATGCACTCAGCGCGGAGCGATTTCAGCAGCTAAGGAACAACAGTGGTAGCCTCACCTGTATTTAAGATCGAACCGTAGTGAATCTTTCCAGCAAAGAAGCTATCTACTTTTTTCCGGTTATCTCCAACACGAAAACGTGGACTGTTTTATAAGCTCTGTTAGCCACGCAGCAAATTCAATGAAGACGGGACTGAAGGGGCCGCATTTCTGTGGACACCTATTTTTTCCCCTGGTCTGAAAGCGTGTAAAAACATTCCGAAAGACATAGTGTGAGTCGGTTTGTGCCATCCGGTGCAGAGGCAACTTGCGAGCGCCATAACAAGAGGATAGGAGGAATTTTGCGATCCACTGGCAAAGAGAAACATCCTGAGAACTAAAAAACAGCGTACCGTTTCAGTATTTTTCCATGAGAAACGACCGGTCATTAGCTACAAAAAACCATGCGTTCATGACGGAGACTAAAGGCACACAGTTCTCAGTGCAGAGCAGGCTGACGGCCACTGGATAGGAAGTTACGTTTTTTGCAATTTGTGGTGGGAGTGAAACAGCAAATATTATTGGCGTAAGCGAGGAAAAAATCTTGTCATTGGAGGACCAAAGTTGTTACCGTGAAATCACGGGCAGAGCAGACGCTGGGAGCGCTACGTTCATTTCACTTCCCTTCGCTCTTTGATTCAATGTCTTCACGAAACAGAAGTGACTCCTTCCTCAGACTGAGCGGACAGACGACCTCTGAGACAGATGGAGAGAGTCGAAGGCCGAATCTACGACTGGATTGGTAGCAGTCGGAATTCTGGTGACTTCCACGCAGACATTTGCAGCCATCTCGTTTGATCACAATGATAGTAAGATCGCACGGCATCTTCGGCGGATTAAGTCGCAACAGTTAGGGCGTTGCCAGCCTCACGCACGCTCTCCAGAAGTGAACAAATATATATATATATATATATATATAAAATCGTGGAAATGTCTGTACTTTAGCCCGCATCTCGTGGTCGTGCGGTAGCGTTCTCGCTTCCCACGCCCGGGTTCCCGGGTTCGATTCCCGGCGGGGTCAGGGATTTTCTCTGCCTCGTGATGGCTGGGTGTTGTGTGCTGTCCTTAGGTTAGTTAGGTTTAAGTAGTTCTAAGTTCTAGGGGACTTATGACCACAGCAGTTGAGTCCCATAGTGCTCAGAGCCATTTGAACCATTTTGAATCTGTACTTTAAATTCAATGCTAGGGTCGCCTTCTCATTAAAACTGCGTTAACTGAACTCCGCTGCGTAACTTAATGAAGCATTATGATTTTAAGGATCGATCTGCCTCTCAGTAGGTCCATTTGATGCAGGGATCTAAATACAGATATTACTTGTATAATAGATATTCTGGAGAAGTGATGACTTATTGCTTTCGAGATTGTCGTTTCGACGAACCTTAATCTAATTTCACAGTTACACAGACAATTTCTTGTTTTCTTTGTTACATTAGTGTCACTATGAGCTTGACTTGCTCTTGTTTCTGTTACTACGGATGAGAATAGGATCAGTTTACATGTACCAGTCGGGAAACTCATTACTGTTCCTCGGTTCGGTATTAAATTATTACAGTATATTTGGGTTCCAAATCAAATAGAAGCGTCAGCAACAGCAAATTCATCCAGACATTGTTGTGTACTGCTTTTGTGTACAGGATTCAGAACGGAACTTACAGTTTCTCGGTCCGACAAAATCAGTTGATTATCTTGAAAATTGCTCTGCATCCTCAGGTAATGATAACAAATTACGGAAATCTTTACTACACGCAGCAAAGAATGTTTGTCTGTAGACTGCTTATTCTGTCCCATAGGGCGATTGATGCTATTATCCTAAACATTAATACCTAACGGCTATTCACATGGTATAGAGTAGGCTCCTTCATCTATCAGTAGTGGAAATGTGATACTGACACTGAAATGTGATGTAAACGAGTTTTCTGACTTCTATTTTTACTTTCATGATTTGGTTTCCAAAAACGTCAAGGTCTCTGATGCAAATAAACGAGAGCCATTTGGAAAGTAAAGTCCAATTGCTTGATAAATGGAAACCGCTGTGAAAATGAAAAATGTTTTATTTGCAAGAGTTGGCTACATCTTCCTGAGATCTTGTACTTAGGGAAAGTCAGGATTCGCTGTGGACGGGGCTGTAATCAGTTACTGTTCGTTGTTCAGTTTTTTTTAATCACGTACACTTTACTTGGAAACAATTGCAAATAAAGTTGACAAAAAGGAACAACTATCAAATCTGACTGTTAAGACACAACGTCTAATAAAAAAATTCTTAAGCAAGTTGCACTCTTGGCTGAAGGCCTTATTGACTAGAAATTCAAATTATTTGTTGGCTGAAGGCCCCAATAGTAATAACTCAAAAACCAATTTGACGGCTGAAGGCCTGGATAGCAAATTCTTAAGAACCAGTTAAACTTCTCCAAGAGATACTAAAATATTTTGAAAAAAAAGACAATCATCAAAATTTCACTATTAAGAGACAATATCTAATTAAAAATTCTTAAGACCAATTTAATTCACGGCTGAAGGCCTTATTGACAAGAAATTCAAATTATTTGTCGCCTGAAGGCCCCAACAGTAATAACTCAAAAAACAGTTAAACGGCTGAAGGCCTGGATAGCAAATTTTTGAGAAGCAATTAAACTTTTTAGAGAGATATTTAAAGAACTATGATCAACATTTCAGTGTTAAGATATTTTGTCTAATTAAAATTTCTTAAGACAAGTTACACTCACGGCTGAAGTTAAATTCAAACTCTTTGTCGGCTGAAGACCCAAACAGTAATAATTCAAAATTAAAATATTTTTTTAAAAAAACAATCATCACAATCTGACCAAATCAAGAGAGAAGTGGGCCTCAGACAGTGCTCCAAGAACCGACCTGGGAAAGTCGCTCAACTCTGTAAACGATGAGACAGGCAGCCAATTCAAACTAGTGACAGTTTAAATGCAGACCAACGCCTTGCAAAATCTGCCTAATGTCAGATAACCAATACAACGATGGAATAACCCAGGCATGGCGGAACCGGCGGACAGCACTGCGTCTTTAGAATTCTGTGTTTAGAACATCCAGAAGCAGAAGGAACCACTATGTCCAAAGTAGTCCAAAAGAAACAAAATATCGGAACTACAATCAAGGAGGCTGTCGAACTACACGCCTTACCAGAGAGCAGCGGGAAGGCGAGGAAAGGTACACTGCCGCGAAAATAAGCTAGCCTCCATGGCAGGTAACTGGGCTGTTAGCGGCCACTAGGCAGAAAAAATACCGCTGGTTGAACTTCACCAATTTTAACACAAGGAGTTCAATGATTAATAATAAGAAATGGAGGATAGCTAATTAATTTCGCCAACTCCAAACACTCCACTCGTTGCTCTTCATCTCAGCGACCCTACGAGTAGCAACACGCAAACAAACGGCGTGATCTCAAAATAGTGGAGGTTTCACTACTGGGTTAATGTTCACTCAACTCAAACGTCCTGGGTGCGGTGGACAACGAGGTTGTGGCCCTCGCAAATACAGCTCCTCAACGGCAGTGCCTGCGTGCCGCCAGCGGTCCCAGCATGTCCTCGCGCTGCCGAACCTCACTGCAGCTCCGTGCCAACTGAACTGCCTGACACACTCTGACCTGGAAAACACTTGACGTCCTTTCAAAGATAGTACGACCGTACTAGATATCGATAACCGCTGCTGCTGCCACTCATGGACAGACAACGCTAGGAAACGTAGTGGGGCCATTAAACACAAGAAGAAAAGGAGATGGCACTATCCCTATTACACAATGCTAACCTACCGACGGCACCAACGCGAGCCGCAACACGGCTCACTTCCAGCTACTTCTCTACACAGCAGCTGCTCCGACAGACATTTTTCATAGCATTGTACCAGCTTTCCAATGCCATCGTCATAGAAGGCAGCCGCCAATGCCTCCTGTCAATTCTATAAGCTAATCTCTCAAAACGCTGTCTGTGTCAAAAGGTTGTCTTCGTAGCCAGTGGTTAACATGAGCAGAAATGAAAATTAGAGCGAGCCAAGTCCGGGCTGTATGGCGGGTGATCAAATACTTCCCAGGGAAAACGCTACAGGAGGGTCCTCATTGCCTCTGTAGTGTGCGGCCGAGAACTGTGATGAAGAAGGAAATACGTGACAGTTACGTTGTGTGGGTTGCATCAGGCATCAGGCAATCAGGCGGAATCTCTCACAGGCATTCATACTCGGCAGGAGACATTATTTTCTATGCATTTTTACATGGTGACGCTATCCACAGGCTTACTAGACACACTGTCCAACACATCTGTGCAAAGCTTCATCCGATTTTCACTGTGGCTTCCATTTTGCCATCGATCGAACCTTACTTTCCAAACAGCCATCGTATATCATTAGTTACTTGCGTTTCGGTCATTAAAACATGAATACCACTTTCGCACCAAGTCCAATGATTAACATAAAGGAATTTGAGTTAGTCTTTTCGAATGCAAGTTGCCATTAGACGAAAAAATGTTAACTAAGAAGTTCAAACGGGCTGAACCAGACTTTCCGATGATTTTAGACAGGAAACAATTTGTCAAACGTCAGTAGTGGGGAAGTATTTATTTGAGCATATCAGACAGGATGACACTGCCTCCTTCGCCTTCTAGCCACGCTAAATGCTGTTTAAATTTTCCCCTGCATGTGCAAATGGCGTAAAGGTCTGGCGTCGTCTCTTAACGAGCTCCCATTTGGGCGCTTAACAGCTCGTATCCGCGGATATGGCGCGCAGCCACCTGTTGCTCCCGTCAAGAGCGCCTGCCCTCTAACCTTTGGCAGTGTTTCGACGGGCCACACGGCTCTGCTGGGGACATGACGCCAGCGGAATTACCACGCGGCATCCACCGCTGCAAGGTGCGCTCTCTGACCACCAAGACCTCGTTCTAAGAAGGGGTCTCTGTATCATACGGAACTTTTAAAGTACTATTTTATATCCCGGGCAACCGCAGATGTTGAAAGGCATGATGTTAGGAAGAACTCCGCTTACAGCAGGTAAACTTGTTTATTAAAACGCGACCGGTTTCGCGGCCTCAAGCCGCGTCATCAGGTGAACCAACACAGTAAAATACAAAGTACAGTGTCACCATATTTTTTGGATATTAAAATTAATAAAGGAATGTCTAAAATATCCTCACGTTTAAACATCATCGGCATAGTCATCGCTCCTAGTCAAAATTTGCTATTCAGAGAATGTCGTCACGACTATGGCCAGCGAAAGGTAAAGAAGACGTGCTCCATTCTTTAAAATTTGCCTGTATCTAATAAGAAAGAAGAAAATATTTTGCTGTGATCGGACGCTAAAATCGTTTTAAAAAAGAGGCCGGATTGTAGATAAAGAATTGTCACTGCTAACATGAATAGTCACTGCATATGGACTGCCAATCCGGCCTCTTTTTAAAACCTTTTAGGATCCACTCATTATAAAATGTTTTATTTTTTTTAGATGTAGACAAATTTTAAAGAATGGAGCACGTCTTCTTTGCCTTTCGCCGGCCGGGGTGGCCGAGCGGTTCTTGGCGCTACAGTCTGGAACCGCGCGACCACTACGGTCGCAGGTTCGAATCCTGCCTCGGGCATGGATGTGTGTGATGTCCTTAGGTTAGTTAAGTATAAGTAGCTCTAAGTTGTAGGGGACTGATGACCTTAGAAGTTAAGTCCCATAGTGCTCAGAGCCATTTGAACAATTTTTCTTTGCCTTTCGCTCGCCATAGTATTGACGATATTCTCTGAATAGTAAATTTTCACTAGGAGTGATGCCTATGCTTACGATCTTTTAACGTCGTGAGTATATTTTAGACAGTCCTATATTAATTTTAGTATCCACAAAATGTGATGACACTGTATTTCACTTTTTACCATGTTGGTTGACCTGATGATGCCGCTTGAAGCCGCGGAACTGGTCATGTTTCAAACAATAGTAAGCGGAATTTTTCCTTACGTCATTTTACAATACTGATAGATCGCAACAGCAGTACGACGCAAGACATTTCAGCCACGACTGTAGTAACTGCACTTCACCTGCGTGACTGCCTGAGAGAGAGCAGGGAGAGGTGGACAGGGCAAGAGATATACTGGATACTGAAAATAAAGTGACCCGTATTCTTAAACGAGACAGTACTGGTCAAATCTTAAAAAAATAGTTATTTGAATAAAAAACTTTTTAATATAACACGTTTTTAAAACGGACCAGAAAGTATAAAACCATTTCTCCTAACCCTAAACAGATACCTAATTCCATACGGATAGTCCTGAAAATTTGGGCTCTAGAATTTTTAATAGCTATGAAAATACTTGTAGAAATTAAAACTAAAAACGTGGAGCGCATGCAATAGGTAATAATAGGATGGTGAACTATTTGTGCATCAATTATTTATTGCATGCGTTCCACGTTTTCCGTTTTAAATCCCCCAAGTAATTTCATAACTATTAAAAATTCACAAGCATAAATTTTCTGGGGTCTCTTATGGGTTTAGGAATCTGTATGTAGCTAGGAGAAATTATTTTATACTTTTCAGTGCTTCTCAAAAACGCGTTATACTAAAACGTTACTTATTTAAATAATTTTCTGCATTTTAATGCTGTGTGTGTCACTTTTCAATCGGTTTCAAACATTTTAATGTGATTACAACAAATTTTAGGAGTATTTCACTTCTCCGCCAGAGGCAACCAGAACATCGCTTCCTCCTGCGACTATGTCACGAACAGATCTCTAAGTAAGAAATAGAGAAAATCGAGCTCGCGAAACATTCGCAAGCGGAACAGAATAAAGGAGAACTGCAGTGATACACACCGTACCCTCCGCCACACACTAGATAAGAAAGCAAGTTAATATTGCAGTGTCATCCAGTTGTGAGCTATGTTGAACGTTTGAGGTCTCCAATCCATTGGGAAATTATAGTGGTAAACGAAGTACTATCCCCCATACGCCAGACAAGAAAACAAGTTAATATTGCCTTGCCATTCAGTTCTGAGCTGAGTTTGAAGTCTCTAGCTCATTGGAAGTTCGTTTAAAATCAACTGATTATTTGTATCGAGCAAAGAGTCAAGTAACCGACCCAATAAAAATATGCTAAAAAGGTCCCATCAATATGTCTGTTCAGGGCAAAATATTTGTCGAGACTTGGCCAGTCTGCCCTGTGTTAGCCAACTGTCTGTAAACGCTACAAGATGTACTCGGTGCGAAACTTCCTGGCAGATTAAAACTGTGTGCCCGACCGAGACTCGGACTCGGGACCATTGCCTTTCGCGGGCAAGTGCTCTACCATCTTTTTTTTATCCATTTTTTTGTTTCTCGCTTATTGCGAGCAGTCGCTTTACCATTTTTTTAAGGGAACCTCTTTTTTTTAATGACGCTACCCCCCTTTTTTTATGTCAGGCTTACCACCTTTGCTGACATACATTTTGTTCTACTACCGCATAAATAGTGTCTATAATGTCCATATGTTGACAAATAGTGCCTAATTAGGAAATTAAGTAATTAAGGAAATGAATAAAACTGAAAATGCCCAAATGAAAGACATGAAGGCATTGCGGATAGTACAAATGTAAAAGAAACATGCTCCTGTAGCAATGAAATGAAATTCGTGTCGGGGGCGACACCTGCTCACGACCCGACGTTCGATAGAGCAAGAGAGCCATCTATCGACTCGTTCTCCAGACGTTGGTGTAAGACGGGGTCGTCTTCTCGAAATTAACTAAGGGTCCGTAAGTGTGATCGATGTCTATCTCGGCTTCTTCGTCTATCTCATCTCTCACCCGTCACACGCCATCTGGCCGGCGGGTCGGTAAATGTAAGTCGCAAGTAATTAGCGAAGTCTTGCCCATATTTCTTATGCTGTTGCAGTTTCGTGTGTCCATCCAGGAGAAAATGCCAAAAATCAATTTTGTCCTTTTCCGATTCGTTATACACGTAGCCCACCACCATTCCCCGTATCCATGTCACTGCATTGGTTTTTTGGACCGGAAAATAAGATTCTTGGGGGAACAAAAGTGTGTCTGATGAAATTGTGTGAGGGGCGGAGCGTAACAGGAACGCCAATATCTGTTGTGCCAAGTGCCACACTGGAGCCGTCCCACTACATGTTCATCAGTGTCCACTGTTGCGCAGCCTAAACATAGTGGAGTGTCTGCCAAATGAATCGCGTGCCGCCGTTGATTCGTTGCGAACTTCCTATTTACCACCACATACCATGTTGAGCGTACCGACGTTGGGAGGTAAACGTTCCGTATAACGTGCCATATCTGTCGCCAGTTCTTGTCTGGGTACTTCTTTTCCAGGGTATTCCTGGGACACCGGAGCAGTAAGAGTTGGTATACATCTCGCGTCGTCGGTAGTCGTGTTGTTGGGAAGGAATCTCTGACATAGCTAAGCTCCAAAAAAAAAAAAAGACTTGAAATGTGACAGCTTCGGTGAAATATGGCCCACATTGACTGGGGGCAGCATTGAAGTGGGCGCTAGTACATCGGCCAACGCACCCGAGATATTGCGAAATTGACCGCGCCACTGTCGGAAAATCGTACTGACGAATAACGCCCGTGCCTTTTCATATACGTTCACTAGACCAAGTCCACCCTCTCCAGGTGGTAGCGTAAGCGTTGTGTATTGGATCTTAAATAGGTGTCCCACACTCACGTAGGCTCCGAAAGTTGCTTGTATCCGTGATGCGCGTTAAAGGCAGGACATGCGCTACGTGAGTGAGTCTCGTTGCTAGGTATACGTTAACATAGGTCACCCTCTGAATCATATCCAACGCTCTTAATTTCTTTAACAGCACCATTGTACGCATCAGCTTCAATATGCGTCGGTAGTTATCCGCTGCTGTCCGCTGCACATCCGTGTGGAACGTAATACCTAGGCATTTTATGGTCTTAACTAACATGAGCGGGCCTTCCTCCCCCGGTTGTAATCCTCGACCGACATTCATGCAGCGTGATTTCTGTAGATTAAGCACGCTTCCTGCCGCCATCCCGTATCGCTGTATCCATGCCAACGCCGTACGTACTTCTTCGCCTGTCCGTGCCACCAGCATCACATCGTCAGCATAAGCGCGGCAATGAAAGGTCAGTTGTGGCAACGGCACTCCCTCCAACCGTCTTCGGAGACCATATAGACAGGGTTCCAAAGCCATTTCATACAAAAATATCGAAAGGGGGCAACCTTGACGAACTGACCTTGAAATAACAATGTAGTCAGTGCCCCGTCCATTCACCGAGACCTTTGATCGCACGCCGTGTAACAGTCGCATGATCACTAGAATGAAGGCCTGTGGGATTCCCAATCTGCCCATCACCGCATGCAAAAAGGTATGATCCACTCTGTCGAACGCATGATCGAAGTCAATTGCGACGAGTGCTCCACGCACTCGGCATGCCGCTGCCAATGCGATGATATCTCGATAGTCACCGAGCGCCGCATGTACGTTACTCTTACCGCCCAGGCAAGTTTGATCTATGAGGAGTCTATCAGAAATTGAAGACCGCAGGCGAGCCCCAAGGATGCGCGCGAAAATCTTATAGTCGCAGTTCAAGAGAGTGAGTGGTCTATAATCTCCTGGCCTTCTGCCACCGCGTGGCTTGGGTATTGGGATGATGATACCCTCCGTGAATTCAGCAGTATCTCAGTCTGCGGTAACAGGAGTTCGTTGTACATCTGAATCCAGGTCCGGCCCATGAGGTATGCAAAGGCGCGGTAAAATTCAATTGGGAAGCCGTCCTGTCCTGGGGACTTGTTCGGAGCCCCCCTGGCAATTGCATCTGTCAGCTCGTCCTCTGTCATCGCTGTGATGAAAGTCTCTGCATCCAGTGGTGGTCCTCTATCTGGCATTTCCGAGATGACAGTCTCGTGGTTCACTTGTACAGGTCCATATAACTGGCGGAAATAGTCAGTAAACACATGCGCAGTATCACGCTGGTTCACAACTTGCTGGCCAGTTTCAGAGATTAGTTCCCTGATCAATGTCCTGCGTCGTCGTTGGCGTTCACGTACTACGTGGTGCATGGAGGGGGTTTCGGCAGCAACTGTGTCCGCCAATCTCGCCCGGACCATTATACCTTCCATTCTTAGTCTCGTCAGCTGTAATAACTTGGCTTTTATCCTGCGCATGGCCGTGTGCCTTTCCGGCGATGGTTGTTGGGTCATCAGCTCCCTCAGGGCTGTAAAATAAAAATCAGCTTTCAAAGTTTTAAAGGTAGGAGACGAGATACTGGCAGAAGTAAGGCTGTGAGTACCGGCCGTGAGTCGTGCTTCGGTAACTCAGATGGTAGAGCACTTGCCCGCGAAAGGCAAAGGTCCCGAGTTCGAGTCTCGGTCGGGCACACAGTTTTAATCTGCCAGGAAGTTTCATATCAGCGCACACTCCGCTGCAGAGTGAAAATCTCATTCTGTACTCGGTGTGATTACCATTCATTTTTACACATTCTTAAGTAGTCCTCCTCAAAGAATCAGAAACTCATGCGAATACTCCTGACTGCATTCGAATTAGATGGGCACACGCTCATGTAACATGAGCTTGTCGTTGATGGGGGCAGAATACACGCATGCCTTTAAATGTCCTCAAAGCCAGAGATCTAGAGAATCGCCCAAAATTTCTGGAACCGTAATGTCGCCACTGATTGTAGTTTTCGTTTATTTTACATTATCGGCCAGTTTTGTCTACTGTGATATTTTCAAGTGATAGTTGATTAGCATGGGGACAAGCTAGTAAGCTGTCCAGCAACCAGCGTTTGGCGGGCAAACACAGGAGTACCTGCCGTGTGTTATGTTTGCCCATAATGCGCTGGTTGCTCAACAGCTCGCTAGCTTCTTCCTACGCGTGTCAACTGTCTGTTGAAAATGTCACAGTAGACGAAAGTGGACCACAGCAGAACAAAAACGATGATTACAGAGTACGGCAAAGATGCTGCCATTTCACGATCAAGATCAGCTGAATAGTGAGGCCATACTACTGAGCCTCTTACAAAAATTCGTCGTTCATCAAAAGTCTGTTAGATAAATGGTGTTACATAAGGAACGCAACTTCTAGATACGTAATAACACGCAAATATATTGACGAAAATTAGTAATTTACATATTAATGCAGTGTATGCTACCTGCGATTACATATGAAATATAATACTACCCAAATCCACTCAACTACTATGCAGGCACACTCCCATTCTCACGAAGAAATTTTCCATCACTTTTCGATATACTTGCATCTCTACTTCTGAAATTACGTGTTGAAGCTGTGTCTTGAGCTTTGCAAATGATTCTGGTTAGTTGATGTACCTACAAGATTTCACAATACCTGCACAGAAATAAATGACATGGTGTCAAACCAGAAGATCAGCATGGCCAATACACGTCACCGTTACTCGGCTAAGGCAATCTCTTTCATAAAAAGTTCGTTTTTGCAATTGATGTGTGGTTGGCTGGGCCATCCTGTTGAAACAAAACCTTCAGCGTTCACATAATCCAGTTCAGATCACAAAACACTCTTAAAATATGGCAGTAGCGTTCGCTGCCCGCTGTTAGTGCGTTTCCAGCGTCATCTTCGAAGTATGGGACCAATTACGCCTTCAGTTTAAATTTCACACAACACAGTCACTCGTTGTAGATTTAACGGCTTCTCCACAATTACTCGAGGGTTTACTGTGCCCCAAATCCTGCAGTTTTGCTTGTTCACGATGCCATTCAACAGAAAGTGCCAATCATCAGTGAACATTTTCCTGAAGAAATTGTTGTAGGCTGTTAGTTTCGGAAGCAGCCAATGTGGAGACGCTCGGTGGTTTTCGTCGTCGTTCGGCTTATGTTCATCAGTCAGTTGGATTTTATAGGCCCAAAGGTGCAGATCTCTTTTCAGAAATCACTGCATGCTGGTTCTGGGAATAACGCATTACTGTGAACGTTCGTGGATAGATTTCTCCAGACTTACAGTAACATTGTCACACACGATGGAGATATTTTCCGCCCCATAGATGTCCACAATTGAACCCGTTTCCTCAACTTTGGCAGCCAGTCTCATTACAGTCGACTTATTCGGTGCATTACGTTGACGAAACATTCCACGGAATTTACATTAAGTCTGAGAAGAATGAAGTCTGTAATACTCCATGCCAGGGGCGGGCAGGAATCCTACACATGTGCGGTGCACTTGCACGCGTGCAGTTAACAGGTGTTCCGCGTGCACACAGGGGCAAACTGGCTACCCACTTATCTCCCATCCCCACCATACCTTCTGTCCGCTCCTTCCTCTGTAATGCGTTTTGTTTCCTAGCTTGCTTTATTGAGTGAATGAATAAGGTTAGTAGGAGTGCTTGAAACAAATCATGGTTTGAAAGAGTACCTATTACCTACGATACTTTTTATTTAATTATCACAGGTGGAGTTTACAATACGTTTAATATCTGGAACAAAATTTCTGCATACAGACAAACACAAACAGTTACGTAAATTTTCATCACTGATGTTTTCTCTTAACCGGGACTTATTAATTCAGCAAATGGTTTTCCAGCTCTCGCTATATTAAGCGCAGTCTTATAACTTGCACATACCGCTGGGCTATTATTGTTGTTGTCCTGAAAACTTGAAAACAGTGCTCCATAAAATGTTAAATCAGTTAGATGAGAGACATGACGAGAGAAAGTCGCAGATCTCTCGTGACAACAGCAACTACGACAAATTCAAATGGCTCTGAGCACTATGGGACTTAACTGCTGTGGTCATCAGTCCCCTAGAACTTAGAACTACTTAAACCTAACTAACCTAAGGACATCACACACATCCATGCCCGAGGCAGGATTCGAACCTGCGACCATAGCGGTCGCGCGGTTCCAGACTGTAGTGCCTAGAACCGCTCGGCCACTCCGGCCAGCCAACTACGACAGATTCATCTGGTATCGTCAGATCGCTCTTCTTAAGCTCAGTCAATTCCCCATCCGCTCAGAATCCGACAATAAATTGTACTCGTCCTTGTGAAATTTATTATAATGGCCTTCAATACTAAACTTACGTTGACCAGCGAGAATACTGCCCAATATTAAACATTTCGAATTTTCACGTTTTTTGCACAGAGAAAAAATGATTCTCCCATTACTTTTTAAAATATAGCAAATCTCCACTACTCCGTTTCTTGAAATACAACGTTCACTACATAGTGCTCGCTTCGCATCAACGTCCGCAGCTTAGCCTGGCACTACACTGCCGCAACCTGCCGGCTGTCGCCACAGCCCCGTTCGACGCCTGCACGCGAGCAGCACACGTGCAGCGCTGTGCGCTCATGAGCCGCGTGCAACGTTTGCCCGCCCCTGCTCTATGCTCATCATGGTGGAGACAGAGGCATAGCACTGTCAAAAAGTGGCCTTCTACTAAAACTAAACGGAGAGCCAATTGTGTGGAAAAGTAAATTACAGAAATGTGTTACTCTTTCTTGAATGGGGGTAGAATATGTGACAGCAAATGGACCTTTTAAATCACTTGTCTGTTTGCAAAGTTACAGACGACAAACGAACCACACGCACACACACACAGACAGACACACACACGCTACCCCTCAATCAATCTTTTATATATATATATATATATATATATATATATATATATATAATTGAGAGGTAGTGTTTTTCCAGCATTTTTCTGTACAGGGTGATCAGAAACAGCCTGAAAAACTTGTAAAGATGTTGCACCGTAGGCTGTGCTGAGAAATAACTGTTAAGAAAAAACTTCATACGTTACGCCGTTTCCAAGTTAACTGGCATGGTCATTCAGACCGATGCGCACACAATTTCAAGCGGCCCGCCAGATACAGTTAGTGTCAGTTGTTTTCATAGCGTAGATGATAGCGCATGAGACTGCTAAACATCTGGCTCGGGTTTGATCTTTACTATCGTCCCATGTCGAATTCTTGTATCGCTCTCAGGTTCGATTTGAGGGAACGAATCGAAGAAGAACACGTTTGGTGGCACCATCTCTAGCAGTCCGTTTGACTTTGCGCAAGCAACGGCCTGATTGGCTACCTTCAATGCTAATTAACTCGGAAAAGGCGTATCGTATCGAACTATTTTTCTTAACAGTTATTTCTCAGCACAACCTACCCTCCAACACCCTTACAAGCTTTTTAGACGGTTTCTGGTTCAAATGGTTCAAATGGCTCTGAGCACTATGCGACTTAACTTCTGAGGTCATCAGTCGCCTAGAACTTAGAACTAATTAAACCTAACTAACCTAAGGACATCACACACATCCATGCCCGAGGCAGGATTCGAACCTGCGACAGATGCGGTCGCTCGGCTCCAGACTGTAGCGCCTAGAACCGCATGGCCACTCCGGCCGGCAGACTGTTTCTGACTATCCCATTTTTGTATTATTGATCTCTGAGATGTTGTCACTTATTATAGACACTTCTTGAGTGCTTTGATGGTCTTGTGTTTTTCTACTATTGTCGTACTCTCGTGATATTTCAAGTAAATATTTCGTTTTAAAACGCCGTTCGACGTTGAAAGGCCTCAATCACTCCGTCGGTCATAACTGTGTGGTTCTGCTTTGTCAATTTCAGCAGAGTATCTCTTCTCTGCCTGCTTTTGTTTATATTTTCCATGTCAGGAACTGAGTGTGTTCATTATTCGTGCTATTGTAAGGGACAGTCAAATAGATAGAAAAAAGTAAATAAACTTCATTATCTCAAAAGAAATCTCCAAAACTGTTAACAAATTTATCCCAGTGTGAGGAAAAACGGTCCATGTCTTTATAGAAAGATGTTTGCAGTTGCATACGGAACCATGATTGTAGCCGGGCGCGCACCTCTTCGTCCGAAGCCAATCGCCGGCCACGAGTATGTTTCTTCAGGGCTCCAAAAATATGGAAATCGGCCCGGAGGGGATGGGGACTGTATGGTGGATATCTAAGGGTTTTACAGAGAACCTTCTACATCGTAGTGCAAACAACCTTGGCGATATGTAGGCGAGAATTAACCTGCGGCAGAATGACGCCGTCCGTCATCATTCCCGGTAATTTGGAGTTGATGGAACACTTCAGTTTTTGCATCGTGTCCACGTGTGGCTGTGCGTTAATTTTGGCGCTAATCTTGTCAATGAGCAGCAAGCACTAGCAGTCAAAGAAAATCCGCGTTTCTGTTATTTCGGCTGCGCTTGCAAAGGTTCACTGGGAAGCCCTTACACATCCTCTTTACAGTCCCTACCTCTCTCCACGGGATTTCCATATTTTTGGACTTCTGAAGAAAGATACTCGTGGCTGTCGATTGCTTCAGACAAAGAGTTGCACGCTTGGGTACAAGCATCGTGCCGCAGGCAACCGCAAACAGTTTTCCATGAAGGCATTGGCCGTCTTTTGTCACAGTTGGATAAATGTATTAAGCCGGTGATTACTTTTGAAAGAATAAAAATGTTACTTACATTTTTCCATCTGTCTCTTTTTTCAAACGTACAACTTATAGTCAGCACAACATTTACCCATAACCGCCTGTCCTAAACGTGAATGATCGCTCGTTCTGAATGAATGTGGCTGTGATCACAAACACTTGCAACTGGATAAATTCAAGTGGGAATTCTTGGTTTAAGTTTGCAGTAGCAGTCTGGAAAGGCGGTTGTATGTAATCTTCGAAGCCAGCTCCAGTGGCGACAGTCTGTCACAACTCCCTGTCGAATACCTAGACGCACAGCCACGCCATTGGTCCCTCCGAATATAAGCGTGGCGATGTCGTCTTCAGAATTCCAGACGTTAAATCGGGTGTAAGATTTTAGATCAAAGGAACAAGGCGCCTCCTCTCCTCTGTTCTGATTGGAGGAAACGCCTGGAATCCCTGCCTAATTGGTCTCGCTGACTGGTTAGTGCGCCCCCACCAATTCTGTTCGCTCTCAGTACGCAGAGGCGAGGCAGTTCGGTTTTTTAACAGAAGTTACAGGCAAGCGGATGAACCGAGTTTCAGCATTACTCGCTGCTCTGTGGTCACATAAGTGTGACGTACTGCTACCGTGCACACGAGAACAGTGATTTCTGAATGGGAGTTGGTTTAGTTTTGAGTTACAATTCTCTGTAACGATTAATATCAAACGGTAGGAGCAGTGGGGGTTTCTAGCGAGTGTTGATTTTAGTATCGTTCTACATATATATTCAGATGAATCCAAAACTGGTCCACTAGTCACGATTCACTTAACGTACGGTGTGCCCAGTTAACTTTCGTTGTGACGTACGAGCCGTCTTGGACGATTAAGTTACTAGTGGAAAGTTATGAACTTTGCTTTCGACTTCTCGACGAGTTTCAATCTTTGTGTGTGAGCACATGCGAAATGGTTCAAATGGCTCTAAGCACTGTGGGAATTAACATCTGAGGTCATCAGTCCCCTAGACATACAACTACTTATACCTAACTAACCTAAGGACATCGCCGGCCGCGGTGGTCTAGCGGTTCTGGCGCTGCAGTCCGGAACCGCGGGACTGCTACGGTCGCAGGTTCGAATCCTGCCTCGGGCATGGGTGTGTGTGATGACCTTAGGTTAGTTAGGTTTAAGTAGTTCTAAGTTCTAGGGGACTTACGACCTAAGATGTTGAGTTCCATAGTGCTCAGAGCCATTTTTGAACCTAAGGACATCACACACATCCATGCCCGAGGTAGGATTCGAACCTGCGATCGAAGAGCGCGGTTCCGGACTGAAGCGGCTAGAACCGCTCAGCCACAGCGGCCGGCAGCACATGTGAGTGCATATTGTGTTTGCTTAGTCCACAAATCCTTGGTGATTAATAATAATTGATACGTTATTATCGTTTGCTCGTATGGGAGCACAGTATTGTTGTATGTGTGCTATGTAAATGAGATTTCACGATTCAATTTGCGGCGGCGCGGTCCCTTTCTTGGATTTTTACCAGCACCTATCTGTGAACTCGTCGCAGCAGATCGTCGCTAGGAAAGCCGAGCAGAAACCTACCGTACTGCGACTCGCACCAGGCTGCGTACAACGTAACTATTCAAACAATCGGGAAAAGGTCTTAATTTTGAATGAAAGGTGGAAATACTGGCAAAACTTCGGTGTATTCTAAAGTTTAGAACTACAAGTTCACTGCCAAGCCCTTGCTAATCCTAACACTTTCATGCACAAACCTTTTCATTCACGTTAGCAAATTGATGGTAACGTATTTCCCGAAATGTGAGCAGCTAATAAACACGGATTGTTCTTAAATCAAAATGCTCGCCACATTGTTAAGTTTGGTTCAAATGGCTCTGAGCACTATGGGACTTAACATCTATGGTAATCAGTCCCATAGAACTTAGAACTACTTAAACCTAACTAACATAAGGACATCACGCAACAACCAGTCATCACGAGCCAGAGAAAATCCCTGAATTGTTAAGTATATCGGTGTCTAATGCATTCACGTTTTTGGTCACCGATCTGCTCAATATGCCACGCGGAATTACTGTCTTTTCTCATGCACAAAATTACTTAAAATACGTACTTTCTAAAAAACACACCGGAATAAATATGCCTTCACTTTAAAGCACTTTTGAGACATGTAGCGCAACTAAAACCGGGAAACTATAACTTCCTTCGGAGCTCATACTACACACGACCGTACCATGGAAAGACTGGGCTCCGACTCTTTTAGACTGCTGTAAGCATCCTCTATTTCCAAGAGAAAAGACGCACGAAGAATACTCCGTTCTGATTGGTCAGTTTTCTTTAAGGCCAATAGAAAAACATCATTCTCGCGCGTTAGCCCGCGCTTTTCATGACCAACCAATCAACAAATGACGCACTTCCGAACTGTACTTCTTTCAGAAATAAATATTTAACATTCAGATATTTCATTTATACTTTACGTTATTAACTATTTTCATTTGTACTCGAATTACCTTTCCTTTCACCATAAACTTACTTAACATATTATGATACAAAGTTTTCCGTCGTCTACATTCACACTGTCTTAAATATTCTCACGCTAGTTCGTACAGCGTTTGTCAGTATAACAATGATCTACATATTTACTTTAGACTACATTCACTCGTCATTCACACTACTAAAAACATATACAAAACTGTATAAACATAAATAACAAAACATCTATCAAGAAATAAACAGAACAATTCACAAAAACATTCTCTTGACCTGTTTCTTGAATGTCTTAGTCCTCTACTGTACTCTAGTGGATGAAAAATAGAACTACATAGTCGACTGGACCCGCTTCAATCTGCCACGGTGCGTGCATGAGTCATTCTCCCGATACAGAGGCTCGAAGCACGAGCGATATAAAGGCGTGGCCTCACACTCCATCTATTAAATGAACCTTCATAAAGCCATTTAGTTCGTCACACTTCGCCACGACTGCGTACCAGCAATCCTTCGCTTCTCTTGTAAACTCGAACCTCATGTAGGCCTATCCTGTGGGATAGTTTAGTAAAGTATAAACCCTGATCGGGTTTCGCTAATCAAATGTCCGTTGTGCATTTTTCTCGTTAGTATGGGAATTACGGCTGACATTTAATCAATATTCACGGAGCTCCAGATGACTTGGTATTCAGGAGCATGCATAAAACGTTAAGCACTGTACTTGTTAGCTCCCAGTTACCCAAAAGTGCGTGGTATAAGGCGAAAGACATTCCCACCACAAAACAGGTAGAGTACTTTCAACGTTTTATCAACAGTAATAAATTTTCAATATGAAAACATGATATTTCGTCGTGAAGTACTCCATTACTGAACCAAAAAGGATACAGATGAAAATCGTGCAATGTTCGCTGTTGCCAACTTAGTAGAACAGAAATTGAGGGAATTTCCACAGTTGCATCCTCTATGGGACTCTCTTCGCTGTCGTATGAGGCACAGGAAATATGGCGGTGTTTTGCAGTGCATAAATTACGTTTGTTGTCTTTCAGCTATGGCAACATTCTCCAATAGTGCTGCTTCAGATGGCAAAATAACAACAAGACTACCTCATATAGAAACAATCTTAACCCTTTGTCGGAATGGCCCGTCATCAGAAACTCAGAAAAAGTAGAAGCAAAGTATCGCGTCAAGTGGTAACTCTGCTGACATCGGTGATTCGGTTGATTAATTTCCCTGAATTCCCGCGTGCCCTTGTACACAGCGGAACAACACCTCTCCCGCTGCCTCTGCAGGTGAGGAATGGGTCCTGCATCGTCTGGACTTTTGGAAGATATCTCTGACTAAGAAATCTTCTGTAAATTGTGGTCAAGAATAGGTCTGTTGATATAACATCGATGTATCGATATGGCCCCCAGGAAATACCGATATATATCGTCGATATGTTCTTCCGTGAAGCATCGGTATATCGATGTCAAAATGGCAATATTTAGTACCGGTAATTTTATTTTATGTTAATTTTTCTCAATTTTCGGTAAACATTTCAAATGGTTCTTTTGAAACCGAAATACAATGTAATTTTACTTTCACTACGTGAAGAAGTCACTACTTTTTGAGCTTTCGTTTTTAACGCAACTAGTGTGCTATTGCTTCACATCTGCAGTCTTCAAAAACAGTTGCTGGAAATGAACAAAAATCTAAATGACTAGATTGATCTTTGCGGTGGATGGAGACGCGCGAGGGAAATACTGAGCAGCCTGGGATTAGCCGAACGGTCTCAGGCGCTGCAGCCATGGACTGAGCGGCTGGTCCAGGCGGAGGTTCGAGTCCTCCCTCGGGCATTTGTGTGTGTGTTTGTCCTTAGGATAATTTAGGTTAAGTAGTGTGTAAGCTTAGGGACTGATGACCTTAGCAGTTAAGTCCCATAAAATTTCACACACATTTGAACATTTTTTTTTTTTTTTGAAATATTGACGTAGCCGGCGCTCGGCCCATCCAACATAAACTGTAACGTTTAGCTTACACGCAGTTTTCCTACATGAGCTTGAAAAAAAGGTTTATTTGGACATGTAGCCAATGAAAAATTAAGAAGATAAGGTATGAGAGATTAACTGGAACGAGATATTGAATGACAACGCACCATGTGCACAACTGTTTATTAACAACACAAAAATCGACCAAAACAGTATTGTAATAAAAGCTTTTCATCTGCAAAAAGTTCGATTATTAACTTACAAATTTTGTAATCATACGTTTTTCTTTCAATTCTTGCTATCTAGTTGATGCACAGAACATCTAATAACAAACCAGTACTTAAATATACAACTCTAACAAAAGCAGTATATTTACAATGTGTAACCGATATTTTTATAGACCTGTAAATCGACATATTTACCTTCGATGTATTTATACTATTGCCGATATATCGAGGGCCAATGACGATATTCATTTAAATATCGATATACCGAATTTTCAATATTTTTAGAAATATCAACAATCAAGAGTGCGGGTAATTCAACGGCAAATTCTGCGTAGATACTAAATTCTTTGATTTGCTCTTAGTTATCACATCGCGAGAGGAATGTTGGGGAGCGGGGCATTGTTGCGCGACTATTAGTGGAATGTGCTCTCTTGGAATTTAAACAGTGAACTTCACAGTTATTAAAAGACTAAACGATATCGCGACGAAACGCTCCGCTCTTCGTTGAATCTTCTCTATATCTCTTATTAATCCAAGCTGGTTAGGGTCCCATGCTCAAGAACCAGTCGTTGAAGTATTTTGTAACTTCTTTCATGGCTGCATTACATTTCATTAAGATTCTTCCAACCAAACTCACAAAGAGACCGCAGCTACGCATCATCACCGTTTTCGTCCAAATTTACGGTACATGCAAGGCTTGGTTCAGAAATGAAAGCGACAGAATTGGGAGATCCAGACGGCCAAGCGCTTCGAAAAAGCTTTTTGGCGTGGGTCGTGCGAGGCATGAGTAATTTGTGTTACCGTAGTTTTCAGGCGGCGGTTAGCGTTGCGGAAAGAGTACAGAGCAGTGATCCAAATTTTTACGTTACTAATACTGGGAATGAACCGCAATAAAGCTCAGTATATAATAAATATTAATATTTTCGTAAAAGGCTCAAAAAGGAAAGGCAAATAAAAATCTGAGATTGCAAAAAAATTTCCAAGAAAGGACTGTACTTCAGCATCCACAAGGGTTCTCCAGAAAACTTTCCAAAGTGAGATTATAACAAAAATATTCAATCAAACAGGCAAGTCGAAAATTCTGATGTGTTTATATGAATCGAAATGCTCTTTTTGACGTTACGTGTAATAAGTATTTACATCCGTATGTTTTTTTCCAGGTTCTCTTTACCAATTGACTTATAACCGAATCCTGGACCATCGAGGAGCGAAAGTGGTTCTCGTGAAACTACAGGATTAGAACAAGGTAACCACCATTATACCGCGCATTGTGCTCTATTACTCTTTCTGGAAACTTATTGTCAACAATCTACCTATGCTTACAAGAGAGTAGTTGCTCATTTGGACCGAATATTCCTTAAGGGGTGGAGGAGTACATGACAAAATATAGGAATGTCGTCATTACTTCACCAAAATCTTGGAAACATACAACAGTCTTGTACAAAAACTTTTTGAATGATTTGATGAAGCCCTACGTGTAGAAGAACAAATTTCTTCAGTCAACAGTCTCTTTGGAAGGACAAACAAACACACAACTCGACTTAGAGATTCAAGACGGAGAACGATTGCCATGATGCAGTTTTAAAGTGATTCTCCCACAAATGCACTCCGCTAGTGCATCTCTGCGACGTCTATTTTTATCGTCAGGTAAGTAATGTGATCGAAAAGCGGAAAAACTTCTCCTGTCAAGAGAGAGAAAGAATCACATCCCGAGAAGATGGTATCATTGTACATCACCGGCTATCCTCACCAATATTTGAAGAAGTGGTGCGTTACGCGAGGTTTAATGTCATAACAAGCGATGAGAGAGAAATTTTTGAATGGAAGTCGAGTTTGTCTTTCCTTAAATTTTTAATACAATCACGCAATCATAAAAATGCGGCGTTTATAATGTGTGCAAGATGCCGAAAGAATGTCTGCTTACTTGTTTTTACGATGGATATTGCCCCGTAACCTGTACATCGTCAAATGTAAAATAATAAAAGTATCTAATTTTACTGTAATAGCTTTCGGATGTCTTAGCCGCACTATTGCTTAGTTCCAAAATCGCCTTCCGCGTTTCGACATTGTTATTCTTGGTGGCTATACAATACAAAAGAACTGGTAACAAAAGATAGGAAAACACGTTGAATTTCAGTACATTGTATCTCGCCAACATTCCTAAGCACGAGACAAGTGCAAACTGTTACCAAGTAACAAACTGGAAACCAAGTGGACTAAACCTCCAGGCAGCGCTTGGTACGTTGTAGAAGCTGCATTTGTTTCTCACTACTACACTTTTCATCATTACATCGCGTAAAACAATTCCATCAGTAAACAATTCATGGAAATCACTGTTCATTGTTTCACAATTTTCTTACAGAACAAAGCTGAACATTTTTTTTAAATGGTCGACAATTTCATCAGTACACAATTTATGGAAATAGATTTACAGTGTTTTGCAAAATGGTACGTATTTACAAAACAATGCGTAGCAGATTTTTAATGGTCGACCGTTGCAATTGTTACGCATTATTTTGTAAAAAATGTAGCTTTTTGTGGAACACTGTAAAGGGTTCAAATGGCTCTGAGCACCATGGGACTTAACTACTGAGCTCATCAGTCCTCTAGAACTTCGAACTAATTAAACCTAACTAACCTAAGGACATCACACACATCCATGCCCGAGGCAGGATTCGAACCTGCGACCGTAGCGGTCGCGTGGTTCCAGACTGTAGCGCCTAGAACCGCTCGGCCACTCTGGCCGGCCACTGTAAAGGGATTTCTATAAATTGTTTACTGCTGAAATTGTTTTATAGATGTAGTGATGAAATATTTAGTTCTGAACAAACAAATGCAGCATGTACCACGTATAAAGCATCGCCTGGCGGTTTAGTGTACTTGATTTTCAATTTGTTCCTTGGCAGCAGTTTGCACTTGTCTCAGATGAAGAAAGTTGACGAGATACGGTGTATCAATTCAACAATTTTCTGTTATGGGCATAACATTGGTAAGCTAAAAAACATTCTACTCACTGTGCTAAGACCATAATCAATGGTGAAATGTAACATTTTCAAATCCTTTGATACCAGTTTTGTATTGTATTTTGTAGCATTTGAAAATGACGGAATGTCGAAACGCGTAAGGCGATTTTAAAAATAATAAAAAGTGTGGTCAAGACTGAAGCTATTAAAGTGCATCGCTTTCATTTTCATGCAAACTGCAGTTATCTAATTGTATATACGTAGTTCTCGTGTACGCCCTACATTCGCTTCCTGGAAATTTATTTGCAATCCCAAATTTTCGTTGTTATTTCCTTTTCATGTCTTTGATGACAAAATTAATAAACACAATATATTGAGGATTATTTCAGATGATTTGCAGTGAAGGTTACATAAAAACTGAAAATAAAAAGGTTTACAAACAGGGACTCGACCCACGACCCCTGGGTTACTGTGCTGTACTCTTTCCGCTGCGCCAAACGCTGCCTGAAAAGTAAATGGCTCATACCTCGCCATATGCACGCCAGAAATGCTATTTTTTTAACTCTTGGCCATCTGGAACTCCTAGTTGTATCACTTTCATTCCTGGCCAAGCTCTGCATGTACCACAAATCTGAACGAAGCAGATGATGACGAGCAGGCGCTCTCTCCTTGTCAGCCTGGCATCTTTTTCTCCTAGAATTTATTGTGCGTGGTCATTCAATTTGAGTTCGGTCACGAAAATTACTAGTTAAGTTACGGTGGCTGCTATTTCAGGTGATCTGTCGCCACTACCTAAGGGAGCAATAGCGGGTCTCTCCACCTATTTACGTGCATGACGTGCACACCGCGACAGGTAGAGTGAGAGTTGGAGGGAGGTAGGCCCCGCCCTCTTTGCTGGAGGAACTCGATGGCAGAAAAACCTGGCACCTGGCCGGCGTCCTTGTGGAGACGGCGATTGGTATGTTGTGGCTGGTGACGGGTGAGCGCGGCCGGCTACTGCTGCGTGCTGTGGCTTCCGACTCACAGCGACCAGTGGTCAAGAGTGGCCATGCATGCTAGGTGCACAGCAACTAGGCTGTGTATAAACAATGCTGGCAACAAGTAAATAAGCGGAGGTTCGTCGAAGATCTCTGCAGGACTCTCCTTTAGTTACCGTTCGTCTTTTACATAACACAAATTCGTAGCAGCACCTCAGGCTAGGAGGGCCTCAAGAGAAGTGTTTTCCGACCTGGGGATAATTATCTCCTTAAAGGTAAAATGTAATTTTCTGAAGGGTAAAAACAAAATGGATCAGTTGTGTTTCGGTCCCGAAACTCCTCTGTTTTTAAAAGATCACTGTAACTATTTCATTAGACTGTAATCGGTCTAAGGCGCTGTAGTCATGGACTGTGCGGCTGGTCCCGGCGGAGGTTCGAGTCCTAGGAAGTTTCATATCAGCGCACACTCCGCTTCAGAGTGAAAATCTCATTCTGAAAACATCCCCCAGGCTGTGGCTAAGCCATGTCTCCACAATATTCTTTCTTTCAGGAGTGCTAGTTCTGCAAGGTTCGCAGGAGAGCTTCTGTAAAGTTTGGAAGGTAGGAGACGAGGTACTGGCAGAAGTAAAGCTGTGAGTACCGGGCGTGAGTCGTGCTTCGGTAGCTCAGATCGTAGAGCCCTTGCCCGCGAAAGGCAAAGGTCCCGAGTTCGAGTCTCGGTCGGGCACACAGTTTTAATCTGCCAGGAAGTTTCATATCAGCGCACACTCCGCTGCAGAGTGAAAATCTCATTCTGGAATCAATATCGATGTTTGAAAACTTTTCTTTGTTTTAATTGATTGTAGCCCATAATCGTCTTGGGTATGTCTTCCTCCAAGAATTTTTCTTATTTCTCTCTTCTTTTTTGATATCTTCAAGTTGTTGTTTTCTGTTAAGGGTTAAGCACGGCTACGACGCCTGAGGATGGGTTTATAAGAGTCCTAAACTGGTCGTGTGAAAATAAAGTAATTTACAACTGAAGCGGTATTTTCAACCTCTGTTTTACTGAGGAAGAATTGGCCGACTTTCTCCTATTGTATGGATCCACTGAATGCAACGGAAGAGCAGCACAACAACGCTATACTAAGCTGTTGATGCAGTGAAGGCAACCTCATCACACGAGTCGCTAAAATGATTATGATACAACTGGTGTTCATAGTATAAAATTAAAAAATCCACTTCAGTTGCTGCTAACTTCTTAGTTATTGCACGACCGGTTTCGAAGCCTTCAGGTGCCCCCAAATATTCATGGAAATATAAAGGGGTGGCGGTTGGGATAGTCAGTCACAGTAGGTCACACCCACGTCAAAGAAACTCATGGGAGAGTAGGATGAGCAATCACCACGCCCACTTGGACGGCATAAGACTGTCATTCAATTGAAACCTATCGATTTGCTTGTGGTCTCCGACTGATCTGAAGTGTAGCTCTAAGTCTAGATTAGGTCTAAAGGTGAAAGCTCGGTTCTCAGTTGGCGAAGGCGAAGAATGTAAATGCTGGAAAATATGCTGGTTGAGAACGCAGTTTAATTACCGAGAGGAAGAAAAAGAAAAGATACGCGAATTTGCTGAGACAACGTAGTGATAATTAAGCCATCAAAAAGTAAGTCAGAATTTTGCATACGCAGTGTAGTGCTTCAGTAGCGACGTTGCTTTCCCAAGTCAATCCCCATTCTTCCTATTTCCTTCCCGCTGTAGAAAATCTGTTTTATTTTATCTTTCAAAAAATAATTCTTCGTAGTCTGATAACAGAAACTTTTTCTCCACTGTTAGAATAGCTGTATTACATTTTCAACATGGTGGATACTGTGTGCAATTTGCAGTGAAGAGCACCTTCATTCATTTGTCTGAAACATTTAGGTTCCATCTTGTCTTGTCGCCAGATAGAATTTCATTCGTTGCTCACGCGAGGGCGGTGCTCTTAGCGGATTCACAGCAAGCAGTACACCACGTCACTGACAAACGACGAAAGCCTTGCGTAGTGGATCAGTAGCACGTGACTAACTGACGAAAATGGCAGATAGTAAACAGAGACAGGTGACAAAAGGAGACGGGAGTGAAGACGTTAAGTATTCCATATCCTTTACGGTCGCGAACGGTAGGTTCCCGTGTGGAAACTGAACTATGTCTGTAACAGGAGAAAGTGACCCTAAAGTCCCGGAACCGCGCGACTGCTACGGTCGCAGGTTTGAATCCTGCCTCGGGCATGGATGTGTGTGATGTCCTTAGGTTAGTTAGGTTTAAGTAGTTCTAAGTTCTAGGGGACTCATGACCACAGATGTTAAGTCCCATGGTGCTCAGAGCCATCTGAAACATTTTTTTGACCCTAAAGTCCAAACTCTTCCCGCTGCAGCTACAAATGACTTCGGTGCGTTAATGGAAATGCTGAAACAATACTTTGACGCAGTAAATGAGACTATCAAAACACAAAATGAGACTAGATGCTGTAAGCGAATCAGTAAAAACACAGCTAGTCACAATCAAAACAGATCTGCATAAAGAAATTACGGCTGAATTAAATACCCGGTTGGGTGAGGCGCAAACTAAGATCAGCGATCAAATTCCGAAAATGCAGAAACAGGTGAAAGGCGAAATAGCTAAAGTATCTGGAACATTAAACACAAAAATTCAGGCAGCTACCAAAGAAATAAACTCAGAAATGTGGTAACTGGCATTGAAAGTGTAGTAGAGGATCTGTCGAGAGAGATAGAACCAATCAGTATCGAAGAACAAGTTAAGAACACCGTGAAAGCACACGCAGAGGCATTGTCGGAACACTACGTTGAATGGATAAAGGGTAAAGATATTTTTATCGAAAAGAAGGTCAGGGAGGAGCTTAGGGAGACTGTCAAGGATGTAACATATGAAATCTTAGCTGCTCCTGGTAAGTCGGGAGAGACAGTGGTGTCTGAATTGGGACAGATTCGGAGGACGCGTACACGGGATCTTCCTGAGTGGAAGCAGCAAGTAGTGGACGCAGTCAGAATGCTGAGAAACTGGGTAGAAAATCCGGACACGCACACGCAAACTATAGGGAACAACTATTTAGACGGTGACGAATGCTAGTAACCCCTTATGGTTTGCCGCCTGATTACATGCAAAACAACAATCCTGTTGAGCCCCGAGTGGGGAAAATAAATGATCCGCCCACAATTGTGAGTTTCATGCAAGAGGAAAGTGTGATTAAGCATCGCACTTTTCCTGTTTTTCATCCGCAGAAGCGAGAAGTACACCCGATCGTGTTCCTAAAGAATTTTTCCGGCATATTTCCCAGGAGCTGGACAGACAGACAGACAGCGTGTTCAGTTTGTCACTGGGTTTATTTCCGGCAATGCAGCATTATGGGGAACGGAAATGGTAGACACGTGTAGGAATTATAAAGAGTTTGAGAAAATGTTCTTGGAAAATTTTTGGAGTAATGGGGTGCAGCAGAGATTAAGGAAGGAGGCGTATTGTGAGGAAATTTTCAATGGGAAGCATGGAATTCTTCGGCGCTACTTTGAGAAGTATCTAGCAAAAATTAAATTCTGGGATTCTCCGATTACTTCCAAGGACGTAATTATGATTCTCAAAAGCAAACTCCCAGTGTCTATCAGAGAGAAATTTGTAAATGTGTCCGAAGAAGACACGGATGCATTCCTTTCTGTGCTGGATTCCTTAGATTTAATTAGCGAGGATATGCGCTCCAAGGTTGGCAGCGGCAAGTTCTTCCCTGGCAGCCAGCAGAATGCATCGCACGCGGACAACAATGCGCCGAAGGAGAGAGCCCGCTACTGCGATCGCTGGGGCCAATCTGCCAGCCATTATGAAAACACAAACTGCAATAGCTTTAAACGGAAGCAGAAAACCAATTACAGTAATCAGCAGAGATACCACCCAATTTATAACCACCAGGTATGCAAGCCGGCCATTTAATTCTGCGCTTGAGCAGTATGGAAATTCCCCACAAAAGAGTGGTAATTTTTCAAATGGGCCAGTGTAAATCAAAGTTATAGGTGGAAAAATAGCAAGTGGCATGGGCAAGGCGGAGGCCACCCAGCACAACATCAGAACAACTTTTTACAGGATAGAGAACCGCGGAACAATTTTCAAACGGCACCAAATGCGAACTTTCCTTCACGAGGAAATGGTTTTGCCGGCAACCAAAAGATGGGGCGACAGCAGCCGTCTCAAGTATTCTATTCACAAGTGAATGCATCCAGTGAATTTGACACGTTTACACCGGCATTTGTACCACATAACCAGCACCAATATGGAACGGAACAAACACTTACGACCATGAATGACAAACAAACTAAACATCCTGCGGAAAATTAGAGGCAGCGCCTTTCAGCCTCCTAGAGGTCGCTGCGGGTTTGAGTGGGGGCGCTAACGAATTCTCTGGTTCTGAATATGTTAATGCGATTTGGTACGACCATGAGACCGACTTACAAGATGACCTTGCACCTGACAAAGAAGCTCAAGACATTAATGACATTTATGATGAACAGGTGATCCTCTTCCCAAGATACCTAGGCCTGAGGTAGATCTAGATGTCAAAATTCCAGACGCTTTAAGTTCCATTACTACCAGTGCTCAGTTAAGGAAGAAAGGGTATGATAAAAAAGTAAACCAAATTATTACTTAAGACTCATTTCAAGCCATCCTTAATATGTAAGAAAAATAGCAAGTGACAATATATGTATCAAGGTCCTTACGTTATTTTAAGTAAACCGCACATAGGGAGTTATTTATTAACTGACCCGACTACGAGGAAAGTAAAAGGCTTATTTCAGCACCAGGACTTAAAGAAATTTTATAATGGTAATAGTTAAGTACTGTCGTGGAAATGAATTCTTGTGTACTGGAAATTTCCTTGTGTGAATTGTTAATGATAAGTATTGTGTTGAACAGCACCCGGACTACATGGTAACGGCTGCTACATGGAAACTTTAAGTATTAAATGTTAAATATGGAGAAATTGTTTATGGTGATGGACATGAATTGATATTTCTTCAACAAGCTGAAGCAGGAAATTAAAGTTGCAGAAAGAATTTCAATTTAACTTTAAGTTGGCATAAAAAAATTGTGCTTGCGAGGTGATTGCCCAGAGCTATATACATATGTAAAGGTGAGAAATGGAGGAGGATGCGTAAATAAGCACTTCTCTCAAGGTACAAGAACATTTATAGATTTATATTTAGTAATGTAAGTACTTGAAGTTCTGTTGTAAACGCCCAAATTACATGCTTAAGAAAGACATGTTCAAAACCTCCAGACAGTGAACGGGAGTGGAGGAAATAGCTTAAAGTTCAGTTAAGGCGTGCTGTTAAATGAGAAAACAAGTGGTAACCCACATGTGTTCACGCAAGGAAACGATAAGCTGTAATAAACTAAGTTAGCTGAAATACAGTACAAAGAGTGACAAACCATGAAGTATGAAAAATGTAGCGTAAGTACACCCCGAGGCCATTAATTGCCATGAAAGTAAACTGTTTCCCTGTGATCTGAGCCCAATCTAAAGAGTATATGAGGAATGTTAGCTGACGAATTGATTTCAGTAGAATCAGGGTACTAATTAACCACACAGCAAGCACCCTGCATCATAAATAAGTCCAAGTAAAGATCTTCAGATGGTTTGTAGTGCAATCTAGCGACCATTCAATACCCTAGTTGAAGGCTAATCTAAAGGACAAGCAATTCAGTGATGTTTAAACTTAATATTGACTATAATGAGAGTAAGACGTAGAAGTAGCAAAGCATGCTGCAATGAAAGAGATTAAGAATGTATATATGTGTCTATGTTTGTAATGATAATTTTATTTACATGCAGATCTTATTGTAAAAATGTCTCCTAAGACACTCCTCTTATGAAATCCATTTTCCTTGTGCCCGTTCCTTTTGATCCTGGTTCATTAACCCAGACCAAGGGTCGACTTGTAAAAGGTATGTGTGCTTGGAGGCAAAGCAGGGCTTATGAGAAATGAGACGCGTAGTGAGATGAACTTCGTTAGCTTCGGTATTGTTTTTTATGGACAGGTTGCGTAAACCCAGTGGAATGTGGGTAATTCCATTCATGCGAAAAATAGTAGACACGCGTTACCTTTACTTTACATTTTTATTTTTATTTTTTTTTTAAACGGAGAATGATTGCTGAGTACATGAATCGAAGAGGGAGACCTATTGTTATCCAGTCTGCCCTCAAATATAAAATTTTTGGCAAGCACAAAGGAAAGCACAAAAGAAAAGGTTCAGAGTTAAATGCGTGCTCGTTTAAGTAGTAGATATGCTACGTGGCGCCGGCCGGTGTGGCTGTGCGGTTCTAGGCGCTTCAGTCTGGAACCGCGTGACCGCTACGGTCGCAGGTTCAAATCTTGTCTCGGACATGGATGTGTGTGATGTCCTTAGGTTAGTTAGGTTTAAGTAGTGCTAAGTTCTAGGGGATTGATGACCTCAGAAGTTAAGTCCCATAGTGCTCAGAGCCATTTTTTGCTACGTGGCAGTAGAATATGATCTTGGGTGCATTAAAGAATAAATGCAACGAGTGTTCCTAAATATGTAGTTTTCATAATGAGGAGATGAGCCCTTTTTTTTAAAAGAAAAGGTTTGAAAGAATATTTTTAGGTTTACTAGTGAAAGTAAACCTGAGATATAAAGAGTCCATTCATAGAGGAGTTGTTCACTGGACTTAACCAAAGGAGTGACCATTAATTGTAAATATTAGCTTGTGAGTGATCTTTTGTAAATAGTAGAATATAAATCTTTCTGTACCAATAGAGGAAACCTGCTAATTTGACTGTTTTGTAAAAGAACGCTATCGACGAAGGAAGTGAGTACGAATGCTGTGTGAAGATGCACACTACAGTGCGACGTGCATAATAAGAATAACTGTTCAGTGTGTATTAGTGGCAGTGTTATACTGCAAGTGCAAAAAGAAGTCAAGGCTGCGGCAATAGGTGCAACACTAAGTTCAGTACTGTTTTAGGTGCAGCGACAGCTAAAATATTCGTCGTCACTTACCTGTGAGCCTCATGGGAGGCAGTTGACAGGAATGTGTGGAGGCAGCTCTAATGTCCGGCTCCTCCGATGGAAAACACGCGCGAGGTGTGTGTATCGATGCACTCGCGGGATACGAAGTCCAGAAGTGCACAGAAAAAAAAGGGGGGGGGGGGGGGGAGAGGTCGACGACAGGCAGCTCTGTTACAGCCTGAGCGCGAACGGATACTGAGTATTGGAGCTCACGCAACACTGTGCAGCCGCTGTGACTGATTGACGTTGTTGTCTTCAGTCATGAGACTGGTTTGATGCAGCTCTCCATGCTACTCTATCCTGTGCAAGCTTCTTCATCTCCCAGTACTTACTGCAACCTACATCCTTCTGAATCTGCTTAGTGTATTCATCTCTTGGTCTCCCTCTACGATTTTTACCCTCCACGCTGCCCTCCGTTACTAAATTTGTGATCCCTTTATGCCTCAGAACATGTCCTACCAACCGGTCCCTTCTTCTTGTCAAGTTTTGCCACAAACTCCTCTTCTCCCCAATTCTATTCAATACCTCCTCATTAGTTACGTGATCTACCCATCTAATCTTCAGCATTCTTCTGTAGCACCACATTTCGAAAGCTTCTATTCTCTTCTTGTCCAAACTACACTCCTGGAAATGGAAAAAAGAACACATTGACACCGGTGTGTTAGACCCACCATGCTTGCTCCGGACACTGCGAGAGGGCTGTACAAGCAATGATCACACGCACGGCACAGCTGACACACCAGGAAACGCGGTATTGGCCGTCGAATGGCGCTAGCTGCGCAGCATTTGTGCACCGCCGCCGTCAGTGTCAGCCAGTTTGCCGTGGCATACGGAGCTCCATCGCAGTCTTTAACACTGGTAGCATGCCGCGACAGCGTGGACGTGAACCGTATGTGCAGTTGACGGACATTGAGCGAGGGCGTATAGTGGGCATGCGGGAGGCCGGGTGGACGTACCGCCGAATTGCTCAACACGTGGGGCGTGAGGTCTCCACAGTACATCGATGTTGTCGCCAGTGGTCGGCGGAAGGTGCACGTGCCCGTCGACCTGGGACCGGACCGCAGCGTCGCACGGATGCACGCCAAGACCGTAGGATCCTACGCAGTGCCGTAGGGGACCGCACCGCCACTTCCCAGCAAATTAGGGACACTGTTGCTCCTGGGGTATCGGCGAGAACCATTCGCAACCGTCTTCATGAAGCTGGGCTACGGTCCCGCACACCGTTAGGCCGTCTTCCGCTCACGCCCCAACATCGTGCAGCCCGCCTCCAGTGGTGTCGCGACAGGCGTGAATGGAGGGACGAATGGAGACGTGTCGTCTTCAGCGATGAGAGTCGCTTCTGCCTTGGTGCCAATGATGGTCGTATGCGTGTTTGGCGCCGTGCAGGTGAGCGCCACAATCAGGACTGCATACGACCGAGGCACACAGGGCCAACACCCGGCATCATGGTGTGGGGAGCGATCTCCTACACTGGCCGTACACCACTGGTGATCGTCGAGGGGACACTGAATAGTGCACGGTACATCCAAACCGTCATCGAACCCATCGTTCTACTATTCCTAGACCGGCAAGGGAACTTGCTGTTCCAACAGGACAATGCACGTCCGCATGTATCCCGTGCCACCCAACGTGCTCTAGAAGGTGTAAGTCAACTACCCTGGCCAGCAAGATCTCCGGATCTGTCCCCCATTGAGCATGTTTGGGACTGGATGAAGCGTCGTCTCACGCGGTCTGCACGTCCAGCACGAACGCTAGTCCAACTGAGGCGCCAGGTGGAAATGGCATGGCAAGCCGTTCCACAGGACTACATCCAGTATCTCTACGATCGTCTCCATGGGAGAATAGCAGCCTGCATTGCTGCGAAAGGTGGATATACACTGTACTAGTGCCGACATTGTGCATGCTCTGTTGCCTGTGTCTATGTGCCTGTGGTTCTGTCAGTGTGATCATGTGATGTATCTGACCCCAGGAATGTGTCAATAAAGTTTGCCCTTCCTGGGACAATGAATTCACGGTGTTCTTATTTCAATTTCCAGGAGTGTATTTATCGTCCATGTTTCACTTCCATACATGGCTACACTCCATACAAATACTTTCAGAAACGTCTTCCTGACACTTAAATCTATACTCGATGTTAACAAATTTTTCTTCTTCAGAAACGCTTTCCTTGCCATTGCCAGTCTACATTTTATATCCTCTATATACTCCTGATAACGACGTCCTCTTGAGTAGTCCCCGCCCGGAGATCCGAATGGGGGACTATTTTACCTCCGGAATATTTTACCCAAGAGGACGCCATCACCGTTTAACCATACAGTAAATCTGTATGCTACAATTCAAACTTTAAACTGCTTACCGCCATGACCCCAATCATACATACTCGAGGAAAGACATTTGCATACTTGTGTGACTACATTTTCATACGTAAATTAGGCAATTTTCTTGAGCTGAAGTTAAGATGAGTGAGAAGTAGATTGTGAGGTTACTCAGACCTTAAAGCCATTAATACCGGCACTCCTGAACATTGCTAAAATGAAATATAATCCTATCTCTTGATGGACAAAGGAAATGAATGAGCACTGTAGGAAGACTCTGAACTCCAGACCAGTCCCGATCCTTAACCAATGTATCCAATAGGTTGTAAGCTATACTAATAATTTTCCACTTCTTCTGTTTCATATTGTACAGAGAAAAACCCGGGAAGCCACTTGAATTCCTGGCACCACAGTGGAAAGGACAGATGTACTGCATGATGAACGCCGTAGGCAGCTAACACAGAAAGTGAAAGCATCACCAAGTGTAGTGGTACGTTATTAAATTGTAATTGAACCACAATGAGTCAACAGATGCTCGAACATTGTCCACTCTAGTTTAGTGAAAATAAACACTCACTGTACTCATGTATTAGTTGTTAAGCTCAAGAGAAGTAAATTCTGAATTATATCCCCCGAAGTGAGAAATGAACAGTCACTTATTGCTATAAGCAAATATGGACCAATCTTAAATATGCACATAAATGTGAATCTCAGTATTACAGAATGAAGTGACTAATGAACAAAGAATGAAAAACTTTATTTTGAAAAATGATAAATATATGATACATGTTTATAAATGTAATTTCAATTTATGTACTTAATATGCCAGTAACTTCCGAAGGAATATTATGTAACTGTCATACCAAAAATCACGATCGTCTCATGATGACATGAGGATCGAGGTAATCCTTCGGCATTCCCTCTCTCCTCGTGGGAGGCGGTGTGATATTCGCTATTTTTGGCTTCAGAAAACAGTTAACACTTTCAGCCAGAAGGCGAATACTTGTTTATAAAGAATGATTAATGTACACTCCTGGAAATTGAAATAAGAACACCGTGAATTCATTGTCCCAGGAAGGGGAAACTTTATTGACACATTTCTGGGGTCAGATACATCACATGATCACACTGACAGAACCACAGGCACATAGACACAGGCAACAGAGCATGCACAATGTCGGCACTAGTACAGTGTATATCCACCTTTCGCAGCAATGCAGGCTGCTATTCTCCCATGGAGACGATCGTAGAGATGCTGGATGTAGTCCTGTGGAACGGCTTGCCATGCCATTTCCACCTGGCGCCTCAGTTGGACCAGCGTTCGTGCTGGACGTGCAGACCGCGTGAGACGACGCTTCATCCAGTCCCAAACATGCTCAATGGGGGACAGATCCGGAGATCTTGCTGGCCAGGGTAGTTGACTTACACCTTCTAGCGCACGTTGGGTGGCACGGGATACATGCGGACGTGCATTGTCCTGTTGGAACAGCAAGTTCCCTTGCCGGTCTAGGAATGGTAGAACGATGGGTTCGATGACGGTTTGGATGTACCGTGCACTATTCAGTGTCCCCTCGACGATCACCAGTGGTGTACGGCCAGTGTAGGAGATCGCTCCCCACACCATGATGCCGGGTGTTGGCCCTGTGTGCCTCGGTCGTATGCAGTCCTGATTGTGGCGCTCACCTGCACGGCGCCAAACACGCATACGACCATCATTGGCACCAAGGCAGAAGCGACTCTCATCGCTGAAGACGACACGTCTCCATTCGTCCCTCCATTCACGCCTGTCGCGACACCACTGGAGGCGGGCTGCACGATGTTGGGGCGTGAGCGGAAGACGGCCTAACGGTGTGCGGGACCGTAGCCCAGCTTCATGAAGACGGTTGCGAATGGTTCTCGCCGATACCCCAGGAGCAACAGTGTCCCTAATTTGCTGGGAAGTGGCGGTGCGGTCCCCTACGGCACTGCGTAGGATCCTACGGTCTTGGCGTGCATCCGTGCGACGCTGCGGTCCGGTCCCAGGTCGACGGGCACGTGCACCTTCCGCCGACCACTGGCGACAACATCGATGTACTGTGGAGACCTCACGCCCCACGTGTTGAGCAATTCGGCGGTACGTCCACCCGGCCTACCGCATGCCCACTATACGCCCTCGCTCAAAGTCCGTCAACTGCACATACGGTTCACGTCCACGCTGTCGCGGCATGCTACCAGTATTAAAGACTGCGCTGGAGCTCCGTATGCCACGGCAAACTGCCTGACACTGACGGCGGCGGTGCACAAATGCTGCGCAGCTAGCGCCATTCGACGGCCAACACCGCGGTTCCTGGTGTGTCCGCTGTGCCGTGCGTGTGATCATTGCTTGTACAGCCCTCTCGCAGTGTCCGGAGCAAGTATGGTGGGTCTGACACACCGGTGTCAATGTGTTCTTTTTTCCATTTCCAGGTGTGTATAATAAGGAGTCGCATAACGACGGTGGAATTTCCTAAATAAAGTAATTCGTCGTCTTTGGCGACAATACAAACTGAGAAGAATATTGATCGATATGCGATCCTTCACTATTTTGTTCGGTGGAGAACAAGTGAATCCTTGAGCGCTAAACACTTGTACTGTTTTTCTTAAGTAAGCGAACGCAGGTTTGTGGCGGCCTGATCTAATTTTTACTAAATGTATAAAAACGTATTCCGTCTAAGTTTGAGTGAAGTGTAAAAAGAAGAACTGTTATAACTTATCCTGACGACTCACGAGCGATTCAAGAGGATAATGGCTATATAAAAGAGCGCTCAATACACACAAAACCGTCATTGTTGTACTAAGCATAAGGTACGATATATGTTTTAGTTATAATAAATATTTGTTCTGGAAATATTGAATATTTAGCAGTGCTCATTCCTTTCATCTCCTCAGTATTTTCATTTTAATTATGCATTTTGCTAAGATTACAGACACCAAGATCAGCAGTCCACTGCGCGTGTTACAGCGAGAAAAAAAAACTGTTTTATCGTCTTCTTGCATCAGCTTTCATACTGAATTTCCTTTTTGTGGGATTTTACAGTTGTTCTTGCTCCCTTAAGAACTTTCTGGTCTCTTAGGAACTTGTTTTGTTTATAAGAATAACTTCACAACCGTATATGATCGTATCTACGATCATGAAGTAATTAGATAGACGATAATGCAATTTTTTAATCAATAGCACGCTAGTTGTGACTGCCTCAAGCCACGCGAAACTACAAGTAAAGACTTTTCACATTTCATAATGCAATATCTTATGACAATGGTCAATCCTTGATTCTTATGCCAATTGCGATTGATAAAACAGTAAATGAAATCTCAAATTCCAACTTTTCCCTTGAATAACAACATCACTTTTATTTTATTACATCACAATGTTCACCTGTCTGTTGATTGTATGACTTAAACGGACGGACTGGTAAATGGTTTCGTCTGACCAAACTTCTTTGGGATGCGCCAATAACATCCGCACTGCCCTCTGTCGCTATGGGGACATAATCGCTTTTGCTCATGCTTGTCGTGTGCCTGGACTTTTGGCTGCTCTTCAGCCAAGCTTTCGATCAGATCGATCATGACTACCTGGAAGGGGTGCTCCACAATATGGGATACCCTGATATTACCATCGATGTCGTATTGCGTCTCCTTCGCGGAGAAATGTCTTGTGTACTCTACAATGGCCGTCTCACTCCTCTCGTCTTGATCCACCGTCCGGTGCGTCAAGGCTACCCGCTCTCTGTTCTGTTGCATGCTTTCACCACGGAACCGTTGTTCTGCAGCCTCCGTCAATGCTCGTCTGGGATGTCTCGCGGTGGCCCTGTATTCAGCTGCACTGTTTATGTGGACGGACTCGTAATCTTTATCCGTAGCAGTGCTGAGGTTAGGGAGTAACTGACATGGGTTACCACCTACGGCGAAGCTTCTGGTAGCTGCCTTAACGTCCGAAAAACAAGCGCAATGGCTATAGATGCGGAGTTTCTTGCGGACAGCGTTGCTCCATTGCATGCAGCTGATACTATTCGATGCTTAGGACTCTATTGCTTAAGTGATCTACGGCGCACGATTGCTCTCAAGAGCTGGCGCCAACTACGAACTGGGCTCCTGGACTGCCGTTAGCAGCCCTCGATTTTCTGCAGCGGACACAATCTGTAAATGTATATCTGCCGTCAGGTATCTTCCACATGGCACAGACACTTCCTATTCTGCCGTCTATGGCCCGCTGAATGCTAGCAGCATTGAGATGATATGCTTGCCACGGCCTGCTGTTTAAGGTAAAGCACGAGACCCTCATCTTTGCTCAGCCTGTTGCTGGAGGCCCTTGCACCACACTCTCTCTCATCACATATCCAGATTACGGACGTCCCGCCCCCCTTCTTTTACTTCCACTAATTTTTCGTCGAACTGAGCTATGCCCTTACTACGATACTGCCAACGCAATTAACATGCAAGAAGGCAGTCTATGGTTTTTTTTCCAGCAGCACAAGTCTCCAAATGTTGTTGAGGGAAAGCATCTCCCACGTCGACTGGCGTGCCGTTTGGCGATCGGTGTACGCTCCTTATCTTGAAAATGCCTTCCAGCCTGCATGGTACCTTATGGTCAATGGAAAGCCGGAATGCCGGCCATTGTGGCCGAGCGGTTCTATGCGCTTCAGTCTGGAACCGCGCTGCTGCTACGGTCGCAGGTTCGGATCCTGCCTCGGGCATGGATATGTGTGATGTCCTTAGGTTAGTTAGGTTTAAGTAGTTCTAAGTCTAGGGGACTGATGACCTTAGCTGTTAAGTCCCATTGTGCTCATAGCCATTTGACCATTTTTTTTTTTTTTTGAAAGCACGAGTGCCCGTCACGTCTACTCGGGGTCTTATACCGATGGGTGTCACCTGTGATGTTTTGGACGCAGAGGAGCACCACCTGGTGTGCGGATCAGTTGACGTGTCTGGTTCTTGGTGCGACAGATGCTGGCCCTAATCACACGCACGACTCCTCATCAGCTATCTCTCCACCTGCTCCTCTTTCCGGTCTCGGGATGCTTCTCCCAAGCGAAGACGAACTCCGTGAAGTGGATTTGAGGACACGCCGTTCACTACGTGTTTGCTGATGGCGAGAAAAAATCCTTGATTTTTGGTACTTTCTTAATGAACGCTATTGTGCAGTTGTCCGTAATCCCAAATACCGACAATTGTTCTCCAATTTCCTTTGTAGTGTCATCCTTAACCCACCCAAGATCTGGGGCGCTACTGCCGTGACGAATTGATCCCCATCCCTGCCACTCTTAGAACCGGTGTATTCTCTGGTCATCGGAATGTTCTTCTCCGAAAAACTACTCATCAATTGTTTAACGGAATCTGACGTCTTCCCGGTGCCTCCTCCTAGCGACGTCGGTTTCCTGGCTTTCTCGGTGGTGTTAATATTAATTAAAAAGAAATAAGAGAGGAAAATAAATAAATCATTGATGTTCATTGTATCTCTATTCCACGTTCCCTACGTTTTCCTTGGTTCCTCGGGGGTGGGACCGGAACATGGTTACGACCCTGCTTACTTTACCTCCACCCCTCTCTTTGGCGCCAGGAAGGCTCCTTTCTTTTTTAAAAAAAAAAAATTCTTTATTTCACGAACAATATTATCAATACAATATTAACCCACCACCTAATACATTAGTGGGTCATATTTTTTACAATACAATTGTTAGCAGCGTAATAACTATTACGACAAGTGTTAGCTTCTCTACTGCTACAGGAAATAAATCTGTAGGCAATAACGTTTTTACTACAAGGCTTACTGTACTGCCTACCCTACCAAGCTACACTCCTGTAGCGTTACAAGTGTGCTAGACGATATATAATTCCACTTTTGTTTGGCCATGCCCACCAAGCTAATCCCAGTGGGCGTGCCCCTAGCACTGGGCTGGCTATGACCTTGAAATCGCTGCAGGTACTACTACTGGTATTGCGGTGGCGAAATGGGATAGGAGCGGGGAATGTTATGCTGTTGTGCTGTCATATTCTATAGTTGCAGCATGTTTGCTCTGTTTTATCCATGTCTGCGTCTGTGCATGTGTCGCAGATGGCTCCCAGGTCCCACAATAGACCCGAGCTAACGTTCGAGTGTGGATCCGCCAAGCGTTATATCTGGAGCAATCTTGGGATGCGGCTCCAGAACACGTCACATCTAGGACAGGGCTCGAAGGTGGAGTAATCACGCGTTACGTATAGAGATGTGTTCTATGTTCGAAGTTGGAACCACCAGCAGGAAGAGCACATCGTGGGAGCCTTCTGCGACACTTGCACAGACGCAGACATAGATAAAACAGAGCCTCTGTGTTTTAGTTCTACGAGCCTGTGTAGTGGTAGCTGTATAGTTTATGCCATGCGATGTTCATTATTCTGTGAGAGCCAGAGGGTTGAAACACGTTAACGTCGGTGTAGCAGCAGCTGACACAGATCTCTAAGTCATGGTACAAAAAACAAAGTGTATGGCAGTGTACACTTATGAGGTGTGTTACAACGAAAAAAAAATGTACTAAACTGATTACCAAGGAACAATGCTGGAACCCTCTCGTGTGATTGATAGTCTGTTGGAAATGGTCATCCTACAGTACACGTGATGAAATTTTACACCGATCTGTGGAAGTTACTTCAATCACGAACCACCTGTATATTTAATAGGATCGCCGCATATGTTTGGGTGATAGACATGAATACCATCCTGAGAGACACAGATCTGCTTCGAACTGCAGTACCTGTATGTAGTTTGGAGATGTGTCGCAATGCAGTAGCAAAATCTTCGTCCTTCCTCCATGCCATGTATGATGTGTAGTTTTCCCAATTTTCCCAACAACAGGCACCACCGTAGCTGCTCGTACTATCTCTTCTACTACCACGTGTTGCAGGGGAACGTTTCGTTTGGCGCTGGTCTTACACACTGTACCCAGTTGCCGGAGCTATGACACCATGTTCTTGCCGGCCGGCGTGGCCGAGCGGTTCTAAGCGCTACAGTCTGGAACCGCGCGACCGCTCCGGTCGCAGGTTCGAATCCTGCCTCGGGCATGGATGTGTGTGATGTCCTTAGGTTAGTTGGGTTTAAGTAGTTCTACGTTCTAGGGGACTGATGACCTCAGCAGTTAAGTCCCATAGTGCTCAGAGCCATTTTTTGAACATCATTTTTCCATTTACAATGAGTGGTCAAAACGCGCACCTGTCGTATTAGCTCAACTCATCCCTTTACCCCACAGGATGCAGAAGGTCTTAGATATAGCGCTGTCCGACTTCCGTACCGGTCAGGCTTAAATTGGGACGATCACATAGACTGAGCTGAAGGGAGGGCAGGGCAGAGACTTAGGAGCAGTTACAAGATGCAGAGGGACTGTCTAAAACAAGCGCTGGAGTTCTTGGTGTATGGGATCCTTAGCAGATAGGTTCGAAAAGAAGGTGACTCGTTTCGAGAGTGGCACGAATATGATTCATCAGTGGCTGTAATCATTAAAGGACATCTCTACAGGATCCAACGTAAATATGTGGTTCAATCGATAGACTTGATTCCAAATTGTGGACAGCATTTTGGACTGCATTTCTGCCTGAAAGCGTAACATTATCAGTGACCGTGTGTGCCTGTAGACTCAAGACCGCTTTTTATGCAGGTTGATGGTACCATAGGAGTTTTGATCATGTTTTTAATAGCACAGTCCTTATGCGAAATGTATGTTGTGGGTTGTAGAATTCCTCTGCCGGGACTGCTACGGTCGCAGGTTCGAATCCTGCCTCGGACATGGATGTGTGTGGTGTCCTTAGGTTAGTTAGGTTTAAGTAGTTCTAAGTTCTAGGGGATTGACGACCTAAGATGTTAAGTCCCATAGTGCTCAGAGCCAAACCCTCTGCGGCCAGCTTCAGATGTCATTTCTCAGTAGCGTTCCTCGAATAAAACATATTTCCTACATGGATTCCCAGTTGTCCTATCTGGCGATTGTAATCCGACTGCTGAAAAAAAATTACTCGCCATGCTAAGTACCTCTCATGATCAATGCAATTAATTAGCCTATCAAATTGATATCAATGACGTGCCACCTGGCAGGTGGAAGAGATGGCTAGGGCGCTACGGAATGGTTCTAGACAAGAATCTTTTTCTTTGTTCTGGCGATATCTTTTAACGAAATTTCAATCTCCCACCTACACAGCGCGGCATAGGCTCTCACGATTTGTTCTGTAAGCGCTAGTACGAAATAGCATCGCACTGGTAAAAGGGGACCTGTGAGTGGACTATACAGCTACGATCTCTTGAATTATAGCATCTTGATATCATACGTAAAGTGAATGTGTTTTTTCCGACATGTGTGCCAATGGCGTGAAAGATTTTCTAAAATGTTTGTAATACACACATGCGTGACAGTGTATTTAAAGACGTTGAACACGAGAGACGCTTCGTTCAACAAGCTGAAAGAAATTGCTAAATACGGATTTTTTTGCAGTCGAATGTAAAAACTCCACCGAGTTTGTTCATAAAAGTAAAAGAAAATGGACTTTGCCTATTTTCGTGGAAGGAGGACATTTATTATGGTCGCAAATGTGTTTTCCTTTTTTTAAATACATTCTTGATTATAGATGCATTGACATCAAATGGAAGAGTTTTCCATCACAGAACGAGAAGCCTAATGGTTCAGATGGCTCTGAGCACTACGGGACTTAACAGCTGAGGTCATCAGTCCCATAGAACTACTTAAACCTAACTAACCTAAGAACATCACACACATCCATGCCCGAGGCAGGATTCGAGAAGCCTATTGGAGGCATTGGGTGCCTGTCTAGTCTCTTTCAAGTCACCACCGCAAGTGCGCTCTCTAACCATTAGGGGCGGCTACACTTTAGAGGAACAAGTTGCACTTGCGGCGGCCGTCCTTTTATCTCATATTGTTTAGTTGACTACACATGGTTCAAATGGTTCAAAAGGCACGGAGCACTATGGGACTTAACATCTATGGTCATCAGTCCCCTAGAACTTAGAACTACTTAAACCTAACTAACCTAAGGACATCACACAACACCCAGTCATCACGAGGCAGAGAAAATCCCTGACCCCGCCGGGAATCGAACCCGGGAACCCGGGCGTGGGAAGCGAGAACGCTACCGCACGACCACGAGCTGCGGACGACTATACATGCTACTGTGTTGGCCTAGGAGCATCGCCTTAAGGTGGCGGCCAGATGGTGGAAAGCCCAGTGCTGTGGACCATCTGGATCGTTCATTGTATGGGTGGAGCTATGTCTGTAAATTTCCCTTTTGTGCCTCCAAGGCATGACGCATATCGCGAGTGACTGCGGAGCACCTGGTGGGGCATGGAGCCATACGCGTGTCGCCAGAAAAACATCATAGAGCGGGCAGCGAGGACGCGAGAAGCTCTAGGGAGCTTTTGGCTGTTTGAAGAAGCATGTGTCCTCCCCTTAGATTGATGAATGGAGCTGGGGAGGGGGAGGGGGAAGCGCGAGGGAGAGGTGCGAGGGTAAGTGAGAAGACCTTTGCTTTCTGCAGTTTGTGGTTGCAGATCAAGAAGAATGCATGTTCAGCTACCAACCCCTCTGCAGTGTTTTTGGACAACGATTTTCCCCAGTACATGTGCTGCATTATGACCAGTTCATTATGAGTGCTGGTTTTTTCACGACAGTTTTGAAGTGTAATTAGAACTGTGGTACATTTTTTTCCATCAGTTGTGGTAGCGTGTATTGGCTTCGATTACCTGGGCTGTAGGATGGTTTTTGAGGAGAGATATGTAGCAAACTGACGTCTAACAGCGGTAGATACTGTATGCTTACAGGTAATTCATTTTCTAAACTCGTCTCTGTCCAACACCAGCATCTCATCAGTTGAATGTATTTCCCATCAAAAAGAATAAAGATAGTACTTTACACTCCTCCCTTTTTCCTGCCAGCTTGTACGTGTAGGGCAAAGGTTGAGAGTGTCTGCCGGTAGATTCGAATGAAATTGCGAAATTTTTTCCCAGCAGGACAACACCAATTGTTTGGTATCGTCTGTTTTTATGTTGTATTGCGATTTTATGCCATCCTTGTGTAACACTATGCATATGGTTGTGTAATTAGGCCTGATCTTTGTGATTAATTATGTAATAAGGGTCGATCTTTGCGTCAGTTTTCTGACCAAAATAAATAATGTACTTTAACCTACCCTTCCTCTCCCGGGTCTGGACAGTTTCCATCTGTTAGGGAATCAGGGTTCGGGTCCTGGAAAGAGCGCCGCCATTTTTAATTTCTCGTCAATTCCCGGGTGGCGGACGGGTTAGGATGTCAGCAGAGCCCTGGGACAAAGAAATTCCCGCCAAAATTCGAAATTCCCACCAAAATTCGAAATTCCCGCCAAAATTCGAAATTTCCACCAATAGGGTATGCTGTGGGAGGGGGAGGGGCTGGGGCACACGTGCAGGCTGAGAAAAACACTTGACACCATATGCGGGCTGGGGTGGGCGTGGTTGGGGGCCGGGTTGGGTCGGGCTGATTAATTTATCAATTCAATTAATTTGCATATCAATTTTATATCAAAATTGTACTGCGGCCGCCATCTCCGTACTACTTACGGTGGCAAGTTCACCATACAGATGAACTTCATGCACAGTGACTGGAGGTGAAGACCACCACACTCGGCAGTTGTGTGTGTTCACCTTATCCGTCAGAGAAAAATGAGCTTCGTCTGTCCACAGAATGGTCCAGGGACAGCCCATGTCAACTTCAATCCTTGCGAGGAAGTGGAGAGCGAAGTCAACACGTAATTGTGCGTCCTTTGGTGCCAGCTGCTATACTATATGGATCTTGTATAGGTACCATTTGAGAATGGTTCGAAGCACCTCCTGTATAGTAGAGCATGGGATGTTCAACTGTCGTGACACAGCATGCGCACTGCATGTCGATCGGGAATTGCGTGCAGCGTTGTCCCATTGTTGTTGTTGTGGTCTTCAGTCCTGAGACTGGTTTGATGCAGCTCTCCATGCTACTCTATCCTGTGCAAGCTTCTTCATCTCCCAGTACCTACTGCAACCTACATCCTTCTGAATCTGCTTAGTGTATTCATCTCTTGGTCTCCCCCTACGATTTCTACCCTCCACGCTGCCCTCCAATATTAAATTGGTGATCCCTTGATGCCTCAGAACATGTCCTACCAACCGATCCCTTCTTCTGGTCAAGTTGTGCCACAAACTTCTCTTCTCCCCAATCCTATTCAATACTTCCTCATTAGTTACGTGATCTACCCATCTAAGCTTCAGCATTCTTCTGTAGCACCACATTTCGAAAGCTTCTATTCTCTTCTTGTCCAAACTATTTACCGTCCATGTTTCACTTCCATACATGGCTACACTCCATACAAATACTTTCAGAAATGACTTCCTGACACTTAAATCTATACTCGATGTTAACAAATTTCTCTTGTTCAGAAACGCCAGTCTACATTTTTTATCCTCTCTACTTCGACCATCATCAGTTATTTTGCTCCCCAAATAGCAAAACTCCTTTACTACTTTAAGTGTCTCATTTCCTAATCTAATTCCCTCAGCATCAACCGACTTAATTCGACTACATTCCATTATCCTCGTTTTGCTTTTGTTCATGTTCATCTTATATCCTCCTTTCAAGACACTGTCCATTCCGTTCAACTGCTCTTTCAGGTCCTTTGCTGTTTCTGACAAAATTACAATGTCATCGGCAAACCTCAAGGTTTTTATTTCTTCTCCATGGATTTTAATACCTACTCCGAATTTTTCTTTTGTTTCCTTTACTCCTTGCTCAATATACAGATTGAATAACATCGGGGAGAGGCTACAACCCTGTCTCACTCCCTTCCCAACCACTGCTTCCCTTTCATGTGCCTCGACTCTTATAACTGCCATCTGGTTTCTGTACAAATTGTAAATAGCCTTTCGCTCCCTGTATTTTACCCCTGCCACCTTTAGAATTTGAAAGAGAGTATTCCAGTCAACATTGTCAAAAGCTTTCTCTAAGTCTACAAATGCTAGCAACGTAGGTTTGCCTTTCCTTAATCTTTCTTCTAAGATAAGTCGTAAGGTCAGTATTGCCTCACGTGTTCCAGTATTTCTACGGAATCCAAACTGATCTTCACCGAGGTCGGCTTCTACTAGTTTTTCCATTCGTCTGTAAAGAATTCGTGTTAGTATTTTGCAGCTGTGGCTTATTAAACTGATTGTTCGGTAATTTTCACATCTGTCAACACCTGCTTTCTTTGGGATTGGAATTATTATATTCTTCTTGAAGTCTGAGGGTATTTCGCCTGTTTCATACATCTTGCTCACCAGATGGTAGAGTTTTGTCAGGACTGGCTCTCCCAAGGCCGTCAGTAGTTCCAATGGAATGTTGTCTACTCCGGGGGCCTTGTTTCGACTTAGGTCTTTCAGTGCTCTGTCAAACTCTTCACGCAGTATCGTATCTCCCATTTCATCTTCATCTACATCCTCTTCCATTTCCATAATATTGTCCTCAAGTACATCGCCCTTGTATAGACCCTCTATATACTCCTTCCACCTTTCTGCTTTCCCTTCTTTGCTTAGAACTGGGTTTCCATCTGAGCTCTTGATGTTCATACAAGTGGTTCTCTTATCTCCAAAGGTCTCTTTAATTTTTCTGTAGGCAGTATCTATCTTACCCCTAGTGAGATAAGCCTCTACATCCTTACATTTGTCCTCTAGCCATCCCTGCTTAGCTTTTGCACTTCCTATCGATCTCATTTTTGAGACGTTTGTATTCCTCTTTGCCTGCTTCATTAACTGCATTTTTATATTTTCTCCTTTCATCAATTAAATTCAATATTTCTTCTGTTACCCAAGGATTTCTAAGAGCCCTGGTCTTTTTACCTACTTGATCCTCTGCTGCCTTCACTACTTCATCCCTCAAAGCTACCCATTCTTCTTCTACTGTATTTCTTTCCCCCATTCCTGTCAATTGTTCCCTTATGCTCTCCCTGAAACTCTGTACAACCTCTGGTTCTTTCAGTTTATCCAGGTCCCATCTCCTTAAATTCCTACCTTTTTGCAGTTTCTTCAGTTTTAATCTACAGGTCATAACCAATAGATTGTGGTCAGAGTCCACATCTGCCCCTGGAAATGTCTTACAATTTAAAACCTGGTTCCTAAATCTCTGTCTTACCATTATATAATCTATCTGATACCTTTTAGTATCTCCAGGGTTCTTCCATGTATACAACCTTCTATCATGATTCTTAAACCAAGTGTTAGCTATAATTAAGTTGTGCTTTGTGCAAAATTCTACCAGGCGGCTTCCTCTTTAATTTCTTAGCCCCAATCCATATTCACCTACTACGTTTCCTTCTCTCCCTTTTCCTACACTCGAATTCCAGTCACCCATGACTATTAAATTTTCGTCTCCCTTGACTATCTGAATAATTTATTTTATATCATCATACATTTCTTCAATTTCTTCATCATCTGCAGAGCTAGTTGGCATATAAATTTGTACTACTGTAGTAGGCGTGGGCTTCGTGTCTATCTTGGCCACAATAATGCGTTCACTATGCTGTTTGTAGTAGCTTACCAGCATTCCTATTTTCCTATTCATTATTAAACCTACTCCTGCATTACCCCTATTTGACTTTGTGTTTATAACCCTGTAGTCACCTGACCAGAAGTCTTGTTCCTCCTGCCACCGAACTTCACTAATTCCCACTATATCTAACTTTAACCTATCCATTTCCCTTTTTAAATTTTCTAACCTACCTGCCCGATTAAGGGATCTGACATTCCACGCTCCGATCCGTAGGATGCCAGTTTTCTTTCTTCTGATAACGACATCCTCTTGAGTAGTCCCCGCCCGGAGATCCGAATGGGGGACTATTTTACCTCCGGAATATTTTACCCAAGAGGACGCCATCATCATTTAATCATACAGTAAAGCTGCATGCCCTCGGGAAAAATTAGGGCTGTAGTTTCCCCTTGCTTTCAGCAGTTCGCAGTACCAGCACAGCAATGCCGTTTTGGCTATTGTTACAAGGCCAGATCAGTCAATCATCCAGACTGTTGCCCTTGCAACTACTGAAAAGGCTGCTGCCCCTCTTCAGGAACCACACGTTTGTCTGGCGTCTCAACAGATACCCCTCCGTTGTGGTTGTACCCACGGTACGGCCATCTGTATCGCTGAGGCACGCAAGCCTCCCCACCAACGGCAAGGTCCATGGTTCATGGGGGGGCGTTGTCCCATAGCAATAGCGATTTCATCAACCACCTCTGCTGCAACCGGTCGTCGGCCTCTTCCTACAGTGACGCCCAGTTGCCCAGTTGATTCGAACTTCATCATGCTCCACACAGCAGGTGGAGAAAGAGGACCCTTCCGTAACTCTTTCAGCTGGCAATATTCTCGAAGCAGCTGCAGCATTACGGTTGCTTTGATGATGGACTGTTTGCTGGACTGTCAGTGGTAGATTAGACTAGTCGAAGTGCATCGAGCTAGAAATGCCTCGAGTGCGTTTTGGTAAATTTTGAGTCCTAACATATACATCACCTGGCTCATTAGCTTGAATCTGTCCACAGACAGTTAAATAGATCGGAGCCTTAGCCGATATTTAGTGCGCAGCGTAGTAAAGTGGAACGATTAACGATCCTTTTGTCCAAACTTATGTTGACGCGTCGACAAGTGCACTGCGACTGGTCTGGTGTGTGAGACTATGAATCATGATGACTGATCACAGCACCTGGTGGCCATAGTTGAAGTTGGATGGTAGCGCTGTGACGCAGGGAAATCATGCACCCCATACTCTGTACATTAATGTCACCAAGTCCGGCACAGGTATGGTAGTTAGTGTCCGTGTTATAAGGTGTTAAATAAAGTTTAATTATAAACAGCTGGTATTAATAGTGGCTTACAGCTTTCCCAGAGGTAAATGGGTTGTTTGCTGGACTGTCAGTGGTGGATTAGACTGTTCGAAGTGCATCGAGCTAGAAATGCCTCAAGTGCGTTTTGGTAAATTTTGAGTCCTAACATATACATCACCTGGCTCATTAGCTTGAATCTGTCCACAGACAGTTAAATAGATCGGAGTCTTAGCCGATATTTAGTGCGCAGCGTAGTAAAGTGGAACGATTAACGAACAGCACGTAAGTAGTCTGAGACTTGCCGAGTGAAGAGCGACGAGTGGCCTATTTTCAAATAAGGAATTGTGACGCCAACTCCTGAGGAGACAGGGCTTTGCTTTGATTGCTAACTGTCAGGGTCAAAGAGGCGGTGGCATTTAGAATTTTTGTTTTACTTTTGTTGATTGTGTTATTAACGTTTTGTGGTGTATTAGCTTGTTCCTGGCACTCGATCACACGTCGAGAAAACTGTATTGAAAACCATTTTAAAGTTCAAATTAAATGATACTAAATGATTGAAATATAAAAGAAGCTTGTGTTCTGAATTAAAGTTGTTGTAATTCAGTAGCATAGAATTTGCATTACATGTACTAGGTTCACGTAGATAGAGTCACCCAGAAAGAGAGTTTCTATTCATAGGATTTACCTAAATCAGGTATAGTAATCACAATCAGTAACTGAATTTGATAGAAGATAAAGATTCCTGCAAAGAATACAGTAACCTGCAAGTGCTAAAGAAGGCAAAGTTAAGAGTTTCACTTTGCAATTGCTCATTACTCGTTAATTAGGGTTTCAATGGGACTCAATACGCGATTGGAAATCTGATATTTTCGGTTAGGTAACGTAAAAGATAGAGAAAAAGGTAGCAGAAAATAAACGAGATTGGTATTTTGAGACTTCTTTAGAGTAAATTATAGTTGGTAACGAAGTTTAATATATAGTAATTACGCATTATCGATGACATTCAAAAATGTGTTCCCTTCCTGTACATTCGACGAACTGACAAGGTCTCTAAAGTCCTGATTAATGACGTAGTGCCGCGCGGGATTAGCCGAGCGGTCTTAGGCGCTGCAGTCATGGACTGTGCGGCTGGTCCCGGCGGAGGGTCGAGTCCTCCCTCGGGCACGGGTGTGTGTTTATCCTTAGGATAGTTTAGGTTAAGTAGTGTGTAAGCTTAGGGACTGATGACCTTAGCAGTTAAGTCCCATAAGATTTCACACGCATTTGAACATTTTTGAATGACGTAGTGTTTAAACGGGAAAGGCATTAGAGAGCAAAATATACTCTCATATTACGTTTAACTACTTTTCAGAAAGGAAAGAAAGAAAGAGAGACGTTTACTGATAATTCATGCTGTACTTAATTACAGACGAGAACTACCTGAGTAGCAGGATTCAAATAAATTGCAGTTTGCCGCTAGGAATATTGCATAGTGGAAATGAGAGCGATTTATTACAATACATCAGAAGAATTCCTAAAAGTATCATTTTAGAGTTAATTTTCGCCTGAACTAATGCGAGGTTAAGATTTATATGACTTAATTAGAATTTTTCAGGACTCATATTCATTGCCATCAGGTTTTTTATGTCTGTTGAGATTCCAGTACGAGGCATTAAGCTGTAATATGTCTCGGTGGGTGATGTAAGATTTCGAGTACCGAAAGACTGTTTCTTGCTATAAATTACACAGAAGCGGTACTTAGCGCTGCTGTTTCTGAAGTTAAGTAACAAATATTTGTCGTCGTGTAGTTTTGCGTCTTACCTTGTTCCACTCATTCGACTTTGAGACTTTGAATAATAATTAGGTTTAAAACGCTTCTGGTGAATTTTGAGACTAGTTTTATGTGAGGAATAAATAACATCTTCTCCAATATAAACACTGTACTTTTAAGAACTTCTGGTGTGCTGGACAGCAAGTGTACTCGGGTATTAGAGCAGTGGGAAATCCAATAGAAGAAACTGTGACGTTAGTACAGTGACTCACTCTGAAGGGATAGTTCTCGGGTTAACATGCCGCCACAGTACAAGGTGATGCATATGAAGTCGGCTGTGCGCGTGATGATAACGAGTTGGAGGGAGTCTAGAATAGTATCAATCTATACTAGCATTTCACGAGCTAGCGCAAATCACTTAGCCCTAATCTGACATTACTAACTGCGAAACGACACACAATTTGAGGAGAATGGCACCAGGGTAATTGCCAAACCAGCTACATCGAAATTGATTGCTTCGGAGTCGTGCGCAAGTAATGTTCCAAGTGCGCTGCTGTTGGGCGCGTGGATAATGCAGTATAGAGGGTCATACTCCCAAGTGACTGGTGTCCAAGCCATAATAGGTGACTTTGTGTCGCAGTTGCTTTGCGACAACAGATGAACGGCCGAAGAGCCAGCAACAGGCGCTGTTTCAGCCCGCCTCACGTGCTGTGGACACGCCGTCGTCCGCTTGCGGCAATTACCTTCATTCGCCGTCACTGCCTGCACCCGACTGCCTCTGTTGCGCGGCGCAACGGTACAAGTTCTGCATCTAATTTTTACCTAGCGATTTAGCTTTCATGTCCTTGCTAGTGCCCCATACAAAACTGGTTATCATTTGTTGATTTCAAATCATAATACAGAAGCACAAAAGTGATTACAAAAAATCAGTTTGTTGAAACTGAACAGATAATTAAACATCAGCAACGATGAGCTATGATACAAAGTGCTTCCGTTTCCGCATCTTCATTGTGGTCTTCACACGGAGCTTGTTAAGAATCCAGAATACTTCTTCTGCCCTCCTGTTTTAAAAACAAGTTGTTTTCAATTTGTTTATGTAATTATCCTGTGTGTTCATTAAGTGATTTCTTCTCTCTTCCTCGAACGAAAATCTCGAGCTCCGTCCTGAATTCCTTCTTGGCTGCTGACAACAGTGATTCGCCCCGTTCGATGTTGTACACCATATATCCTGTTTTGTTTAGCCCTTCAGTCTTAAGAGGCGTCTCTGAAATGACTTCAGTTTCAAATAATGTAATCTGACGTTTCATATCCCCCTCCTCTCCCCTGTCATATGCAGTTATCCTTAAGACTTCGTCCTATTATCGGCAGATAAGTGGGATAAGGCACATCTCCCACAAAAGGTGTGTCACACCATTGGAGGATAGAATGTACCATTTCATTGGTTATGAGAGCGTGCATTGTAAAAGTAGCCCATCGGTCGCATAGGCTAGCATAGAACGCGACCTGAAAGTGACGCCGAAGAAGGTCGATAGCTGGTAACACTCGAACTCTAATCTGATTGACGTCACGTGGCACCTCTCCACCTCGTCATAGGAGTCGATACTTGACTCGTCGCGCCTCACCCCCCACCACACGCATAGCCATTCGGACTCCCTGCACTACCAGCAAGAAAGCAGTCATCAACAATCTTAAACAGAAGTAGAGACACTCATTTATTTTCCAAGATTTATTGACACAGCGCGTTTCGGCAGCATGGTACCACCATCTGGTGCCTAACTGTTATTTGCACACATACACAGAGTCAGATAAATACACACAGTCAGGCACAGATAAGGTTCTTTATGTAAGACAAACTGGGAGAGGCTTTCAAAAAGATCAGTGAGCACATCAGAAATTATTCTAAATCAGAGGTAGCTACCCACATTAAGGACAGTGGATACACAGTCAATTATATCAAAAGTGATCTTCATATATTACATAAAAGTGACTTATTTGAAGAATCTTCAAATTTTCATCTCTGGCACAATATGTAGTAACACGTTACTCAGTAATGCTTTAGAAATTGATTACGTAAATTTTTAAAAACTTTCTTCAGTTTTGAATGTCTATTTCATTAGCAGTTAAGACTTAGGAGATGCTAATCCTATACATGAAGACAAGTAAGATAATTACAATTAGTGACTGTTGCCGAAAAGAGAGAAAAACGAATAATACTGTAAATAATACAATGAAAAGTACACTATGTAAATGTGTCACAACGTAAATGTGCTAGGAAAAGAAAAATATGTGTTGCATTATTGCGTGTATTGTATTAGCAGCTGAATTCTGTATTGCCTTAGCAGCTGAAGAAACTTTGGTGTGCTCTAATTATTCCACTGTAACTACTGTGTGAAAAAGAGATGGTGCTGTGTTATTGTGCTTCGTGTTCCAGATACGGATATGCACGGTGTATCATAATTAATGGCGTAAACGCATACAGTTGAAAGTACACGATACTAGAAGCAAAAAAGTCTCAGTAGACGTATAGTCGAATATGCATACCTAAGAGCTACGAGAAATTTTTCATCTTCGATACTGTGAAGCAAATCTCTTCTACTGCAAGCTTTTTTCCATATTTTGGGATATGGTGGTATGGACAAAAACAAGGAAAAATTTGTCCAATAAACATGTGCTCTAAAATGTATACCTTAAGAGCTATGAGCACTTGTTCATTAGAAGAGCTGTGTTCCAAAGTATCGAAGATGAACAAGTGCTCTTCAGGTATGCATTTTAGAGAACATGCTTACTGGACATTTTTTCTTGTTTTGGTCCATATTATCACTTCCCAAAATATGGAAAATATAGATCTTGCAGTAGAAGAGCTTTGCTTCAGAGTATCGAAGATGCAAAATTGCTCACAGCTCTTAAGATATGCAGTTTCGACCCATGTTTATTGAGACTTTTTTGCTTCTAGTATCATGTTCTTTCAACTGTATGGGTTTACGCCATTAATTATGATACATCCTGTATTCTCACTAAATCTAATTAAAAATATTCTTGACATAATTTAAAAAACACAATCAAACAAATGGAATACAATAACATGAATTGTTCTTTCTGGGCACCGGCAACAAGATTTCGGAACATAGCGTCATTCATCCGAAACCCGCCAAAAATTCTTATTCTATTTTCACAGCAATCTGTTATTAACAACTGATAAAAGTAACTGAAGCTGAGGAACCGTTATTTTATAAGCTTCACAATGCAGACAGAGACTTCGAGCGATTCAATGGAACAAGATTAGATTAGATCAGATTCAGTTTTCGTTCCATAGGCCCAAAAAGTGAGTTGATTCTCGTGGGTATGGAACATGTCAGAAAGTATGACATAAAAGCATAAAACATTTGTATATAATACTTACTGCCCTGATAATTTGTCAGGAGATAGTCGAAAATAAGCTAATACAATGCAGTAAACTGGGACAGCTAATATTTACAGAATTAACACACTGTCAGAATGAATCACTGTTATCCACTACTAATAAATTTATCATACGCAAAATACCTAATCTTGACTGTTGTGAGAAAGTGTTGTTAAAACTGAAAGGTAACAGATATTTTTCCTTAAGCTGACTTAACAGTCTCTGTTAAAATATTCATCTGCAGAGTAGAAGGAGTTGCCTATCAAAAAGTCTTTCAAACTGTGTTTAAATCGTGCTTTATCTGGAACCAAGTTTTTAATGGTTGCTGGCAATTTATTAAAAATTCCCGAACGTTGGACCCCTTTTCGGACCAAGGTAAGTGATTTTAGGCATTTATGTACATTCTTCTTATTCCTAGTATTGATACCGTGTACTGAGCTATTGGTTGGAAATAGAGATGTATTACTTGCAACAAATTTCATTAAGGAATAAATATACTGAGAAGCGGTGGTTAGAATACAAAGTTCCTTGAACAGATTTCTACAAGATGTTCTTGAATTTACACCACAAATGATTCTATCACACGCTTTTGCACTCTAAAAACTTTCACTCGGTTTGATCAGATCCCCAGAATATATTCCCATACGTCATAATAGAATGAAAGTAAGCAATTTATGCAAGTTTTTTATATTTATATCTCCTACATCTGACGTAATTCTCATGGCAAATATAGACTTGTTCAGGCGCTTAAGGAATTCTGAAGTATGCCCTTCACAACTGAATTTATTATCAAGCTGTAATCCCAGAAATTTGACACTGTCAACCTCTTCGATCTACATGTCTTCATAAGTTATACTCATGCTGGAAGGAAATCTCTTACAGATTCTGAACTGCATTTTGTGGGTCTTCTCAAAGTTTAATGACAAAGAATTAGCTTTAAACCACTTATTAATGTCAGTGAAAATTTGATTAGCAACTATTTCTAAATTTGTACTTGACTTGCTACTTATTGCAATGTTTGTATCATCTGCAAACAAAACAGACTTAGCATCTGGCAATGTAACAGATGAGAGGTCATTAATATACACAAGAAAAAGCATTGGACCCAAAATGGAACCTTGAGGAACACCACATGTAATTAATTCGCAGTCAGATGAAGACTGACGGCTTACTGCACTGGTATTTCGCAAAGGACAACCTTTGTTGCCTGTTAGATAGATAAGAATCAAACCATTTTGCGGCATTGCCGGTGAGACCATAATACTCTAATTTACTTAAGAGAATCCTGTGTTTCACACAGTCAAAGGCTTTTGACAGGTCACAGAAAATGGCAGTAGCCTTTAATTTATTATCTAATGAATTCAGTACATTCTCACTGTAAGCGTAAATAGATTTCTCTACATCAGAACCTTTGAGAAATCCAAAATGTGACTTGGACAATATATCATTTGCAATGCCAAACGTAAGTGAAGAATACTGATTAGAAAGTCCGATGCTACAGGAGTAATAACAAGCCCGTCATTGAGCATTTGACTGTAGCAAATTGTCCCAAAATTCTAGCGCGAAGGTTTCCTTTATTGTTGGAACAAGTTGTCTAACAGATCAAATGTTAGATTCAATTGCGGTAGACCATCGAACTAATGGTTGCGCAGGATGTAGTGCCTTCTAATTCCGCTAATACTCGATGCTTCGTCAGATTCATAGCCCTGAAGAATAGCTTACGATCAGACTCTTTCGGTCAAAGTTCTTTGCCTCAAAAAGTCTCTGCCAACTGCGTTGTCTATCCAATGATCCCTTGCCCTTTATCTGCGACTGCCCAAAGATGGCGCCTATCTTTTATTCGACATCTGCTAGGGTTTCAAAAGTCTGTGACGTGAATAGAAAAAGCTGTACTATTAACGTACTACTGTTATTTATTAATTAAGGTTTCCATCAGAGTTGCAATTAATGTTTTTATTAGTGACCAATTTCTAACATTTTCGTTCGTTCTCACACCATTACTCCCGGAATAAGTGAAATGTTATTAACAAACCATGAAGCACAATATTTTCAAAAGTTTTGTGTGCACAGGTCTCAGAGATTATCACACTATTTTAGAAATTACTGATATGTTACCGTTCAGTAGCACAGTTAGCTTGTGACATGTCAGTAATTTATGAAACAGTGCGATAATGTAAGAGAGCTTTATCTACACAGTAACTATGTGTTTAGTTGTCATATTATGATCTCTGAGATACAGAGCATAAGGACACACACTAAACAACCAAAGGCGCCCGTCAAACTTTTGTGTATAAACAACTATAAACGCCTATCGAATTTTTAATATATCAAGGAAATCGTAATACAGTCTAATAAAATCTGTTATTTTGATCAAATGTAAAAAATAAATCTGTTACATACAATGAAACATTACAAATGCGGGTATGTCATGAATAATTTATTGCACTGCTCTAATCTGTGCACACAAAATGTTTGAAAGTGTTACATTCCATATTTTGTTAATAACGTTTTACCTCATAATGTAGGTACAGGTTCACAACGAACGAAAATGTTCGAAACTAGTCAATAATAGAAACTTTATTTGCAACTTTGACGGAAACCTTTATCAATAAATTACAATAAATTACAAATGTATTGAGTTGCTGGTCCCGATACCAACAGAATATTGGAATTACGTAAGTGCTGAACACTTAGTTTGTAGTGAGATATAGCCCTGCTTCGCAACTTCGCAATGGTATTCCAGACAAATCTATCTCCATGCAAGTTTTATGTGACGGTGACACGCCTGAAATTCAAGCAAGGACGATTAAAAAAAAAAGAGAATCTGTACTGACTCTGAAGAACGGACTCTCTTCTGTTTTGAGTATGGAGAGACAGAAGTTCTTAACGATGGGAACTTGGGTGTTAACGTCGTAAAAAAGCAGCGTATACCCAAAACCTGCTGATGAACAGCTTGGAACATACAAGACTATTCAGCACGAAACTGCTCCTGGCAGCAGCAGACAACAAGATTTTAAAATTGACGAATTGCCCTGCGGCAGCGGAAGTGAAAATATAAGAGCGCCTCGCTCCTTCACAGCAGAGAGACAAGATCCTAAAGAAACTTCAGATATTGTTCATGTGCATGGTTAGTTGACTGGTTGATTTGGGGGAAGAGTCCAAACAGCGAGGTAATCGGTCCCATCGGGTGAGGGAAGGATGGTGAAGGAAATAGGCCATGCCCTTTCAAAGGAACCATCCCGGCATGTGCCTGAAGCGATTTAGGGAAATCACGGGAATCCTAAATCAGGATCGACGGACGCAGATTTGAACTGCCATCCTCCCGAACGCGAGTCCAGTCTCCTAACAGTTGCGCCACCTCCATCGGTCACGTGCATGGTATTGAATGGTTTTTATAATTTTTTTTACTTTGACTTACATGCTTTTCTATGAACCTAACTAGTCTTGTTCAAGTACGGTATAACTAACTCTCCGTGAAGCTTTTTAAATGAAATGACTTGAATATGTGATGAAATGATTGTGTGAGTAAACAAGAATGTCTTTCACGTACTGTGAAGGGCTGTATGACTTAAAATCCAAGCCAATAAAATAGTATAAGAAATCGTTGGTTGAATTCCCACTTATCGATCTACCAGTGCCTGCACCATAGAGCAAGTGCACCTAGTCATCTCGTAATATAACTGACAAATAAGATGTTTTTCATGATGGTATTGTAACAGCAGTGGAGCGGAATTCGTGGTATCTGAATTCTACCTCTCCTTCAAATCAACAGAGTGTTGCTCCTTTGCTCGCCTGTAACATTCTTACCAATGGTAACAGGCCGCGCGAACTACGGGGACCATCGATTGGAGGAATCACATGCCCTGAACTGGCTGTAGCATCAGCATCCGCACCCGCAGTTATTATTAATATGTTGTGAATCACAGATTTGTTAAGTGCGCCGGATCTCAGGCCTGAATGTTCGTCTGCTGAAATTTACATTTCGCTGGTAAGAGCACCCAGAAATGCCGCAACACGACGTGGCATGGACTCAACTAATGTCTGACGTAGTGCTGGAGGGAACTGACACCATGAATCCTGCAGGTCTGTCCTCAAATCCGTTAGAGTACGAGGGGGTGGAGATCTCTTTTGAACAGCACGTTGCAAGGCATCCCAGATATGCTCAATAATGTTTATGTCCGGGAGTTTGGTGGCCAGCGAAAGTGTTTAAACTCAGAGAGTGTTTGTGGAGCCACTTTTTAGGAATTCTGACCGTGTAGGGTGTCGCATTCTTCCGCTGGAATTGCCCAAGTCCTTCGGAATGCACAATGGACATCAATGGATGCAGGTGATCTGACAGGATGTTTCTGTCCTTGTCACCTGTCAGAGCCGTATCTAGACGTATCACGGGTTCCATATCACTCCAACTGCACACTCCCAACACCATTACAGAACCTTCACCAGCTTTACAGTCCCCTGCTGACATGCAGGGTCCATAGATTCATGAGGTTGTCTCCATACCGGTACAGGCCCATCCGCTCGATGCAATATGAAACGAGATTCGTTCGACCAAGCGACATGTTTCCAGTCAATGGCGGTGTTGACGGGCACAGGAGAGGCGAAAAGCTTTGTGTCATGCAGTCATCAAGAGTACATGAGTGAGCCTTCGGCTACGAAAGCCCGAATCGGTGCTGTTTCGTTGGACTTGTTGATGGCCCAACACTGAAATCTGCAGCAATTTGCGGAAGGGTTGCACTTCTGTGACGTTGAACGATTCTCTTCAGTCGTTGTTGGTCCTGTTCTCGCAGGATCTTTTTCCGGTCGCAGCGATGTCGTAGATTTGATGTTTTACCGAATACCTTATATTCACGGTACACTCGTGAAATAATCGTACGGAAATATCCCCACTTCATCGCTACCATCGCTCGTGCGCCGACTGTAACACCACGTTCAAACTCCCTCAAATCCTGATAACCTGCCATTGTAGCAGCTGTAATCGATCAAACAACTGCGCCAGATGCTTGTTGTCGACCGCAGCGCCGCATTCTGCCTGTTCGCATATCACTGTTATTTGAATACGCAAGCCTATACCAGCATCTTTGGCGCTTCAGTATACATTCCACTGCACAACATTACAGAGCTCGATCATCACAAATTTGTAGTACAACATGGCCTGTCAAATTTTTGCCACATTTTGTCGTAATTACGGAAAAGTATTTTATAAATTTTTTTACGGAATATTTCCGCAACATCGGTATGTTAAATGAAGTCATTGCAAGTAGTCGTCGCCGGCCGGAGTGGCCTTGCGGTTCTAGGCGCTACAGTCTGGAACCGCGCGACCGCTGAACACATCCATGCCCGAGGCAGGATTCGAACCTGCGGCCGTAGCGGTCGCGCGGTTCCAGACTGTAGCGCCTAGAACCACTCGGCCACACCGGCCGGCTCAAGGTGACAGAAATGCAACCCTCCCGGAAGTTACTGCATATTCCAATGCTGGGCCGTCAGCAAGTGCCAGCGTGCGAGGAATTCAACGATACATCATCGAAATGGGTTTTCGGAGCCGACGTCCCACTCGTGTACCCTTGATGAATGCACGACACAAACCCTTACGCCTGGCCTGGGCCCGTCAACATCTACATTGGACTGTTGATGACTGGAAAATGTTACCTGGTTGGACGAGTCTCATTTCAGATTGTATCGAGCGGATGGACATGTAGGGGTGTGAAGATAACCTCATGAACCCATGGACCTTGCATGTCAGCAGGGCACCGTTCAAGCTGGTGGAGGCTCCGTAATGATGTGCGGCGTGTGCAGGTGGAGTGATATGGGACCCCTGACACGTCTAGATACGATTCGGACAAGCGGCATGTACATAAGCATCCTGTCTGATCACCTGCATCTATTGACGTCCATTGTGTATTCCGTCGGACTCAGGCAGTTCCAGCAGGACAATGCGACACCCCACGTCCAGAATTGCTACAGAGGTGCTCCAGAAACACTCTTATGAGTTTAAACAGTTCCTCTGGCCACCAGAGTCTCCAGACATGAACGTTATTGAGCATATCTGGGATGCCTTGCAACGGGCTGTTCAAAAGAGACTCCACCCCCTCGTACTCCTTCGGGTTTATGGACAGCCCTGCAGCATTCATGGTGGCGATTCTCTCCAGCATTTCTTCAGATATGAGTCGAGTCTATGCCACGAAATGTCGCGGCATTTCTGGGCGCTCGCGGGGACCCTACACGATATTAGGCAGGTGTATCAGTTTCTTTGGCTCTTCAGTGTAGGGTTTTACATTACGACGCTGCGTGATACTCAAATACCTTACGTCAACTTACTCTGCCCGAGGAAGCCTACGCCATTGTAAATGTTCTGAGACATTCAGCGAGCGGTGCATTTGGAATTCATGTTTGAAGGCACCACCATAAACCCTGCAAAGTACTTCGAGACTCTCAGGAAACTGAAAGCACGTATTCGAAGAGAACGGCCACACATGGAGCACCCTCTCCCCCAGCATGACAATGTCAGTCCACACACGACCGCTGCGACATCTGCAACAATCGGACGTCTTGGGTTCATGTCATGTCATCGACCAGCCTCCATACAATCCCGAATTGGCCCAATCTGATTATCATCTGTTTCCGAAACTTAAAGAACGCCTTCGAAGTAGGGAGACGGTGCAAGCAGAGGTGAGATTGTGGCTCCGTCAACGAAGTCAAACATTCTACAGCGACGGTTTAGAGATACTGGTCTCTCTTTGAGAGAAACGAGTTCGTCGCCAGAGTGACTATGCTGAGAAATAAATATGAAGACATGAAGAATAAGTACGTCGAACGTTAAGAAAGTTTGTTTTATATGAGAAGCTTTAACAGTTCTCACATAATAAAATTCGTAGCCATTGCTCTCCTCCACGCCCTCGTATTATTAACGTAAATACCAATGCAGACCTGTTACACATAATACCCCTACACGCGAATGCAGTGTATTAAAAACAAGAATCTAGCCCGAACTTAAATGATACTTATCGCGTCTTGTCACAGTACGACACGTATTCACTGTAACGTGAATCCACATTTCATCTGGATGAACAACATGTCCGCTGTAATTATGATGCTTCGTTTTTCCATTGAAAAACCATAACGGAACTCTCTTTTTTTGAAACTGTGACAACCAGGTTATTCTGGCACCTTTTGAAAAAAAAAAAATGTTCAAATGGCTCTAAGCACTATGGGACTTAACATCTGAAGTCATCAGTCCCCAAGACTTAGAACTACTTAAACCTAACTAACCTAAGGACATCACACACATCCATGCCCGAGGCAGGATTCGAATCTGCGACAGTAGCAGCAGCACGGTCCCGGGCTGAAGCGCCTAGAACCGCTCGGTCACAGCGGCCGGCGCACCTTTTGAAACCAATGCGATAGACAGTAGAACGAGTTTGAGAGTTTACTAGCTGATTTTGACTCTAGTTCTGTATGTTCAAAGCTGTGCTCTTTTCGTAAAATTTGATATTTTTTGTATTGTTGATAATACCACAGAAACTGATGTCTAATAACACAGTTACCCATATTCACTGTATGGACTTTTGATCCCCTTCTTTGTGGTGGATACTTGAATGCTACTCTCCTCAGCACCGTATCGCTCCTACTGTAATATGAACACCTTCGTCGTACTGGACTTCAACATTTCGTTAGCTCACTCTGCCACCTTTTTCGTAAGTATTGTCACTCCTTTCCGCTTCTCACCATCAATGAATTTACAGACGTAAACAGCAAACCACTGCTATTGTATCGCCGCCTGCCGACACAACCGATACCGATAACGTCTACGAGCTACAGTAACCTGTGGTCGATGGTCGCACTGCAAGGAGGCGCAAGAGGCGGTTGCACTAGCGATGCTCTCTGTTCGCGAACAGGAGAGGAAACAGGCTGCATGAAGCACTTACCACTCAGCATGCTCAGTATTAAGCTGAACCGTGTGTATGCCATAACAACATCTGTAAGTAGACTGTTTAGGTTTTTATATTGGTAACTCCACGTAGCGCTCTGTATGAAAATCACTAGCTGTGCTGTGTGCAGTCTGTGACTAGTTTGCATTGTTGTCTGCCATTGTAGTGTTGGGCAGTTGGCTGTTAACAGCGTGTAGAGTTGCCCAGTTGGAGATGAGCCGCCAGCAGTGATGGATGTGGGGAGAGAAATGGCGGAGTTTTGAAATTTGTAAGACTGGATGTCATGAACTGCTATATATATTATGACTTTTGAACACTATCGAGGTAAATACATGGTTTGTTCTCTATCAAAATCTTTCATTTGCTAACTATGCCTATCAGTAGTTAGTGCCTTCAGTGGTTTGAATCTTTTATTTAGCTGGCAGTAGTGGCGCTCGCCGTATTGCAGTAGTTCGAGTAACGAAGATTTTTGTGAGGTAAGTGATTTGTGAAAGGTATAGGTTAATGTTAGTCAGGGCCATTCTTTTGTAGGGATTATTAAAAGTCAGATTGCGTTGCGCTAAAACTATTGTGTGTCAGTTTAGTGTTGATCAGAATAGGTAAAGAGCGAAATGTCTGAGTGCGTTCAGTTCTGCTCAGCTGTTTGAAAATCAAATAATGTAAGAGGTTTATCAGCACAGTAATTAATAAATTTTTCTAAGGGATCGTTTCACATCCACTCGACTATTCTCTTGGTTCTTCTTGTTGTTTACAACTGAAGCTTTGTGTCCGGCATACAACGCAATCTGACTGCTCAAAAAAGATAACCTGACTTCAAATAATTAATTCAAAAGAATGGCCCTGACTGAAAAGAAATCTTAACAATAACCTATACATTTCATTAAGCACTTACCTCACAAAAATCTTCATTACGCCAACTACTGCAATACAGCGAGCGTCAATACTGCCAGCTAAATAAAATATTCTAACTACTAAAGCCACTAACTACTAACAGGCACGTGGTTAGCAAAAGAAAGATTTTGTTGCTAACCAAATAATGTATTTTTTTACCTTAATAATGTGACATCCAGTTCAGACACGAATTTAAATCGTCATTGACATGTAGTACAAAGGTATATAATCACGAATAATATTCAATCTCCAAGTCGAACATGTACAGATCGTTAGCCTACGCTAACACTTCAGACCTCTACCCACCATCAGTGCTAACTTCTCACATCTAACATCCATCACTGCTGGCTGTTCACCTCCAACTGCCCAACAGTATTTCTATCACTGTTGGCGACTAACTTCCAACTGCCCAACAGTACTGGCGATTAGCTTCTAGCAAGTGCAACCAGCCACAGGGTCTCTTACAAAGAAAACGCTGTCAGAGATCCAATGCAAAGCGCTACACGGCGCTGCCAACACAGAAGCAGCCCACTTACAATATTAACGCGACCACCTGTCAGAAGCCTGAATAACAACGTTTTGCAGCGCGGACCACAGCGACACATGCAGGCAAAGAGTCAGAGAGGGCCAGGAAGGTACCGACAGGGATGTGGAACCTTGACGACTCCAGTGCCGTTAACAGCTGCCCGACGTTTCTCAGTTCAGTATCCGTTGGGCGAATAGTGCGGTCTAGGTGGTCCCACATATTCTCGATTGGGTTAAAATCCAAGGAATGTAGTGGGCAGGGGAGTTCGGTAAATTCACCCTGGTGCTCTTCGAACATGCACATACACTGAGTGCTGTGTGACACTTTGCGTTGTCCTGCTGGTAGATGCCATCGTGACGAGGAAAACCAAACCGTATGCACGAGTGGACATGATCCCCAACGATATATGCATACTTTTGTTGATCTATTGTGTCTTCGAGAATGACTTGGGAAATGCCAGAGAAACATTCCCCAGACAATAACGCTGCGTCATCCGGTGTGGACACTTCCGACGATTGTTACAAGGCCGTACACATCCAGGCCATCTGCACGATGGAGCATAGAACGTAATTCATCTGAAAAGGCAACGTGTCTCCATTCAGTGGACGTCCAGTTGCGGTACTGGCGTGCCAATTCCAGTCTTCGTCGCCGATGAACAGCTGTCAGCCTGCATGCATGAACGAGGCACCTGCTGCGGAGGTCCACACTCAGCGACGTTCACTGAACGGTCATTGAGGAGACGCTGTCGGTAGCCCCTTGGTTCGTCTGGGCTCTCAGTTGCTCGATAGTTACACGGCTATTCGTCCACACACATCTCCGCAACTGTAGTTCATCGCCTTCATTTATGGCTGTGGGGCACCCACTGTTGCCTCAGCATTGGTTTTCTATAGCTCCATTTTGCCGTGCACGGTATACTTCAAACACGGCGTCACGCGAACAGCTTATAAACTTGCCCGTTTCGATAATGCTTCCACCCTTGGCCCGAAAGCCAATGACCATGCCATTTTGGACGTCAGATAAATCGCTCCGTTTCTGCATTACGACAACGACTGCACTATTACCGCGTTTCCCCGACACGATTTATATGCTCTGCACTGCTAGAGCAGCTACCGGACGTCCGCGATTGCTTATAGCACATTGACGCCGATCATAATACTGTGACTGGACAGCGTATTACTGGTTGTCCGTTAGAGATCAGAAATGAGCTCTGCTCGCTCGCTTTAAACTTGCCAACGAGTCCTATGACGTCGTCTCCGAACTCGCCACCTCAGTGTCCTCGGAGACTCGACTCTTCAGTATCCACCGTTGTCCATTTAATCTAGAACTCGTTAGTTGAGTCTGCTGTCGGCTAGTACTCTCGCTCCTCTGCAGTGGAATTTCGTCAGACGATCTATGACAGCCATCTAACTAGAGTGTATTATACCACGGACTTAATTTGTGAAGCAATTTTGTGTCCACACTTCAGTTAATTACTTAGTTATCTGCATATTCAGTGGGTCCTAACTACGGTCTTTCAGAATGACGTGGAATGTGTCAGTGTTATAATTGTAGTACCCTAACTCACTAGGTAAATGTGCGACCTCGAACGCTCAGAATCTCACTAAACTGCGCTTAGAACATAAATAACTCATTCCTAAAGCACTGGTATGAGCCATTTGCATGAAAAACTGCTTGGCTCACTAATAGAGATATTTGAATGGAGACCTACTAAAGCACTAAGGCAGAAATTTTGGCTACGCGAAAAAACAAAATACCGATATAATGGAACCAGAAACACACATTTGTCAATCTCATGACTTCTTGCTGTATTTCGCTCTGTTTAAAATAATTATACTATCTGAAGAACAAAATTTTCTACAGATCTGACACTGCTGCACAGTTGTTCAGCATTAAAACTAGATGTATGGGATTTCAATGAAGTGGTCAAAGCAACGTGGAAGAGAACAATATGCACGTCCGACTAAACCCTTTTTTAACATTCAACATCACTTCTGCATTCAAGTATTCCAGTATCAAACCTCTCACTCGTTAATTTTAAAACGAGGGTAATAATATGGGCTCCTCGAATGCGAAAGTGATGTTGAATGTGAACAAGGGGTCTAGTCACAAGCGCATATTCTTCTGCTCCAATCAACTTCATTCAAATACCACAACTGCACTTTGAAGGCTGAATAGCTGTGCATCGCTATTAGGTCCGCAGGAAAATTCCGATGTTCAGTTTTTAGTTTTACGTGGAGGGAAATAGAGCAATAAGTCACGAAAAATGAAACTGAAACATATCTATTTTTGGTCCTATTAATATTATATCGGTATTTTGCTCCTCCGCGTTACCAAGTTCCTTTCGTAGACCTTGAACAGGTGATCACCATCCACACACACACACACACACACACACACACACACACACACACACACACACACACACACACACACACACACTATGTAGTAGTAGTTGTTGTGGTCTTCAGTCCAGAGACTGGTTTGATGCAGCTCTCCATGCTACTCTATCCTGTGCAAGTTTCTTCATCTCCCAGTACCTACTACAACATACATCCTTCTGAATCTGTTTATTGTAATCATCTCTTGGTCTCCCTCTCCGATTTTTACTCTCCACGCTGCCCTCCAATACTAAATTGGTGATCCCGTGATGCCTCAGAATAAGTCCTACCAAGCGATCCCTTCTCCTAGTCAAGTTGTGTCACAAATTTCTCTTCTCCTCAATTCTATTGAATACCTCCTCATTAGTTATGTGATCTACCCATCGAATCTTCAGCATTCTTCTGTAACACCACACTTCGAAAGCTTCTATTCTTTTCTCGTCTAAACTATTTATCGCCCATGGCTACACTCCATATAAATACTTTCAGAAACGACTTCCTGACACTTAAATCTATACTCGATGTTAACAAATTTCTCTTCTTCAGAAGCACTTTCCTTGCCATTGCCAGTCTACATTTTATATCCTCTCTACTTCGATCATCTTCAGTTATTTTGCTCCCCAAATAGCAAAACTCATCTACTACTTTATGCGTCTAACTTCCTAATCTAATTCCCTCAGCATCATTCGTTTAATTCGACTACATTCCATTATCCTTGTTTTGTTTTTGTTGATGTTCCTTTCAAGACACTGTACATTCCGTTCAACTGCTCTTCCAAGTCCTTTGCTGTCTCTGACAGAATTACAATGTCAGCGGCGAACCTCAAAGTTTTTATTTCTTCTCCATGGATTTTGATTCCTGCTTCGAATTTTTCTTTTGTTTCCTTTACTGCTTGCTCAATATACAGATTGAATGACATCGGGGAGAGGCTACAACCCAGCCTCACTCCCTTCCCAACCACTGCATCTCTTTCATGCCTCTCGACTCTTATAATCTGATTTCTGTACAAATTCTAAATATCCTTTCGCTCCCTGTATTTGACCCCTGCCACTTTCAGAATTTGATTAGAATACTCCAGTCAACATTGTCAAAACCTTTCTCTAAGTCTGCAAATGCTAGAAACGTAGCTTTGCCTTTCCTTAATCTACACTCCTGGAAATGGAAAAAAGAACACATTGATACCGGTGTGTCAGACCCACCATACTTGCTCCGGACACTGCGATAGGGCTGTACAAGCAATGATCACACGCACGGCACAGCGGACACACCAGGAACCGCGGTGTTGGCCGTCGAATGGCGCTAGCTGCGCAGCATTTGTGCACCGCCGCCGTCAGTGTCAGCCAGTTTGCCGTGGCATACGGAGCTCTATCGCAGTCTTTAACACTGGTAGCATGCCGCGACAGCGTGGACGTGAACCGTATGTGCAGTTGACGGACTTTGCGCGTGGGCGTATAATGGGCATGCGGGAGGCCGGGTGGACGTACCGCCGAATTGCTCAACACGTGGGGCGTGAGGTCTCCACAGTACATCGATGTTGTCGCCAGTGGTCGGCGGAAGGTGCACGTGCCCGTCGACCTGGGACCGGACCGCAGCGACGCACGGATGCACGCCAAGACCGTAGGATCCTACGCAGTGCCGTAGGGGACCGCACCGCCACTTCCCAGCAAATTAGGGACACTGTTGCTCCTGGGGTGGGACCATTCGCAACCGTCTTCATGAAGCTGGGCTACGGTCCCGCACACCGTTAGGCCGTCTTCCGCTCACGCCCCAACATCGTGCAGCCCGCCTCCAGTGGTGTCGCGACAGGCGTGAATGGAGGGACGAATGGAGACGTGTCGTCTTCAGCGATGAGAGTCGCTTCTGCCTTGGTGCCAATGATGGTCGTATGCGTGTTTGGCGCCGTGCATGTGAGCGCCACAATCAGGACTGCATACAACCGAGGCACACAGGGCCAACACCCGGCATGACCGGCAAGGGAACTTGCTGTTCCGACAGGACAATGCACGTCCGCATGTATCCCGTGCCACCCAACGTGCTCTAGAAGGTGTAAGTCAACTACCCTGGCCAGCAAGATCTCCGGATCTGTCCCCCATTGAGCATGTTTGGGACTGGATGAAGCGTCGTCTCACGCGGTCTGCACGTCCAGCACGAACGCTGGTCCAACTGAGGCGCCAGGTGGAAATGGCATGGCAAGCCGTTCCACAGGACTACATCCAGCATCTCTACGATCGTCTCCATGGGAAAATAGCAGCCTGCATTGCTGCGAAAGGTGGATATACACTGTACTAGTGCCGACATTGTGCATGCTCTGTTGCCTGTGTCTATGTGCCTGTGGTTCTGTCAGTGTGATCATGTGATGTATCTGACCCCAGGAATGTGTCAATAAAGTTTCCCCTTCCTGGGACAATGAATTCACGGTGTTCTTATTTCAATTTCCAGGAGTGTATTTTCTAAGATAAGTCGTAGAGTCAGTATTGCCTCACGTATTCCAATATTTCTACGGAATCCAAACTGATCTTCCCCGAGGTCGGCTTCTACCAGTTTTTCCTGTCGTCTGTAAAGAATTCGTGTTAGTATTTTGCAGCCGAGGCTTATTAAACTAATAGTTCGGTAATTTCCACATCTGTCAACACCTGCTTTCCTTGGGACTGGAATTATTATATTCTTCTTGAAGTATGAGTTTATTTCGCCTGTCTCATACATCTTGCTCACCAGATGGTAGAGTTTTGTCAGGGCTGGCTCTCCCAAGGCTATCAGCAGTTCTATCGGAATGCTCTCTACTCCCAGGATCTTGTTTCGACTCTTTCAGTGCTCTGTCATAGTCTTCACGCAGTATCATATCTGACATTTCATTTTCATCTACATCCTCTTCCATTTCCATAATATTGTCCTCAAGAGCATCGCCCTGGTATAGACCCACTACATACTCCTTCCACCTTTCTGCTTTCCCTTCTTTGCTTAGAACTGGGTTTCCATCTGAGCTCTTGACATTCATGCAAGTGGTTCTCTTTTCTCCAAAGGTCTCTTTAATTTTCCTGTAGGCAGTATTTATCTTACCCCTAATGATATACGCCTCTACATCCTTACATTTGTCCTCTAGCCATCCCTGCTTAGCCATGTTGCACTTTCTGTCGATCTCATTTTTCAGACGTTTGTATTCCTTTTTGCCTGCTTCATTAACTGCATTTTTGTATTTTCTCCTTTCATCAATTAAATTCAGTATCTCTTCTGTTACCCAAGGATTTCGATTAGCCCCCTTCTTTTTACCTACTTGATCCTCTGCTGCCTTCACTATTTCATCCCTCGAAGCTAGCCATTCTTCTTCTACTGTATTTCTTCCCCCGTTCTTGTCAATCGTTCCCTAATGCTCTCCCTGAAACTCTCTACAAGCTCTGGTTCTTTTAGTTTATCCAGGTCCCATATCCTTAAATTCCCACCTTTTTGTAGTTTCCTCACTTTTAATCTACAGCACATAACCAATAGAGTGTGGTCAGAATTCACATCTGTCCCTGGCAATGTCCTACAATTTAAAACCTGGTTCCTAAATCTCTGTCTTACCATTATATAATCTATCTGAAACCTTCCAGTGTCTTCAGGCCTTTTCAACGTATACAACCTTCTTTCATGATTCGTAAACCAAGTGTTAGCTATGATTAAGTTATGCTCTGTGCAACATTCTACCAGGCGGCTTTCTCTTTCATTCCTTACCCCCACTCCATATTCACCTACTACGTTTACTTCTCTTCCTTTTCCTACTATACACTTCCAGGCACCCATGACTATTAAATTTTCGTCTCCCTTCACTATCTGAATTACTTCTTTTATCTCATCATACAGTTCCTCAATCTCTTCGTCATCTGCAGAGATAGTTGGCTTATAAACTTGATACTAGATACGAAACCCACGCCTACCACAGTAGTATACTGTGGTAGGCGTGGGCTTCGTATGTATCTCGGCCACAATAATGCGTTCACTATGTTGTTTGTAGCAGCTTACCCACATTCCTACTTTTTATTCATTATTAAACCTACTCATGCATTACCCCTATTTGATTTTGCATTAATAACGCTGTATTCACCTGACCAGAAGTCTTGTTCCTCATGCTACCGAACTTCACTAATTCTCACTACATGTAACTTTATCTATCCTACCTGCCCGATGAAGGGATCTGACAATTCACGCTCCGACCCGTAGGACGCCAGTTTTCTTCCTCCTGAGTAGTCCCCACCCGGAAATCCGAATGGGGGACTATTTTACCTCCGGAATATTTTACCCAAGAGGACACCATCATTATTTAACCATACGGTAAAGCTGCATGCCCTCGGGAATAATTACGGCTGTAGTTTCCCCTTGCTTTCAGCCGTTCGCAGGACCAGCACAGCAAGGCCGTTTTGGTTAGTGTCACAAGGCCAGATCAGTCAACCATCCAGACTGTTGCCCCTGCAACTACTGAAAAGGCTGCTACCCCTCTTCAGGAACCACAAGTTTCTCTGGACTCTCAACAGATACCCCTCCGTTGTGGTTGCTCCTATGGTGTGCCTATCTTTATCGCTGAGGCACGCAAGCCTTCCCACCAACCGCAAGGTCCATGATTCATGGGGGGAGGGTGGGGGGAGTACACACATAAACATGATTTCAACTTCTATTCGACGTTAATTTTATTACATATTATATTCCTTGCGTCACTGGCTAAGTGGTGAAACACTTTTGTTTCGCTGAATACCTCACTCTTGCCTGTGCCGCACTATATCGGAGTGATGGCCGGGGGAAAATATTTTCTTCATCTAATATTACATTTATGAATATTATTGATGTCTTAGAATTGTGATTAAGTTTTGACAAGATTGTCATTGGAATCCTTGCTATTTATCTGCAACCCTCATATTAAACTGCTGAAATACTCGTCCTCATCAAAGCAAAATCCTCTCTAACCACAACACAACACCGACATATTCTTTAAATCATTATCTGTATCAGGAACCCAACTTTGGAACAATCTCCTTCAAAATATTGCATGAAATTATAATCTTTTTAAACTTCAAAACACAGCTACCACAATAGCTACCTCTTCTTGCAGCTCACGCTCATCAACCCTCCGTCCTACAGCACTTTTCCCTCCCCTTGCCTGCAGAGTTCCCTGTTGAAATTCTTTCCTAGCGGCCATTGTTACTTTCGATTCAATCCACTACTCTTATTATCCCTTCCACTTCTCCTAATAAAAGCAGGGTTTCAGAAGTGCTGAACTAAGCAATATCATTCTTAATGCTTATATTATTATTATTATTATTATTGCTATTATTATTACTAGCGTTACTATTATTATTATTGAAAATTATTACTTTCTGTTAATGATGTAAATTTTTATTACACAATAACTAATTAATATCATTAATAATTTCTCCATTACTTTATCATCATTGTTAGTATTACTATTATTATTAACGAAAATTATTATTTTATTAATAGTTTAAATAATTGTTATGTAATATTTTTGTACGTGTTGTTCCTGGTCAGATGTATAGAGAGGACCCTAAGGCCCTAATCTGGTCGGGCTACAAAGTTATAAATAAATGAATAATAAATACATGTATTTTGAGGCTGTTATCATTACCAACCGTTTAAAGAGACTTCTTAAAGGGGTTCTAGAATGGACGCCATATGTTACTCTTATTTCACGTTTCTGTGCAATATATACTCCTTCCTCTAACAAGTGATCCTACGAATATGATTTTGTAATACACTAGCGATGAACATCGTGCAAGTTATACTACATCACACATTCATCTCCAAAATCTGGTGTACTGCAAAGGTTGTAGAGCTGTGACCGTGAGGGATATCTGTAACATGTAACTTACAGTTCAGGTTCTTACCAATATAAAAATCTAAGAATTTAGAATGTTGTGTCTCATTTATCGATTTAGCTGTATGCATTATGAGGTTATATGCCATTGGGGTGAATTGGTGTATACTTTTCCTTAGTGGGATCTGAGAAATAAACATAATTCAGAAAGTATAATGCTTTTATTTCATCTACATCTGCATATATGCTTGGCAAACCATCTTCTAGTGGCTAGCGGAATGTAATTTTTATACTACTGTCGTCTTCCTCCTTTCACGATTCTGTCACAAATCGTTTGTGGGATGACCTATTGTTAGTAAGTATCTGTTTGAATTCGAATTCTCTAATCCTACCATCATAATCTTACCCCAGATACACGTCGGAAATAGCAGCATGTTGACTCTTCTAAGAACGTATGGTCACCGAAATGTCAACAGTTAACCATAGTGTGATACGAGTACACAGTGCCTGTCTTCTGATACCACAATTGGCCTCGATGTCAGTGTGACTGGAGTAGATACATATCTGGGAGATTAGATTAAAGGACTGTACCGGGATTTTGAATCCGTCATAAAGTCTGAGTAGAGCACTTCTCCCTTTCACTCACTTTTGTATTTCCTCGTAGCAAAACTGCAACTAAAAGTAGTTAAACACTAGTTACAGACAGCGACATAAGAAATGTGTGTGAGGTGTAAGTTGGCGATTGTGACATACTCTGTGCCAACATCCCCCTAAACTAAGATCCCTACTTGCACCAGCAGGACTATTCATACATGATGGCTGCCTGAGGTTTGTAAAAAAAAAGTTTTTTGAAGCAGTGGAATAGAACTGTTGTTGGCAACCCTACATACTACAACTGTTTAACACGTTCAAGTCGGTGTGTACCACCGGTGACTCACGCTAGATCCCCCAATGAGTAAAGTGTACCTCAGGGGGGCTCACACTTGACCCTCCACCACCAGTGACTCACGCTAGATTCTCCCATTGGGAAATGTGTACCACCAGTGGCTAACACCAGATCCTTGAACTGCACACCATGTACCAATGGGGGCTTAAGCTAAATCCTCACATCAGGCAGCATGTACTCCCAAAGGCTCACGCTAGATCCATCGGGCAACGTGTACCACCAGTGGCTCACACTATATCCTCTCATAGGGCAGCATGTACCACTGGTTGCTCAAACTAGATCCTCTCATTGGGCAGCATGTACGGTGGCTCATGCTAGATACATCTATCGGGCAGCATGTACCACCAGTGGCTCATGCTAGATCCTACCATTGGGCAGCATGTATCAGCAGTGGCTCATGGTAGACCCTCTGTCAGGCAGTGTGTACTGCCAGTGGCTCACGCTACATCCTCCCATCATGATACATGTACTACTGGTGGCTCGCACTAGGTCCTTCCATCAGGCAGTGTGTACCACTGGTTCATGCTAGTCCCGCCCATTGGTCTATGTACCACCAATGGGCTGTGTGTGTCACTTATAGCTCATGTTAGAACTTGTAACAATGGTGGCTCACACTAGTTCCTTCCATCAGGCGAAGTGTGCCATCAGTGGCTCATGCTGGATCCTGTCATCGGAAATTGTGTACCACCAGTGGGTCACTCTAGATCCTTTCCATCAGGCAGCATGTACCACCAGTGGCTTAGGCTAGCTCCGTCCTTCAGGCATCATGTATGACCAGTGTCTCACACTAGATCCTACCATTAGGCCGTGTGTACCATCTGTGCTCATGCTAAATCCTCCCATTGGGCTGTGTGTATCACTGGTGGCTCAAGCTAATTCTACACATTGGGCAGCGTGTACCACCAGTGGCCTGTACCAGATCCTCTCATTCGGCAGTGTGTATCACTGGTGGCTCACGTTAGATCTTCAATTGGGTAGTGTGTACCAGTGGGCCTCATGCTACATCCTCCCAGCATGTGGCGTGTACCACCAGTGACTGATGCACGACTCTGCCAACTATACTACCAGTTATACACTAACTTACGTTATATTACCTATCAGTATAGCGCAACGAACAGTTACGAATACAATTTTGTGTGACCCTTCAAAAGGCAGCTTTTTGAAAAAATTAGTTATGACATAATTTGTGATTAACGTAGCATAAAACTTTTTTATGTGATCTTCTAGATGTTTTAAAGGAATGGACTTGCACGACTTTCAAAAGAGAATCTCAATATATTAAAATATTTGTCTAGGGCGTTCGAATATGTGTGCCGCGCCACAGTGAGAGAAACAATTCTCAGCGCTGGCGTGTGAGTATTAAAAAGCATCGATATTCTTCAGCTTCACAGAATAACAAAAACTTTGTGTGAAAGAATATACTGACGTGCTTGACAACCAAGGAACTTAAAAGTCCTTCCTCTCTGGTAGCTCTCTTAAAATTGAGACTATAATGAAGAATGTGATGTCAGTAGTTTCACTTGCGATACTTGCTCTTAGCCGTCTATAGCAGCACAATAAGAAAGAAGCTGTATGAGGACTTACTTTGTATATCAACAATCCCCGGTCTCCCATAATAGCAAAAAAGAAAAGCTATTGGCTTTGTAAATGCACTGAGAAAAAAATCATCTACATCTACATACATACTCCGCAAGTCTCCACGCGTGGCGAAGGGTACCCTGTACCAGTACTAGTCAATTCTATTCCTCTCGCAAACAGAGAGGGAAAAACGACTGTCTGCATGTCTCCACATAAGCCCTAAAATCTCTAATATTATCTTCATGGTCCTTACGTGAAATATACGTTGGCGGCAGTTAAGTTCTGCAGTCAGCCTCAAATGCCGGTTTACTAAATTTTCTCAATGCCGTTCCTCGAAAAGAACGTCGCCTTCTCTCCAGTGATACCCATTTGAGTTCCCGAAGCATCTCCGTAATACCTGCGAGTTGTTGGAACCCACCAGTAAAAAATCTAGCAGCAAGTCTGTGAAGTGCTTCGATGTCTTCTTTTAATCCGACCTGATGCGAATCCCAAGCACTGCAACAATACTCAACAGTGGGTTGCACTAGTCTCCTATAAGGGTCTGCCTTGACATGACTCACACTTTCCTAAAATTCTCCCAATAAACCGAAATCGATCATTCGCATTCCCTACTAAAGTCCTCACGTGCTCATTCCATTTGATTCCGCTTTGCAACGTTATGCTTAGATATTTGATCGACGTAACTATGTCAAGCAGCACATTACTATTACTGTACTCGAACGTTACGGGTTCGTCTTTGCTACTGATCTGCATTAACTTACAATTTTCTTACATTTAGAGCTAGCTGTCATTCATCACACCAACAAGAAATTTTGTGTATATCATCTTGTATCCACCTACAATTACGCCTTCACGTACACCACAATATCATCAGTAGACAGCGCCAGATTGCCGCTTACCATGTCCGCGATCATTTATGTACATAGAAAATAACAGAGGTCCTATATTTATTTATTGTTTCGTGGGTGGGACTAAATTAAGCAGAAGTCTCCATGGTCACGGAACGAGTCAATACATGAAATTATAACACGATAGTAGAAACAGATAAAATGAAGTCGTAAGTTTAAATAAAGAAAATCAACAATGTAACACTGGAATTTGCGTAATTTTTCAACTCTTCCAGGAGCTCCTCGACAGAATAGAAGGAGTGAGCCATGAGGAAACACTTCAGTTTAGACTTAAAAGTGTTTGGGCTACTGCTAAGATTTTTGAGTTCTTGTGGTAGCTTATTGAAAATTGATGCAGCATAATAGTGCACTCCTTTCTGCACAAGAGTCAAGGAAGTGCATTCCACATGCAGATTTGATTTCTGCCTAGTATTAAGTGAGTGAAAGCTGCTAACTCTTGGGAATAAGCTAATATTGCTAACAACAAACGACATTAAAGAAAATATATACTGTGAGGGCAATGTCAGAATTTCCCTGGGGCACTGCTGGCGATATCCTTTTCTCTGACGAGCACTCGCCGTCGAGTACAACATACTGGGTTCTATAACTTGTCATCGAGCCACTTACATACCTGTGAACGTATTCCTCATGCTCGTACCTTCGTTAACAGCTTTAGTGAGGCACTGTGTCAAATCTTTCTCGGACATCTAGAAATATGGGATGTGCCTGTTGCCCCACATTCATGGCAGCATCTCATGTGAGAAAAGGGCAAGCTGATTTTCGTACGAGTGATGCTTCCTAAAACCGTGCTGATTTGTGAACGGAAGCTTTCCTCTCTCAGTGATATTTATTACGTGGGAACTGAAAATATTTTCGAGGATTTTGCAGCAAATCGATGTTAGGGATAATGATCTGTAATTTTGCGGGTCCGTTCTTTTACGGTTTTTACATACAGGAGTCACCTGCGCTTTTATGCAGTCCCTTGGTACTTTGCGCTGGGAGAGGGATTCGCGATAAATGCAAGATACGTATGGGGCCAATGCTGTAGAACACTCTTTGTAAACCGAACTGGGGTTTCATCAGGACCTTGTGACTTATTGGCTTTCAACTCTTTCAGCTGTGTCTCTACACGGGCGATGCTTATTTCTGTATCCTTCATGTGGGAGTCTGTGGGATGGTCAAGCGACGATATGTTTGTACGATTCTCCTACTTGGACGATTTCTTATAGGTGAAATTTAAGACTTCGGCTCTACTTTTGCTATCTTCTACTGCCACACGAGGCTGGTCAGCGAGTGATTGTATAGAGGCCTTAGTGCCACTTAGCGGTTTCACGTCGGACCGGAATCTTCTCGGGTCCTCGGTAAGATGTATTGCTAAGGTATGACGATGCTAGTTGTTGCAAGATTCCCGCATCGATCTATTTACATACGAATGACTTTCCATTAACTTTTGCCTATTGTCATTTGCACGTTCTCTTTTGAAACGATAGTGCGACAGTCTTTGCTTCCTCGGCTTTTTTCGAATTTAGTTGTTACACCACAGCGGTTCTTTCCCGTCCTTAACGCATTTATTAGGTTCACACTTCTCCAGAGTACGATTTACAATCCGTTTAAACTTTGCTCATAATTTATCTACGTGCGTTGTACCGGAAATAAATTATGTCAGTTGACTGTTCAAAATGGTTCAAATGGCTCTGAGCACTGTGGGACTTAACTTCTGTGGTCATCAGTCCCCTAGAACTTAGAACTACTTAAACCTAACTAACCTAAGGACATCACACACATCCATGCCCGAGGCAGGATTCGAACCTGCGACCGTAGCGGTCACGCGGTTCCAGACTGAAGCGCCAGAACCGCACGGCCACACCGGCCGGCTAGTTCACTGTCTAAGGGGGGTTCTAACAACTGCTTGTCTGCTCTTTCTAGCAGAAACATTCCCCCAGCCTTCTTGATGGATGAATTATCTTAAGTAGCCATAGTCGCTTGATGACAACATGATCACTTATCCCTGACTCTGTACTGTCGCAGTCGATAAGGTCTGGCCTTTTTGTGTCTACGAGGTCTAACATATTTCCATTGCGTGTGGGCTGTCTAACTAGCTGCTCAAGACAGTTTTCGGAAAACGCAGACTGTCCGTTTGTATCCCTTGCAATGAATCCATAGACATCCCAGTCTATACTCGGTAGGGTGAAGTCGCGTCCAACTAAGTGGGATACTAACAAATGTCTATCTACTGCTGCTAGCAGAAATACTTTCTCTGTATGTTTTCTCTAGAGAATTAACGCCTGCCTGTTAGGAGGCTGTAACATGAGGCAGCCTGCAAGCTCAGCGTCGGAAGGTGCGACTTTGTGGCCACCAGCGTGTCGCGACTTTCTCAGATCGCTCTCTGGCGCAGCGGCAGCAATCGCTGGCCGTGCGAAAGCCGTCCTCAAGGTCAGTGTCACTACTGAGGCGACCTCGCGGTCACCAGGACGCTCTCACGGCTGGTTTCTACCGCAGCGGCAATCAAACTTCCTCACCCAGCAGTCTCCACTGTCATGTTACTCATTCCCTCCCCCCCCCCCCCCCCCCCCCAAACAACAACAAGAAGACAAGATGAAATTTACCCTTCACTTCATGGGATTGCATCCTCATCTACGTAGATACTCCGCAAGCCTTTGTGCAGAGCGTGATCGATGATAAGCATAGCGTTTGTTATAGGATTATAGGATTAAGGTTGGATAATTAAGCGTGCTGTTGAGATGAGATGTGATGGGATGTCTGATAAAGGGATCGCGCCTACTCATCATCGCCGATTTCGTGCAAATTTACTACAGTGAAGGGCCAAAGAAACTGATATAGGCATACGTATTCAAATACAGAGGTATGTAAACAGGCAAGAATACGGCACTGCAGTCGGCAACGCCTTTATAAGACAACAGTGTCTGGTGCAATTGTTAGGTCGGTTACTGCTGCTGCAATGGCAGGTTATCAAGTTTTAAGTGAGTTTCAGCATGGTGTTATAGTCGACGCACGAGCGATGTGACACAGCATCTCCAAGGTAGTGATGAAGTGGGGATTTTCCCGTACGAGCATTTCACGAGTGTACGGTGAATATCAGATATCCGGTAAAACATCAAATCTCCGACATCGCTATAGGCGGAAAAAGATCCTGCAAGAACGGGACGAACGACGAGTGAAGAGAATCGTTCGACTTGACAGAAGTACAACCCTTTCGCAGATCGTTGCAGATTTCAGTGCTGGGCCATCAAAAGGTTGGTTGGTTGGGGGAAGGAGACCAGACAGCGTGGTCATCGGTCTCATCGGATTAGGGAAGGATTGGGAAGGAAGTCGGCCGTGCCCTTTCAGAGGAACCATCCCGGCATTTGCCTGAAGTGATTTAGGGAAATCAAGGAAAACCTAAATCAGGATGGCCGGACGCGGGATTGAACCGTCGTCCTCCCGAATGCGAGTCCAGTGTCTAACCACTGCGCCACCCCGCTCGGTCGTCAAAAGGTGTCAGCGTGCGAACCAGTCAACGAAACATCATCGAAATGAGCTTTCGGAGCCAAAGGCCCACACGTGTACCCTTGATGACTGCACGACACAAAGCTTTCCACCTCGCCTGGGCACGTCGACATCGACATTAAACTGTTGATGCTGGAAACGTGTTGCCTGGTCAGACGAGTCACGTCTCAAATTGAATCGAGTGGTTGGACGTGTACGGGTATGGAGACAACTTCATGAATCCATGGACTCTGCATGGCAGCAGTGGAGTGTTCAAGCTGGTGGAGGTTCTGTAATGGTGTGGGGCGTGTGCCTTTGGAGTGATATGGGACCCGTTATACGTCTAGATACGTTTGTGACAGGTGACACGTACATAAGCATGCTGTCTAATCACCTGCATTCATTAACGTCCATTGAGCGTTCCGACGGACTTGGGCAATTTCAGCAGGACAATGAGACACGCCACAGTCCAGAATTACTACAGAATGGCTCCAGGAACTCTCTTCTGAGTTTAAACACTTGTGCTGGGGAATCAAACTCCCCAGACATGAACATTATTGAGCATACCTGGGTCGCCTTGGAACGTGCTGTCCAGAAGACATCTCCAACCCCTCGTAATCTGTCGGATTTCTGGACAGTCCTGCAGGACTGTCTGTTCCCTCCAGCACAACTTCAGATATTAAACGCGTCCATGCTACGGCTTGTTGCCGCACTTCTGCGTGCTCGCAGGGGCCCTACACGATATTAGGCAGGTATACCATTTTCTTTGGCTCTTCGCTGTGTATTAGCAGCAGTTGGCCAGAAATCAAAATGGCAGATCGCCGAGCGTTTAGAGCAAAGCAGGATTCGTGGCGCGGGTCGGGCGTGGCATGAGCGATTTACGTTACCGAAGATTCCAGGCAGCGGTTGGTTCAGCGGAGAAGATACAGAACGGTAACCCGAGGGTCTTGGGTCGAATTCCTACGCGGTAACTTTTACGTTACTTACACTTAAAATGAATCGAAATAATGCTCAATATACTGCATTTGTTAATATTTTCTTAAAAGGAATGAGCGGAAGAGGCAAAGGAATATTTGGGATTGTCATCCTGCAGTTTTGAAGTGATTCCCCTAGAATGCACTACGGCAGTGCAATTCTGCGAGGAATACTTTTATCGCGAGGTAAAGAATTTGATCATATTGCTTCAAAAATGTTTTTACCTCACCGAAAGCGAATAAAAATCACACTCTAAGAAGACTGCATCAAAATACATTCCTGTGTATTACAAGCTGTCCTCGCCAACCGAGCGGGAGTGCTTGCCACACTGGACTCTCATTTAGGAGGACGACGGTTCAGACCCGCGTCCGGTCATAAATCGCTTCACGTAAATGCCGGAATGGTTCTTCTGAGAGGGCACGGCCGATTTCTTCCCCTATCCTCCCCTAACCCGAGCTTGTGCTTCGTCTCTAATCACGTCGTTGTTGAGGGACATTAAACACTAATTTCCTCCTCCTCGTGATCACCAACATATGATGTTGGGCAATACATGGTTGGTCATCAAATTGTGCAATGAAAGAAAACCTTTTATGAACCGAAAGCAAGTTTGTTTTGCTATAGGAACTTTAAAACAACCAAGAGTTGTAAAAATTGGGCGTTTGTAACATATGGAAGAGGTCGAGGAAGTTACTTCTGTTCCTATTTCTATGATGAATGTCACCCCAGCATATGTGAACCATCAACTGTAAAACACTAAAATTATTTAATTTTATACAGGAAGTTGTCGTGTACGTCTTAGAATACATTTCTGGAAATTTATTTGCAATCCCAAATTTTCCCTTGCCTTCTTTTTCATGCTTCTATGAAAACATTAATAAATGCAATATATAGAGCATGATTTCAGTTTATTTGGAGGGTAAGTAACATGAAAATGGAAAAAAATGTTACTACTTTGAGACGACCCAACGATCCGCGGATAACCACTCCGCACTTTTTCGCTGCGCCAACCGCGATAACCCAAAAACACAAATGGGCTATTGTCGAACCCCCCCCCCCCCCCCCGCATCCCCCGCGCCACAAATACTGTTTTTCTTAACTCTTGGCCATCTAGAGCTCCCATTTTCGTCACTTCCATTTCTAGCCAAGCCTTGTATATGCGATAACTTTGGACGAAATCGATGATGACGAGTAGGCGCGGTCCCGGTGTGTGTGTTCGTCAAACCACACGGCTTTTATCCTCTTTGTTCACATCGTACTCGAAGATATAGAAGCAAGGGCAATACTTATTTAACCGAGAATGTTTGTAAAAGCATCCTCGGTCATTTTCACAATAACCTGAATGATTGGACCCAAGTCATGGAATGGCAGACAGATTTAAAAAATCACAACGGGTAGGCAATAAGCACCCAAAACATCACAGAAATATCTCCGTCATGAACTGTACCCTCCAAACGCTTTGGGTTAAATGTTCGATATGATCGTCGGTGCACTCGATGCCCTACATCAGTTGGAAAGAGCCAAAATTACAACACGATTGACCACTTTACAATCCTTCAATCAGTAACTGTACAGTTCGTGTATTGTTTGATCCACCGAAGACGCACAGCGTTGTTTGCCACGGGGTAAGCAACGGTTTCTTGTGAGGTACCCGATTCTGATAGTCCTCCGCATACAATTCTTCTCTTGTAAATTAGTTGAGATGCACCTTCATTCACTGACAGCAGACGTTCTAAGAGGGACGTTCCAATTTCAGTTGAAAGAATGAGTAATTTGTTGTGGGACATCGATCAATATTCCTGATTCAAGCCCTATAGTTTCATAAAGGTCAGATAGGTGGCGGCGCTATGGGTAACCTTCAAAATGGCGTCTTAAACGTAGGTACGATCCAAACAGGGGGCTGTCACTCACTTTTCTTTTGGCGGAAAACCAGAGCATTGCAGATACTGACAGTAGCTTGGAACGGAGACCTGGCAAGGAACGAAAGCACAGAGAGTCAGTGGGCGAGGCATCTGTCATTATCACAGCAAAGTCGCGCAAACATATCCGATTTCCCGCGTGCCGCCCAGCCGCACGCAGATATGATTCCTGCGATACTGGATGATGATTATGATGATGTTTGGTTTGTGGGGCGCGCAACTGCGCGGTTATCAGCGCCCTTACAAATTCTCAACTTTTGCTCAGTCCAATCTCGCCACTTTCATGAATGATGATGAAATGATGAGAACAGCACAAAGTACCCAGTCATCTCGAGGCAGGTGAAAATCCCTGACCCCGCCGGGAGTCGAACCCGGGACCCCGTGCACGGGAAGCAAGAGCGCGACCGCGAGACCACGAACTGCGGACTGCGATACTGGAAAATGCGGACACATTCATTGGAGGTGATCGACGGATCACAATCGAATATCTCAGTGCTCAACTGGACGTCTCTGTTGGTAGAGCTGACACACTCGTCACCAATTGGGGTACTCAAAGATGTGTCCCGCTGGGTTCCTCGGCGCCTAACAGAAGACGAAGGACTATCTGTGCTGAATTGCTTGCACGGTACGAGGCTGATCGAGACAATTTTTTGTCGAACCTCTTCACTAGCAATTAGAAATGGGTTCATCACTTCGGGCCGAAACAGAACGGCAATTCACGGAGTGGCACCACACCACATCTCCGCCGAATAAAATGTTCAAAGCCGCACCCTGGTCTTGTGGGACTCCGAGGGGGTTAACCTGTTAGATGTCCGCCTCCTTGGTGCAAGGATCAACTGTGGAGTTTATTGTGCTACCCTCAGGAAACTGAAGAAACGACTTCAGAATGTTCGTCACTGCAAAAATGCAAACGAACTTCTTCTTATTCATGACAACGCAAGCCTGAGCACCCGAGAGGAGCTCACAAAACTTCTTTGAGCTGTTCTTCCTAATCCACCTTACTACCAGGATTTAGCACCCTCCGACTTCTATCTGTTTGGCTCAATGAAGGAGGCCCTCCGCAGCAAGTAGAGCATGGATGATGGGAAGGTCATTGATGCAGCAAGACGTTGGTTTTTATGTCTAGTAGAGTGGTTTCATGCGGGCATACAGGCCCTCCCTGTAAGGCGTTGTAAGGCCGCCGCATTGAATGGAGATATGGTGAGAAATAGCGTATTGTAGTCAGCAGAATGGGGAATAACATGGTGGATTTGAATCTTGAGTAAAAACAAATCTGCTTTCATAAAAGAATTGTTGAATTACTTATTGAACGCCCTCGTAGCTGTGTTTGAAACCGAGTGTCACTGATAAGATGCGACACTCGTCTCCGGTAAATGGAAATGAGTGTTTGGCGTCATTGGTCGGGAGGCCCCTAACGGGGCAGGTCCGGCCGTCGTGGTGCAGGTCTCATTACATTCGACGCTACGTTGGGCGACCTGAGCGCTGGATGGGGATGAAATGATGATGAAGACAACACAACACCCAGTCCCTGAGCGGAGAAAATCCCCGACCCAGTCGGGAATCGAACGCTGGTACCTTAGAACGGCAGTCCGTCACGCTGACCATTTTTATTTTTTTAAATCTTTTTTGTTTGGTCGTTACGAACGTCGCATGACATCCGTTCAAGTTCGTTGTTGATCCTTTCACTCGTTTTTTTGTTACAGAGGCCAACCAGCTCTCTGACCGAACACGCTGAGCTACGGTGCCGGCTTTTTTTTTCATTTTGTTCGTTATTAGTCGTTGCATTTGTTCGGGGTGGACGTCCAATGATGCTGTTTAACTTCATCGCTCATCTATTTACTCAGTTTTTTTTTTTTTTTTTTTTTTTTATTACAGAGAGCAGCTATCCCTCTGACCGAACACGCTGAGCTACTGTGCCGGTGTCCATTCAGCTATCGGGGCGGACACTCGCCTCCGGTCTCCATCGGTTAGTACCGTTTTACGCCTATTATTCGTACGCAGTGTTACGTGGCTTTGAGTGCTACATTATTCTTTGTAGACACGTTGTAAGTTACCTGTTTATGTGTCTCTATGTTGGCTGCGCGATGGACTGCATTAATGACTCTGACAGCGCTGTGCGCACTCTGTAAGAGGCTGTGTGGCTGATAGGACTAGCAGTTGGAGTGGAACAGCCAGCAGTGATGGAGGTTACTGGTTAAGAATTAGCAGTGTTGAAGGTTTTGCAGTATTAGCGCGAGCGGACGATCTGGACGTGTCGGATTTATAGATTGAATATTATTCATGACTATATAGTTTTTGGAACTGGATGTCATGGACGATTATATGTTATCTTGAACTGGATGTCATATTATTAAGATAAAAATGCATTGTTTGCTTTGCAACAAAATCTTTCCTTTGCTAACCACATGCCTATCAGTAGTTAGAGCATTCAGTAGGTAGAATCTTTTATTTAGCTGGCTGTATTGGTTCTTGCAGCATTGCTGTAGTTCGGGTAATGAAAATTTTTGTGACTTATGTAATGGATAGGTTATTGTTAGGATTGCTTCTAATTCAGGGCCATTCTTTTGTATTAATTATTTGAAGTCAGGTTATCATTTTTGAGCAGTCATATTGGGTTGCGCTAGGATATTGTTGGGCAGTGTTGGGATGACAAGGAATAGTAAAGAGACAGTACGTCAGTTTCACTCTGGAGTTTAAGTAAAAAGTCATAATTAAGAAGTTTCATCTTCTCAGTTATTTCATTCCAGTTTAAGTAAAATTTTTTTAAAGGAGTTTCACAGTAAGACAGCCCACTTGACACACCAAGGAGCTGGACAACCTCATTCACGGTGCAGTGAAGGGCGGTCGATCACGATAGCTTCTTTCTGTCATATTGTCATGCCACGCCTCGACCCATCTTCCTGTGCTGGTTTCATACAGCCGAGTGGCACATCGTCAGCGGTGGAGGATCAGATAACCGTGTGGAACCAGTCCTCCGCCATCTACACTGTATAGCGCTCCAAAGCGGCCAATGTTGTCTTTTAAACAGTCGACTTTATGTCGACCTGTATTAGCGGTTGTCTGTGCTAAGCCACTCCTTTAGTGAGTGAGGAAAAAATGTCTGTGTGCCATTAAGCGCCTTAGTCCTATTATCTCACTTTCACGATCCTCACGCAAAATATACGATGGTGGCAATAGAATTGCCGAGCTGTCTTCCTCGAAAACTGGTTCTCTAAACTTACTTTCGCGAGATTAACATCGCGTTTCACTCTGGAACGAAATGTGCACTGATTTGAAAAACATCACGTTTCCAGAATGAAATTTCACTCTGCAACGGAATGTGCCCCGATTTGAAACTTCCTGGTTGACCGAAACTGAGTGCCTAACTGGGACTCTAACCTTCCGCAGGCAGGTGCTCCACAGGCTCAGCTATCCAAGCGCTACTCACAACAACCCCACGCAGCTTTAATTCCGCCACTACCTCACCTCCTAGAGCACTTGCCCACGAACGGCGAAGGTCCCAGGTCTGAGTCCCCGTTTGACACACAGTTTTAATATGCTAGGATTTTATGTATATAGACTGAACTGGCTACTGAAAATTTGTCCCAAGGCTGGGAATCGAACCTGCGTCTCTTGCTTACTAGGCGGGTGCGTTAGCCACTAAGCCAAGTAAGCAGGGGACCCTGGCTCGATTTCCGGCTTTCGTACAAATTTTCATTCGTCATTTCAGTCTCTAAGCATAAAATCATATCTGTATGAGATCAGAAAAATCTCTGAAACTGTGTCACTTCATTTGCTAGGATTTGTCGGTGTGAGTGAGAGACTGGTGGGGTGCTTGAATTGAACCTTTAATCGAATATTTTAATACAGCCCACTAAATTTGACATATGTAAATATTTACCAATGGAAACAACGATATAGAAATTCGTCTGCCTAGGAAATTGGACAACGAACTCAATTAACTCAATTAATTACTCGCAAATTGGAAATAAATGGTTTAACAATCATTGAAAGTAATGAGCTAATGCGTTGGCAGACCTAGGCAAAGGATCTGGAAAGCGGTTCAGATAAAGGCATATGTGATATACCATTTAAATTCGAGAAAGTCGTACTGGGACACGGTAAGATTAGTGCATAGGGATAGAAAATACTGCAGAAGGATATGTCTGAGTCTTTATTGCCGGAACTGGAAGCATATTAAACTTCTAATTGCAAACGAGTCTTCAGAACGAATACTGACGTTATTAAACATTGCTAAAACTGATTCGACTTTCCCCACAGTTCGCCTCGGTGTTGCGGCTAAACCTTACCACAGTCATAATCCGCAAGTGGTGGATGAAGTGGCTGCAAAATCAGCCACTGGCTGTGTGCTAACAACTAAGCCCCATCTGGGTCTGAGTTCAACTCCGCCGGATGGGAGCCCCTCAGTCAAGACGTGCCTAGAGAAGTCCAGAAGCGAAGCCTGCCCACGGAGACGGTGAACTACGAAATGAATTTCTGCAGTTCGGTACTGACACGGAAGACTCTGTTCTCTGTGTTTTTTCGCGTCATGTACTTTTCGTTGGCTAAGTTCAAAAATGGTTAAAATGGCTCAAGTTCAAAAATAGTTAAAATGGCTCAGAGTACTATGGGACTTAACTTCTGAGGTCCTCAGTCCCCCAGAAGTTAGAAATACTTAAACCTAACTAACCTAAGGACATCACACACATCCATACCCGAGGCAGGATTTGAACCTGCGACGGTAGCGCTCGTGCGGTTCCAGACTGAAGCGCCTAGAACCGCTCGGCCATCCCGGCCGGCAGTTGGCTAAGTGATAAATATTGTGAGTGTCAACAAGTAGGAAGCTGTCTTACAAGACACAGGTCTCCCTCTATTACTCGTGTTTCAGGTGGTTAACAAGTTACAAAATTCATTATACTTGGTGCCCCAAAACTGTGTCCTACTCTCTCTCTCTCTATGTTCGTGTGCTGGCCAGTAAGGTTGGATATCTGTAGGAACAGTTGTCCGCATTACTCCCAATTCCGAATTATTTATGTGAACCAGTGATCATTCCTTTAAAAATTCCCTGAAACATTCGGTTTTGCGGGATTTGAGCGTGGTGTTAGTGTCTCACGATCCCCAAAGGAGCCCTAAAATCTCTGTCCCCATTCCATTTTCTAAGATGATATCTTAACAACCCATGTTTTTCGGAAAATTCTGACTGCCAGCACTTCTTTCCACAGTACCAGTGCTTCTGGCAATCTGCCAAAAACAGCTCACATCCCTGACCACACACAACTCGCTGAAAACAGTCTCTGTCCTCCCTGCACAACTTGGAGATACGGTGTAATCTGTCTTGTGTGACTTAACGCATCCGGCGCCAAGGCAGCTTTCGTGCAAATCACTGTCGTGCCCAACTGTCTGGCGTGGTCCTTTCGCCCGTGTGCAGGCTGCAATTCCGCGAATACCGCTGAGGGATGGTTCCGTTCCACCTTTACTCTCATACACTGCATCCTCTCGTCCATAGCCAAGTTCACAGTGATTTCTTATTTACGTACACAGACAATTCAACAATCCAGTACTTGGACTACAATTTAGTGCAAATCGTTACCTAAATAATAAGTGGTTACGACTGTAGTGCAGGCGCTTTCAGAGGTCACGTGTGGGATGTATTGTATTGTATAGCAGCGAAACTTGCCAGCTATTCTAGACTGTCGAACCAATTTACAGGGAACAAAGATGAGTTCCAGTTTTGGCCACCAGATGCAAATTTGGCTCTGTGAATGCAAGAAAGAGTATAGAAATATCCTATATGTAATGGACTAGGAGACAGGCATAATGTTGATTTTGTTATTAACCCCCGCTTTCACAATTTGTTCAGTATCAGCACCGGAGACATCGATGGGATAGTGTACAGGGCCTGATTTGTAGCCAGTGGCCAAAATTGGAACTAATTTTTTTCCAGCTGAAATCGTTTTCGCGTTAACGCATTTCCATAAGTAGCAAGTTTCGCTGCCTTGCTATAATCATAGCCCACACTGGACTTCCTTGGAATAGCTGCACTTTGATTACAACATCCCGGCATGAGGGCGAGCTGAGAAGTAACACCTCTGAAGTTTTTAAGGGAAAACAAACGTTATTAGCACTCTAAATCTTTATTCTTCATATCCATATATTTCTCAACATAGTCACCATGATAACAAACACATTCCTTTCTCCTCTGAGAGACCAGATTGTTAACACCGTCATTGTGGAATGTTTGAGTTGTTGAGGGAGCCATAAACTCACCTTTGTTTGCACCATTTTATCTCTGTCAAAGTGACGTCCTTGAATGTGTTTTTTAAGTTTTGGAAACGTCAAAATCAGATGGGGCGACGTCGGGAGTGCATAGTGGATGATCGATGACAATGTGGTATGTCATTGTCATACTGGAGAAGAGAGTGCCCCCTGTGTAGACAAACTCTTCACATTCGAAACTCTATTACAGAGTGCTGTTTCTCATGCACCGATGTATAGCGCTCACGCGGTACCTGGTGGAACCAGTGGTGTACCCCCACTCAGCCACACCTCCGGCTGCTCTGTACCATGAGCACCCTATGCCTCTGCAATACATAACGGCCGGCGGCAGCCACATGCTCCACTCGCACTCAGATCCACTTCTCTATGTGATGCTATTCAGAAACCGCTTCATCGAGGCTCTGATATCACTGTTAGTGGCATAGTTCAGCGAGTCTCATCCTTATTGCTATTGTACACACATCAGAAAAAGTTTTGCATCACCTCGGTTCCGAGAGTTCCGGAACATATACAGAAAATTGTGATAGAGATCAACATAAACATCATTTCCGCCCTTTTTATTGCTCATGAATACCACACACTGCATGTTGTACCACCATACATTGAGACCTTCAGAGGTGGTGGTCCAGTCTGCTGTAAACACCAGTACCTCTAATACCCAGTAACACGTCCTCTTGCATTTATGCATGCCTGTATTCTTCGTGACATACTATCGACAAGTTCATCAAGGCACTGTTGGTCCAGATTGTCCCCTTCCTCAACGGCGATTCGGCGTAGATCCCTCAGAGTGTATGGTAGGTCAAGCAGCCCTTTTCAGTCTATCCCAGGCATGTTCGATAGGGTTCATGTCTGGAGAACATGCTGGCCACTCTAGTCGAGCGATGTCGTTAGCCTGAATGAAGTCATTCACAAGATGTGCCCGATGGGTGCACGTATTGTCGTCCATAAAGACTAATGCCTCGCCAATATGCTGCTGATGTGCTAGCTCTATCGGTCGGAGTATGGCATTCACGTATCGTACAGACGTTACGTCGTCTTCCATGACCACCAGCGGCGTACTTCGGCCCCACATAATGCCACTCCAAAGCATCAGGGAACCTCCACCTTGCTGCACTCGCTATACAGTGCGTCTAAGGCGTTCAGCCTGACCGGGTCGCCTCCAAACACGTCTCCGATGATTGTCTGGTTGAAGGCATATGCAACACTCATCGGTGAAGAGAACGTGATGCCAAACCTGAGTGGTCCATTCGACATGTTGTTGGGCCCATCTGTACCGCGATGCCAAAGTAACAATGCGGTACTGACCGTCTAGGCATGATTGAACTACAGGCAACACGAGCCGAGAACCTCCTTCCTGGTGGAATGACTGGAACTGATCGGCTGTCGGACCACCTCCATCTAATAGACGCTGCTCATGCATAGTTGTTTACATTGTTTGGCGGATTTAGTGACATCTTTGAACAGTCAAAGGGACTGTGTCTATGATACAATATCCACAGTCAACGTCTATCTTCAGGAGATCTGGGAACCGATTTGATGCAAAACTTCTTTTGATGTGTTTATACCTGGGCTGTATTCCTTGCTGCATTATTTTAATGAGTCTTTATACGGTTGGAGAAAGCTACCAGTCAAGTAAAGATATTGTTTACTGTATTTGCTTGTTCGCTCATCATTTCTGCTCCTATCCAATTTTCTATGATGATAGCTGCTGCACCACTCTGTAGCCCACCTCTCCTTACTGTTGTGTACGAAGTCATACACAACAACGATTAGCCTGCCCAATTATATATATATATATATATATATATATATATATATATATATGTGTGTGTGTGTGTGTGTATGTGTGTGTGTGTGTGTGTGTGCTGGTGAGTAAGGAGACAGTACTATAGTAAGCCTAATAAGTTCTTTATTCGCCTTGTTCCAAAAATGAAATGTGTCACTTGGCTGGTACTGGAATGTGAGCTCTCTGATTTGAATGCTCACAATGGAGCACAGCTCTCTTTAAGCGTTTCCCTTTGTACCTAGGACACTTCCTGAGACATCAATAAATGGTCAGCTTACAAATGGAGGGTAATGTAGGAGTGGGGAGGGGGGGCATGAATACTGTAGAGGGAGACCAATGCTTGACTATAGTATGCGGTTCAAGTCCATGTAAGCTGCAGTGGTTACACGGAGACGAAGAGGCTTGGACAGGATGGACAAGCGTAAAGATCTGCATAAAAACAATTCAGACTGAAGACAACAACGAAAATAACAACAGTTCCCATTGGAGTCAGCTGAACTTCCCTGTGACCATCACGAGCTACATGTCCAAACCCGAGACCAATCGCTCAGCTCCTCTTTAAATTTTTTAAATCCATTCCCTTAATTCTATTTGATAAACAGTTTATAAGCGCCTTGCGTCGTTGGTGAATTCAGATAAATCTGTCTGACTAGAGTTATCGAGTATTTCTTCTTCGTCGCCTCCCCCCCCCCCTCCCCCCGCCTTAATCATTATTCATAATGGTCTTCCGCGGCTACAGTTGGTGCACCGAACGTCTGACGCTTCTTAACCCTGCTGGCTGACAGTTTCAAACTATGTTGCGGATCCTGCTGTCATCCTTCAGTTTTACATGGCTCATCTATATATGCCGGCATTTTCCCATCTGTTTGGAGGAAAAGATAGTCTTTTAGGACAGGCGCACAAAAATATGAGAAAAGAAGTCGCCTTCTGGCCTTGCTAAAAAAGCCGTCGTTGGGCTTGAGATTGTTTAGAGGAAATAACAGAAACTTAAGTCAGAGAAACTGATCCAGAATCAAATTCCAACTCCTCCACAAGACGATCCCAATATCTTAAATACCGTGCTACTTTCCTCCGTGAAGGAAGTTTCATAGCAGTGCTTTGTACTCTTATTACAAACTTTTACCATGTCTGGGGGAGAAAGCTGTTTATCTGCGTGCAGTGACTGGAATTAGGTGATTTTCCAAGCAAAGGTAACGGATAAGTCATGCAGACTGTGTTCAAAAAATTCAAACTGACGTACACCCCAAGATCATCTTTCAGCACTGAAGTGGCACATTTTTGGACAGTAGAATAAACATAACTGAGAGAAGATTAAAACATTCATTTAGACTGGAAATGATTAATATAGAGAGATACATAACAAGAGGAGTGGGAATGTCAGCATTAAAATTCTCGGTCATTAGACTTGAAAAAAGGATGCAACGGGAAACCGAACGCATAATGGTGACAGAAAGGTTCCAGTTCTACACATCATAAATGCAAATCTTAATGCGTTAGCTGCTGGGCCCTTTAGCTCGTTAGAGATACGTACATAGACAGAGAGAGACAGAGAGAGTAAGAGAGACTTGGGGAAAAGGGAGAAGGAAGAGAGGGAGAAGGGGAGAGGGGGGGGGAGGAGGAAAAAGATAGAGGTGGGTGTGAGGGAGGGCTGGTTGGTTGGTTGATTGATTTGACAGGAAGGGACCAAACAGTGATCTCAAAGGCCCAATCGGAGTAGAGAAGGATGGGGAAAGAAGTCGGCCGTGCCCTTTCAAAGGAACCATCCCGGCATTTGCATAAAGCGCTTTAGGTAAATCACAGAAAACCTAAATGAGGATGGTGAATCACGCGTTTGAACCGTCGTCCTCCTGAATCCGAGTTCAGTGTGCCATCTCGATCAGTGAGGAAGAGCCGAGTTAGGGTGGGGGAGGAAGGGGGAGGGCGAGAAGAGAAGGAGCAAAAAATTCTCAGAAGCGCTTGCACACCTTGCCACCATGCAGGGGACTTCGTATTCAACAGAAAACGGAAATCATGGTGTGCACCCAAGGAAAATAACTGATTTCATTTCAGTATGCACCGTGTCACAATGCATTAATATTGTTCTGAAGATGAAAAATGTTATCCCAAAGATGAGCATTTGCAACGTGAATAAATAATTCGATGCAAACGCGTGAACAATTTTGCGTGATGGACTAAAGACTTACAAATAATTCTATCGTATTATAGGTGTTATGCACAGTTCCGCGTAGTCAGCGCGTACACAACTTTCCCACTAGAGCGCGCCCCGCTAAGCACAACAGCGCAGGCGCAGCGCTCGTCCGTCTCCGCACTATGAGATGGCGCTGTCATAGAGACGGACCAAATTCTGCTTCCGCCGACCCGCGTATTAATACGTAACGCAGCCAGTGAGATTGCTGCTAACGTAGAACCTTTTCTCCTCGCGGATCACACTCGCGCAGTGATACCTGAACGCTCGAGGTATTATAACGAGTGTACAGACCTCCGATTAGTCAGTCTGCATTAGTCTGCATTTGTCTGTACCAGTATATAGTCAAGTTTCAGTCTGCGCCTAATAAGATTACCATATTCCTGTAAATAGCCATGAAGATAAATGACTAGACACTTTGTCAAGTATCAGAGATGTGGGAATAAGATTAACGTACCAATACCAAAGGAACTTCAGATTGTCAATTGTAAACAGCATCCAGAATCAAGTTACGTAATGTCTATGGTTTTTATTATTTTAATAAATGTGTGTGAAAATTAATCAAGTTCTGTTTAAAGTTGGTCACCGTCAATCTGCTACTCTAAGCATGCAAGAGGCATTTCTATCGCCTGACCTAACGGCAGAAGATAAACACGCCACGATAAGACCACGAGACATATTGCTGACACTCACCTACTTCGTTAGAGCGTCAAGTCAAATAATCTGATGGTGTGTGTACCGAAGGTCTTACAGTACGCACACCACAATAGGTTATGTAGCGTAGTGGTTCAGGCGAATTCATAAAATTCTTAAGGTTGTCGGTTCGAATCGCATCAGGTGCTCTTTCATTTTTATTTTTGAACCTTGACTGAAGTTACTGTGATCACTACTTTTATTCAGTCGATTTGTGTAAATGTGTTTTTTTTTTAATTTATAATCCTTTGCCGAGTTGTTTTAATTATACTAACATTTTTATTTGCTTATTTTTTCTTCCTATCATTCTTTTTTCTTTTGGAATCTTTATGCGTGTCATTTTAATTATTTTTATTTATCCATTACTCTATTTAAACGTTTGGAACTGCTGATTAACCGGTTACAAAACAAAGATGAAATAATTTATTTATATCCTCTGTGCACTGGTTACAAAAACCTAATTTTCATTACAAGATGAAGGTTTTTGGATGGTAATCCTCATACAAACATTTAAAACAAATTCTTGTTGCACTATGGACAAAATGACGCAGATGAAAATTTAAGTGACAGAATGGATCATAAATAAAGCGAAATTCAAGCAAAATGAGGAATAGAATTAATGCCGGCCGTTGTGGCGAAGCGGTTCTAGGCGCTTCAGTCTGAAACCGCGCGACCGCTACGGTCGCAGGTTCGAATCCTTCCTCGGGTATGGATGGGTGTGATGTCCTTAGGTTAGTTGGTTTAAGTAATTCTAAGTTCTAGGGGTCTGATGACCTCAGATGTTAAGTCCCATAGTGTTCAGAGCTATTTGAACCATTTTTTAGAATTAATGAATGCAATAATATGGACGAAAATGTAAACGATAAAACGCAAGAAATCAAATGAAATTTAATACATAAAAAATAATTGAAATCACTTGGCAAGATTTCAGAGAAAAACGAAGCAAATAAGAAAGTTAGCACGATGATTAAAATGATGTCGCAAAGGTTTAGAAATAAAAAAATACATTTAAACCAATTAACTGAATAAAAATAATGATTAAAGTTATTTCGATGAAGATAAAAAGTAGAAAAGGAAATGCGACTGAAATTTCAAACACACGATGTTCAGCACATGAGAAGTGTGCCCAAACTACTAAGCTACCACAATCCACCAGGAGACGATGTTGATGTATTACAAATACGAGAAATACCAGAAGCCTTGAATGTCGATGAAAACTTATTAACACATGTGAGAGTAATTTGCGATGACTCCGTAATCTCGGATGTTTTTCCAAACCCCCTGAAGTACACTGCAGGCAATACAGCGTTTAAATACCAAAATAGTGGTAAATTGGGTTTACAGCACCAAGAAGTGATATAGGTGAACCTACTACAGGCTGAATATCAGTTGTATCTCGTGGGGGGTCTTCAATATCCAACACCAGAATGGAAAACAAAGTGTTGTACTTTGAAGCGGAATTTATTATTTTTCGTCGAAAGGGAGTGAGCAAACAAACAAAATGTCGTAAAATTTCTGTGCTCTATTTTGCAGCAATTGTTTCTTGAGGTTCATGACATAGTTATTGCTCTTTATCTGAGAAAATGAACTCTTACAGGGATTAGAATCTGAATCAAGAAGCTAAACTAGAAGCCATGAAGAACTGCCCCACAAGGAGCAAACAGCTATGGATTATGCCTTCATCTGGTAAAGGGCGACAGGAATCTGAGAAGGGCTACATTAACGTCTGCTTCTTCATCATATGACTCATTTATTTTTCATCTTGAGTATCGGTTATTTAGTCCTAAGGTGTAATACATATGTGATGCATATTGATTTAATTCGCCCAAATTTTTATTGAACCTAACTAGTAGGAAAATTAACGAGCAATACACCACAGCACCTATGGCGCGGCGCATTTGCTATGTAACCCCACTGCTGCGCTGCGCTACACAATCTCCTTGTGACAACATAGTAAACGTTTTCGCCGAAACTGAGTGGAACAGGGCTGACAGAGGGAGGAAAAGTGTTAACAGGCACAGGATGATACTGTATTCGTATTCTGAGCACGTATACTACCCTCTAAGACAAAAGAAAAAGAAAAGCACCACGAAGGCATTGTCCTACTGGAACGGAAATCGTAGATGAGACGCACGTTTACAAACAAATGATTACAGTTTCAGAAAATTCAATGACTTATTCATGAGAAAGACATTACAAATTGAGCAGGTCAATAAAGCATTGGTCCACCTCTGGCCTCTTATGCAAGCAGTTATTCGGCTTGTCATTGGTTGATAGAGTTGGTGATGTCCTCCCCATTTGTACAGATTATTTTTTGTCATTGGAGTGTGTTTAAGTCTCTCTCTCTCTCTCTCTCTCTCTCTCTCTCTCTCTCTCTGTCTCTGTATGTGGATGTCACCGCGCGCTTATGTGTGTGTGTGTGTGTGTGTGTGTGTGTGTGTGTGTGTGTATGGCTTTGTTAGAGTGTAGGCACGCTTGGTCAACAAGAGGAATGTACTGCGTACAAAGCAAATAGTTAATAAAAAAAACTGTTGTTTGGTTTAAAGTGCTTGCCAGTGGCAGGCGAACAGCTTTTTATAGGAAAATAAAGGAGCCGTTGGGAGTTTGGCAGACAATAAGGGCGAGCTGGTGACAGCCACGGAGGCAGTGTCTGCGGCAACCTTTACTGCAGCTGGTGCACTACACATTATATGTCAGGTGTGAAGGCTGCCGACAGCGGCGTTCACTGGAATGCCCTGTTGAGCCAGTATGTGGTGCGCAGCTGCTGCTACTGCTGCTGCACAGCATCGTCTGGCTAAACCCCACAACAATCACAAATGCTGTCGACCACGTCGACATACTCCTCCACTGCACACTGTCTTGGGTATACAGACGATGGCGTCCTAGGCCTTCCATCTCCTGTCCCCACCACTTGTCTGTTTGCACTTTCGACTTTTTCTGTTGCCCTGAAAACTCGAGATTCCATAGCAGAAAAAAATGTAACAGTAATGGACTTACTTAAAACTGTCATAACCAGATGGATAACTTTTAAGAAATAGTAGCTAACACACACCATGACTACAGATGACAACCAAAGCAGTGTCAGCTTGCTAAGCTCACAGCAAATACTATGAGAGCCAAATAAAAATCTTAAAAGTGTAATTAGAAATCGACATTTCACGCCACTGTTCTGTAAGTTCGGAGTACTGTTGCCAATGATTTAAGGAATGTCCTATAGGTGGCAGCATACTACAGACAAGCCAAACGTACCCACAACACCAGTTCAATATGTCTGTCCATCTTGTGACATGTTAGAAGGAAGAACAGCGTTGTCATATGTTTTCGATCAGAGAAGGAAAGAAAACTATTGAAATCAATCTGCAAATGAGGGCCATCTATCACTCTAGCAGTGTAAGGGTGGAGTAGAAACTTCGGAAAAGACGATTTCCGTAACATACGCTGAGCGCCTTTGTCAGGAACGCTACGTTGTGACACCAGAGGCAGCTACACCAACTGAAACCATTGCAATGGCCCGCATCTCGTGGTCGTGCGGTAGCGTTCTCGCTTCCCACGCCCAGGTTCCCGGGTTCGATTCCCGGCGAGGTCAGGGATTTTCTCTGCCTCGTGATGGCTGGGTGTTGTGTGCTGTCCTTAGGTTAGTTAGGTTTAAGTAGTTCTAAGTCTTAGGGGACTGATGACCATAGATGTTAAGTCCCATAGTGCTCAGAGCCATTTGAACCATTACGATGGAAAAGTATCTATGATAGTTGATGGAACAGCCGCAGTTCTGAACATTAATCGTGGTTCAGCACTTCATATCATTCATGTAGCGTAAAATCGAAAACACGTTCTGCCGTCGGCATTTCATATACAGATGGCTGAAGGTGTTTCTGATTTTACGTTTTATATTGAACGGCCCAAGCCCCTGAACCATCCTGTACCAAGATGGACTCACAAATGCCTAAGTTTCGCGAAGTGTCTGCCACGGCAGCTCATCCCAGAAATGAATGAGCGACGCGTTAACGGCGTTATGAAGCAGAAGGCGGCGGCTTCTTCGCGAGAATCGTTACAGGAGACGATACCTGGGTATATCACCACAAACCGGAAACAAAGATAGTGAGCCAAAGAGAGTGGCGCCATTCCTTATCACCAAAACTGAAGAAGTTCCGGACGCGGCTATCTGCAGGGAAGCTTTTGGTGACTATTTTGAGATGAACGAGGCTTTGTGTTGGAACGGTACACGACTAGAGGCTACATCACTAGTGCATCCTTTTTCAATACGTTAAGAATTATCTTCGTCCTGCAACAAGATGAAAGCGACGTGGACTTCTGGCTTCAGGTATAATTTTGCAACACGACAATGCTCGACCTCATACTGCCCATGCGACTCTTGCAGCCAACGATGAGTCGCACTTTGGTCCTCTGCCACATCCGCCATACTCACCAGACCTCGCAGTGAGTGACTACCACATGTCTGGACCACTCAAAGAGGCGATGGCAGGAAAGAAATTTGTTTCCGATGAAGAGGTGGAGCAGACACTTCACGGGTAGCTGCTCACGCGACGAAAAGATTTTTTTTAGAGGAATTCGTGAACTTCCTACGCGATGGCGGAAGCGTGTTGAACGAGAGTGAGCGAGACTGTATAGAAAAATGATACATTTGTATTTTACTCCCCCTCGTAACTTGCCCCAAATGTAGAAACACATTCGCGCCTTGAGCGCTGGGCCGTCCAATCTTTTCGTTCTGAAGGTGCGGCCACCTCAGCTGGTTGTGCTCATTAAACGTCCGCATTACTGTCTCTTTATTACATAGAATGGCACCACAAGCTTCCACGTACCACGGGAGACGGAAAAGTTTTTCACAATCAGGCTCGTATTATACAAGATGACTTGGAGAATACTTCTAATTGGTGTGATGAAGGGCAGCTGTCCGTCCCTGGCAGCTGAGTGGTCAGCGCGACGGAATGTCATACCTAACGGCCCGGGTTAGATTACAGGCTGGGTCGGAGATTTTCTCCGCTCAAGGACTGGGTGTTGTGCCGTCCTTATCATCATCATTTCATCCCCATCGGCACGCAAGTCTCCGAAGTGGTGTCAACTCGAAAGACTTGCACCAGGCGAACGCTCTACCCGACGGGAGGCCCTAGCCACACGGCATTTACAAGGGCAGCTTACTCTAAACGTAGCAAAATGTAAGTTAATGTAGGTGAGCAGGGAAAACAATCCTGTAATGTTCGAATACAGCATTAGCAGTGTGCTGATCGACACCGTCACATCTAAGCGTAACGTTGCAAAGCGGTATGAAATGAAATGGAGCATGTCAGGTTGGTAGTAAGGAAGGCGAATGCTCGACTTCGTTTTATCGGGAAGCTTTTGGGGAAGTGTGGCTTACGTATAAAGGAGATACGAAACACTGGCGCTCATACTGAGGCCATTAGGCAGTCATTCTTCCCTGGCTCTATTTGCGAGTGGAACAGGAAAGCACATAATTAGTAGTGGTAAGTGGTACCCTCCAACAAGCACCGCACGGTGGCTTGAGGATTATGTATGAGGATGTAGATTATACGGATTGTCACTGAATTTATGTCATAGGAGGTAAACAGGGAAGCAAAAATCTCATTATAAACTGTGCTTGAGAGCGTTGCAGAAATCTCCAGCTTTTCCCATAGCACAATAAAGAGAATAATGAAGGAGGAGCAAAACATAGCTATATGTACCTCCCAAGCCTTCACCTCGCAATATCCTTTCTTCCAGGAGTGCTAGTTCTGCAAGGTTCGCAGGAGAACTTCTGTGAAGTTTGGAAGGTAGGAGACGAGATACTGGCAGAAGTGAAGCTATGAGGACGGGGCGTGGGTCGTGCTTGGGTAGCTCAGGTGGAAGAGCACTTGCCCGCGAAAGGCAAAGGTCCCGAGTTCGAGTCTCGGATCGGCACACAGATTTAATCTGCCAGGAAGTTTCATATCAGCACACACTCCGCTGCAGAGTGAAAATCTCATTCTGGAAACATCCCCCAGGCTGTGGCTAAGCCATGTCTCCGCAATATCCTTTCTTTTAGGAGTGCTAGTCCTGCTTGGTTCGCGGAAGAGCTTCTGTAAAGTTTGGAAAGTAGGAGACAAGGTACTGGCGGAAGTAAAGCCGTGAGGCAGAGTGAAATCTCATTCTATAAGTGCTCATGTTTGCCTATTTCAATTTGTATTAAAGCAACTATAACATATGAGGATAAAAGAGGCCCAATGCTTCTTAAGAATCCGAAACGCAGAAATATTGGTTGTTAATTCTTTGATGGGGCGGTCTGTCAACCTTTGACTGGACCATGTACAGATGCTCGTTTGTGTGTTTGGCTCAAATGGCTCTGAGCACTATGGGACTTAACTTCTGAGGTCATCAGTCCCCTAGAACTTAGAACAACTTAACTAACCTAAGGACATCACACACACCCATGCCCGAGGCAGGATTCGAACCTGCGACCGCAGCGGTCGCGCGGTTCCAGACTGTAGCGCCTAGAACCACTCAGCCTCCCCGGCCGGCGTTTGTGTGTTTAAATCAGTATTAAAGCAACTACAATATATCAAGATAAAAGATGCCCAGTGCTTCTTGACTATCCAAAATGCATAAATATTAGTTGTTAAATCTTTGATGGGACGATCTTTCGACTTGTGACAGATCTTAGAAGCGAGCTTCGTTCTTAATATTCTTACCTTGACCTGAGTGCCAGGTCGTCAAAATTCCCAGAGATTTTAATTTACTTTAGCGCCAACTCCTGTTCTAAGAAAAAAATGTTCATCGTAAATCTCACTACCGGACTTCAGATCGACCGGTCAGGATTTGAATTTCACTCAACGTTTCCTACTAATTCTGTCTTACAGGGATCAGAGAAGTAAGTATAGCGTGTGGGTATACACAGAGCGGCAAAGTTTAAAGAAGTAAATTGAAACTGAGTGGTCATTTATTTACAAAGCGAAGTGTACTCCTGAATTGCATTAAACTTGGAACACACACAAAATCCTAACACTGTGATACCGAAAAAGGAAAGCGTACTAATCGTTATCATTCAGCGAGGATTGGCTGGTCAGGGGGCCCCACATGAACGCACAGTCTCTCACATGGAAGGTCTCAGACATTTACAGAATTACCGGAGATAATATTCACCTTCTTGTCAATGCTGAGTCATCAAAACTAGGTTGTGCGTCGCGGTGGAATGCATGAAGTGAGTCGCGACCGGGTAAACAGCAATTTCAGCCCCATCTGAAATCAGCTGAATGATAACAAAATTATCACTTTGGAGAACCTATAGCGCTTTTAATAACTGACTTTAAACTTAAACAAAGTTAATTGCTTTGTAAATAAAAAACGCGTCTCTTGCTGCACTGTATTTTATCTTCCGAGACGCGTTTGACCTTTTTTCACTTTAAGTCATCATCAGTGGGACCTATAATGATACAGTTACGGTACAGTTTTGGTTTGATGTGTTTTATTCGTAGATTATGAAACAGTTAACTTCACGCTTTTTATGGAAATAAGTCATTACTTATGGTTCTTCCTGTTTTTAGTTGACATCGGAGTTTCGTCTCATGTGGTCACATGGAGACTGCAATACCTCTCTATTTACGAAATATAGTGCGACGTCTATGTGACCAGATGAGACAAAACACCGATGCCAACTAAAAATAGGAAGAACCGTAAATAATCACTCATTTCCACAAAAAGCGAGAAGCGAACTGTTTTATAATCTACGAATAACACATATCAAAGCAAAAGTATATCTTAAATGTATCATTATAGATCCCACTGATGATGTCTTAAAGTGAAAAAAGGCGAAACGCGTCTCGGAAGATAAAACACAGTGCAGCAAGAGACGGCGTTTTTTATTTATAAAACAAATATTGATTTGCTTGTTGTGGAGGATGACCAGCAAACAAACTCATTACACAAAATTCCCTGATGGAAAATTCCCATCCTAAATCGCCGTCTAAGTGCACACAGAAGCAACACCTCATATTCACCTGCACAGTTACTGGTTTGGGACATGGCCAGTAACTTCTGCCTGAAATCCTGTCTGCTCGTCTCCAAGAACAGAGACCAAGAAACCTGGAGGGGGCGAACTGACCAAAGGACAAGACAAAATTTTTCGTGGTCCAATTAGAAGACAGGAGAGACGACGCCAGTTTATTCGTTCCAAAAAATTTTCATCGGTTCTGTGTTTCAAATTTGAGCGAAAGCGACTCTCGCGTGTTGCTCTAAAAGACGCAATCGCACGGGCACCCGCACAGGTAATGTCACGACACACCCCCTGACGGTGCCTCAAGCCACGTACTAAGTCTCTGCCGCAAAGTTAAACCAGGAAAGTCCACATGAATTCACCCAGCTGCATACGTTTGTAATTACACCCACATTCATTAAATCCAACAGTCATCCATTTTCAAGACAGACGGCTTCAGGAATATGGTGTGAATATGAAATGAACCATGCACCTTGCCGTTGGTGGGGAGGCTTGCGGGCCTCAGCGATACAGATAGCCGTACCGTAGGTACAACCACAACGGAGGGGTATCTGTTGAGAGGCCAGACAAAAGTGTGGTTCCTGAAGAGGGGCAGCAGCCTTTTCAGTAGTTGCAAGGGCAAAAGTCTGGATGATTGACTGATCTGGCCTTGTAACAATAACCAAAACGGCCTTGCTGTGCTGGTACTGCGAACGGCTGAAAGCAACGGGAAACTACGGCCGTAATTTTTCCCGAGGGCATGCAGCTTTACTGTATGATTAAATGATGATGGCGTCCTCTTGGGTAAAATATTCCGGAGGTAAAATAGTCCCCCATTCGGATCTCCGGGCGGGGACTACTCAAGAGGACGTCGTTATCAGGAGAAAGAAAACTGGCGTTCTACGGATCGGAGCGTGGAATGTCAGATCACTTAATCGGGCAGGCAGGTTAGAAAATTTAAAAAGGGAAATGGATAGGTTAAAGTTAGATATAGTGGGAATTAGTGAAGTTCGGTGGCAGGAGGTACAAGACTTCTGGTCAGGTGACTACAGGGTTATAAACACAAAGTCAAATAGGGGTAATGCAGGAGTAGGTTTAATAATGAATAGGAAAATAGGAATGCGGGTAAGCTACTACAAACAGCATAGTGAACGCATAATTGTGGCCAAGATAGATACGCAGCCCACACCTACTACAGTAGTACAAGTTTATATGCCAACTAGCTCTGCAGATGACGAAGAAATGGAAGAAATGTATGATGAAATAAAAGGAATTGTTCAGATAGTGAAGGGAGACGAAAATTTAATAGTCATGGGTGACTGGAATTCGAGTGTAGGAAAAGGGAGAGAAGGAAACGTAGTAGGTGAATATGGATTGGGGCTAAGAAATGAAAGAGGAAGTCGCCTGGTAGAATTTTGCACAGAGCACAACTTAATCATAGCTAACACTTGGTTTAAGAATCACGATAGAAGGTTGTATACATGGAAGAACCCTGGAGATACTAAAAGGTATCAGATAGATTATATAATGGTAAGACAGAGATTTAGGAACCAGGTTTTAAATTGTAAGACATTTCCAGGGGCAGATGTGGACTCTGACCACAATCTATTGGTTATGACCTGTAGATTAAAACTGAAGAAACTGCAAAAAGGTGGGAATTTAAGGAGGTGGGACCTGGATAAACTGAAAGAACCAGAGGTTGTACAGAGTTTCAGGGAGAGCATAAGGGAACAATTGACAGGCATGGGGGAAAGAAATACAGTAGAAGAGGAATGGGTAGCTTTGAGGGATGAAGTAGTGAAGGCAGCAGAGGATCAAGTAGGTAAAAAGACGAGGGCTAGTAGAAATCCTTGGGTAACAGAAGAAATATTGAACTTAATTGATGAAAGGAGAAAATATAAAAATGCAGTAAATGAAGCAGGTAAAAAGGAATACAAACGTCTCAAAAATGAGATCGACAGGAAGTGCAAAATGGCTAAGCAGGGATGGCTAGAGGACAAATGCAAGGATGTAGAGGCTTATCTCAATAGGGGTAAGATAGATACTGCCTACAGGAAAATTAAAGAGACCTTTGGAGATAAGAGAACCACTTGTATGAACATCAAGAGCTCAGATGGAAACCCAGTTCTAAGCAAAGAAGGGAAGGCAGAAAGGTGGAAGGAGTATATAGAGGGTCTATACAAGGGCGATGTACTTGAGGACAATATTATGGAAATGGAAGAGGATGTAGATGAAGATGAAATGAGAGATACGATACTGCGTGAAGAGTTTGACAGAGCACTGAAAGACCTGAATCGAAACAAGGCCCCTGGAGTAGACAACATTCCATTGGAACTACTGACGGCCTTGGGAGAGCCAGTCCTGACAAAACTCTACCATCTGGTGAGCAAGATGTATGAAACAGGCGAAATACCCTCAGACTTCAAGAAGAATATAATAATTCCAATCCCAAAGAAAGCAGGTGTTGACAGATGTGAAAATTACCGAACAATCAGTTTAATAAGCCACAGCTGCAAAATACTAACACGAATTCTTTACAGACGAATGGAAAAACTAGTAGAAGCCGACCTCGGGGAAGATCAGTTTTGATTCCGTAGAAATACTGGAACACGTGAGGCAATACTGACCTTACGACTTATCTTAGAAGAAAGATTAAGGAAAGGCAAACCTACGTTTCTAGCATTTGTAGACTTAGAGAAAGCTTTTGACAATGTTGACTGGAATACTCTCTTTCAAATTCTAAAGGTGGCAGGGGTAAAATACAGGGAGCGAAAGGTTATTTACAATTTGTACAGAAACCAGATGGCAGTTATAAGAGTCGAGGGACATGAAAGGGAAGCAGTGGTTGGGAAGGGAGTAAGACAGGGTTGTAGCCTCTCCCCGATGTTATTCAATCTGTATATTGAGCAAGCAGTAAAGGAAACAAAAGAAAAATTCGGATTAGGTATTAAAATCCATGGAGAAGAAATAAAATCTTTGAGGTTCGCCGATGACATTGTAATTCTGTCAGAGACAGCAAAGGACTTGGAAGAGCAGTTGAACGGAATGGACAGTGTCTTGAAAGGAGGATATAAGATGAACATCAACAAAAGCAAAACGAGGATAATGGAATGTAGTCGAATTAAGTCGGGTGATGTTGAGGGTATTAGAATAGGAAATGAGACACTTAAAGTAGTAAAGGAGTTTTGCTATTTGGGGAGCAAAATAACTGATGATGGTCGAAGTAGAGAGGATATAAAATGTAGACTGGCAATGGCAAGGAAAGCGTTTCTGAAGAAGAGAAATTTGTTAACATCGAGTATAGATTTAAGTGTCAGGAAGTCATTTCTGAAAGTATTTGTATGGAGTGTAGCCATGTATGGAAGCGAAACATGGACGATAAATAGTTTGGACTAGAAGAGAATAGAAGCTTTCGAAATGTGGTGCTACAGAAGAATGCTGAAGATTAGATGGGTAGATCACGTAACTAATGAGGAAGTATTGAATAGGATTGGGGAGAAGAGAAGTTTGTGGCACAACTTGACCAGAAGAAGGGATGGGTTGGTAGGACATGTTCTGAGGCATCAAGGGATCACCAATTTAGTATTGGAGGGTAGCGTGGAGGGTAAAAATCGTAGGGGGAGACCAAGAGATGAATACACTAAGCAGATTCAGAAGGATGTAGGATGCAGTAGGTACTGGGAGATGAAGAAGCTTGCACAGGATAGAGTAGGATGGAGAGCTGCATCAAACCAGTCTCAGGACTGAAGACCACAACAACAACAACAACAACATGAAATGTAATAAAAATGACAAAAATATCACTCTATTTGGGTTCCCAGCGTAATCTACCTCTGTGGCATGGAAAAATATGAGAAAATACAGGCAGAGAAAAGACTCACTGTCAAACTTGATAAAAACACAGAACTATAAAACCACAATAATATATGATAGGTAGATTGATTGCCACCTTTCAAGAAAGCAAAAAGCTAAAACTATTTTCTAGCAAGTAACTATCTATAAGCTCTATGCAGTATATTACAAGAATGTTAGTAAATATTCATCAACTTTTTTGCAATTTAATACTGACGCCATGGGCTATTTTGTTTACAATTATCAGGCGTCTGACGATAGCCCACACTGAATGAAAATAGTAGCAGATTTTAATAAAATTCGTACAGTAGATATCGGTGTATATTAATATGTCTTTCATTAAATATATTATAAGTGTGGAACACGACCTTGAAAAACAATAATTAATTATCATACATCGCTTTAGCAAAGCATGGCTATGTACTTGACTGTGAGTCTTCAACTATTGACCATGTATGTTAAAAGAAATGATGTTGTCGACGCCCATTATCCTTGCTGTTCGGCAATTTACGTGAATTAAACAAAGCCATTGGTGATGGATTCATGCAGCCCTTGGTGCAATATTCCACATTTCTCCTCCGCCGTTCCGGAGCTATTCACCTTCTGCACTACACTGTAATGAACTGAGGCACACATATCTTACATTTCAACTTCCAAGGTACATTCCTATGAATGTTTACGAGTAGCAGAGCTACAGGCCGGCCGATGTGGCCGAGCGGTTCTAGGCGCTTCAGTTTGGAACCGCGCGACCGCTACGGTCGCAGGTTCGAATCCTGCCTCGGGCATGGATGTGTGTGATGTCCTTAGGTTAGTTAGGTTTAAGTAGTTCTAAGTTCTAGGGGACTGATGACCTTAGATGTTAAGTCCCATAGCGCTCAGAGCCATTTGAACCATTTTGAACCAGCAGAGCTACAGAGAAGATATGTTGTGTTGATCATTATTATTGACAGGCGAATAATAGTGATTCACTTTTTCTTTACGATCCTACAGTCGTCGAAATATCCTTCAAAATACGTTCCCTGTAGGACTGTCACGCAAAATATGCATTAAAAGCCTTGAGGGCGTACGACGATAACAATAACAATAGTCTCGATTCCTCATAGTTTCATTATTACTGGTGCGGAAGTAGAAATAAAGTTGCGAGCAACTAAGAGATGAACAGAACAGACTATGACATAAGGATGTAGACAGCGTGACATATGGAATTTCGGGTCTCTCCGGGGAGTGTTCTCGGGTAGACTAAGTGGCCAAGTGACCGATCGCGATTAGCGGGAAATCCAGGATAAAATCCCAGTACAGCACAAATTTTCTTGTCACCGATGGGTAGTGCAGCTATACCCAGTACAGCTGATTCTGTACGAATTCACAATTCAGTGAATATATTTCGAGAAACATACTGATCCAGTTCATGGCTTGATGCGTTAGGAGTGACTTCCATGGTAGTAGTAGGACAGTAAGAGCTTCTAGGCGACAGATATGTATTCATATTCAGTTTATTACCTTTGATACTGACTTAGTGTCATCACGGGCTTCACTCTTTGGTAGGCAATATTTTGTAAGAGGAGAAGGCTAGCGAGTAGGCAGGCTCACGAAGTAGACTCATCGAACGAGGCGCCAGATGGTCACATAGCGTGAGAAATGTCATGCGAGCAACAGCCGTATCTTGCTGTTGGAGAGAAACTGCTGATTCACGTAGCACGTTGGGGGCAAAGAAGTGAATCTTTTATCCTTTAAGCCCGTTTCACACGGGGAAACTGGTGACGGTCACCAGAGACTGTCACCGACAGAGATAAATTCGTTTGAACTGGAGCATTCACACCGGGACACTACACTGTCTCACTGTGACGCAGCAGTGACGCACTCTCGCCACATGTGACGGACAAGATCACTGTGTTCACGGCAGTCACCGTCTACATGCATTAGTTTGGATTGGAGTGTTCGCACTGGGACACAGATCACAGACACAGCGCTGCAGATTTGCCAACAGACGGCAATCATATTTGAGACAGTGACGCTAAACATTCATTCTACATTATACTGTACACATTTTAGCCACGCGTTTAGATTTGATTAACACGGAAGACTTTATAAGTGAAGTAGAAAGTTGTCCTGCTATTTGGGATGTCAAAAGCGATGACTATAGCAACAAAGTGATGAAAACTAATGCTTGGCAAGAAATTATAACGAAGTTTGCGCCTGATTTCAATGAGAAGAGCCTGAGTGAAAAAACAAAATTGGTAAGTTGTATGTTCTTTTTTCAAATTTATTACTTTATTTTTCGGACCAGAAAAAGAGTAGCGAAATTCAGTTGCTACGTCTGTAAAGGCTAGGAGGGTAGTAACCTTCAAGCACTTTTGCATCCCTCACCCCTTTCCTTTCGCATTTACCAATATTAAGTGTACATTTACACAGTCTTAATGCGGTGAGAAGGGACAAAATGGATGAGCGTGGAAACCATGAACGCACCCCTACATGGCGAATTAACAAGAAATCTAAAAAAATACTTATATTTCAAAATTTTCATAACAAAATTAAGTGTGCGTCTTAATCTCGTCTTAAGGCGCTCCGCCTTACGGTCCGAAAAATACAGGTAAAATATTATTGTCCATTCCTGTGATTTCTTCTTTCACTTCTCTTAGCAGTTCATCAAATGAAGTTTTTGACATTCGAAAATACCGAAAGAACTTCTTCTCGTCGTGTCTCAAATCGACACAATGAGTATGATACAATATTTTCTCCAGCCGATCTCGTAGCAGTGGCTTACTTAGAAGTACTAACAAAAGTTCCTCCTCGCTCGAGTCCATTTCACTGACCCATCAGTTGGCAACACCTGCGGTGTCGGACACCGGTGAGCCAGGAGTGTTCATCACACCGGTGACCGTTGCTGGTGACCGTCAGCAGTTTCCCTGTGTGAAAAGGGGCCTTATACTTACTGTTTGAATATTAATATACAACTCCAACTGTGTTTATGAGGTACCTTGCGCTGAGAATTTGTTAATGATAATTTCAGTGGCACCAAATTGATGAGGAAATGATAATCACAATCTAGTCTCTAGTTACTGTCAGTGCTTATTAATACAAAGGATGAACCCATTACAAGTGCGCCTTGACAGGGCAGGCGCTAAACTGCTAAAGACATCTCACTACTAGTCTACGATGGGTTTCCGAGGATGCAGTACATGAATACGTGTTTAAAATCTGATCTCATGAGAAGATGGGACAATTTGTTGTAAAATTGCCTCGGATGACGTGCTTGTGCGATGTTGCGTTAATCCAAGGCAGTCTACGATCGGTTTCGAGGTGGCAACACGCGAACTAGTATGCGAAGTGCAACGGCGCTAAAGACGGAATTGATTGTTAAAGTTGCCTCCGAAAATATATTTGTGGGATATCATGATTCTATGTTCATGTGAAGCATTTTTGTGACATTTGCGGTGCTCGGAAACTAATGATTAATGACTGGGAATCTTATTATGATTATCAGCCATAGACTGGCTCTAGAAAATGTGTTACTAATTTTGCGATTAATGAAATAAAACAAAATTAGTTGGCATCCTAACATTTTACGATTCTTACAGAGTGTTCATAAATGAATATCTGGGTTTTAACGCTTTATAATATTTATTACGCCGGCCGGAGTGGCCGTGCGGTTCTAGGCGCTACAGTCTGGAACCGAGCGACCGCTATGGTCGCAAGTTCGAATCCTGCCTCGGGCGTGGATGTGTGTGATGTCCTTAGGTTAGTTAGGTTTAATTATTTCTAAGTTCTAGGCGACTGATGACCTCAGAAGTTAAGTCGCATAGTGCTCAGAGCCATTTGAGCCATATTTATTACATTAAACTTACAGTTATAAATGATATGTCAAATGAAAGAGCAACTCAAACAGTTTTACCAAGAGCCTTATAAATGTTCTATGTGAGCACCATTTGTCACAAGGCACACATCAGACCTACAGCCGAGTTCTTCCCAAACGACAATGACAGGGCTTGCTTTGCATGGCCTCCACGTTCACCTGACCTAACGCCATGCAATTTTTTCCTTTGGGGCTTCATCAACGATCGTGTGTATCTGCCTCCGCTACCAGCAGACCTCCCTGAATTATGAAACCGGACTGAAGCAGCTGTTGTTACAATCACTCAAGACACTCTTATCAACGTTTGGGAAGAACCCGTCTATAGACTAGATGTGTGCCGTGTGACAAATGGTGCTCACACTGAACATTTATAAGGTTCTTGGTAAAACTGTTTGAGTTGCTTTTTCATTTGACATATCATTTATAACTAAGTTTAATACAGTAAATATTGTAAAGCGTTACAAACCCGATATTCGTTTATAAACACCCTGTATTATGCTTAGCATTCAAACCTACCAACTTGTCACACTATTCTGCACTGTTTGTGCACAAGCGTTAGAGCTCGCGACTGACGGAGAAGAAACCAAACGGGACGACGGCTACGGGACATGTTTAGAAGACGTGAGGTAAGCAAGCTGCCTCCAGTTGAGCTAGGGGAAGTGATCACAGGCATTTCTCACTAAAATCCACCGTGTTTGTTATCCCGGCATACCTTTAAGATGGGAAGTTTCTTTTATTGTACCCCGTTGTGCAGCTTGTTGGTATAAAATCCGCGTTTGCTATGAGACGTTTTACCACCGACCCTAATATTCGTTACAATCTTTCACACAAACTTGTCAAGTGGTTCAGCGTATTAGTACATCAAGAACCTTCAGACATTTACTTCCAAGATATTATCTCATTTCGCATACCAACGTTGAACATAGACTAGGCTTGGTTTTGGCCAGAATCGAGGTAGGCTCGTCTGCACAGTGTCCTTGGCGGCGTCCTAAATCTACGGCCGAGCCGACGCCCTTCGCCCACCAGCTTTGTCTTCTAAACGGCCTGAGGTGGGACCCCTCCGTGTGACGTCGTCACACCAGTAGGCGTTAACGGCCGAGCCTGCGTCCCACGCAGTACTTTGCAGGTGACAGTCTCTCGTTTTGCTGTAGGGAGACAGCGATTAGCAGTCTGGAATGTTTATCCCCCAATTCCAGCGTAAGCATTGAAACAACAAATGAAATTCTGATTCCAGCCACAAACAACACTAGTGATATATGAATGGTCTAAATCAGAGACAGCAAAATACGGCTCGCGGGCCACATCCGGCCCGCAAGAGATTTTAATCCGAGCCGCGCTTGAGCGAAAAGTAGCGCGCGATTCTTCCCGCTCGTTTAACGCTAAAGGCCCCTACACACGCACCAATTTATCGGCCGATCGACCGACCGACCCATTTCGCGGCAGCCTACACACGTCCCGACCTACTGCACTCTGATTACAGCTCGGCCATATTGTTGTGATTTGTTTATGTTAAGTTCACTGAGTGTATGTTTTACGAGCCCCCCTTTGTTTTTACGAAGAAAAAAAATTGGGTTTTGCCTTGGCTGTTTAGGCCAAAAAAAGCGGCGAGAGAGCTCTGGGCAAAGACGTGGCTAATGTAAAGAGAGGAATTCACCCTCGCTCTGTTACTTGACGAACTGGGAGCTGATGACTTTCGTAATTATCTAAGAATGTATGAAACATGCTTTTGGAGCTGCCGGCCATCATGAAACCATTCTTAAGGAAAAGGAATTGCCCGCATCTTGTGGTCGTGCGGTAGCGTTCTCGCTTCCCACGCCCAGGTTCCCGGGTTCGATTCCCGGCGGGGTCAGGGATTTTCTCTGCCTCGTGATGGCTGGGTGTTGTGTGCTGTCCTTAGGTTAGTTAGGTTTAAGTAGTTCTAAGTTCTAGGGGACTGATGACCATAGATGTTAATTCCCATAGTGCTCAGAGCCATTTGAACCATTTGAAAAGGAATATAGGCATGAGAAAGGCTGTTAGTTGCGCAGAGAGGCTGTTAGCTGCAATATTGATTCTAGCCACTGACAGAAGTTAAGCGGACATTAAATTCAGTGCTGTTGTGTCCTCACAATTATTACCTAAATAGTTCCTGAAACTTGCGGCGTGATTTATGGTTGCCTGAGGAAATACATCACGGTAAAGCAAAATAAATAAAATAAAAGAGGTTCATATCAACTGCATTAATTTATTTATGTAGTAACATAAAAGATGCCCCTGTAGGTTTAATAAACTCATTTCAAATCAGAAGAAGAAATACTACAAATGATCGTGGTGCACATCATCTAATAACACAACAGAAACAAAGGAAATGAAGATTTTAACAACTGTAAAATAAACCACACACCTTGCTCTTCATTGCAGAAGGCTTGGATGGAGGCTGGACATTTTAAACTGTTATGACAACGAGACAAGTATTGTTGTGGACTGGCAAGACAGCCAATCCACTATGACAGGAAGCCGAAAGGCACGCGTTTAAGCTCACGCAGGCTGGCGTGAGGTCTGGAACTGGACAAGGAAGTTAGACTTTAGCAAAAAAGGTCGTAGCTGTTGGAATACTTAACTTTAATCCATAATTGGTGAACATAGCTCTTGACGGTACATGTTTTACAGCATCAACAGTAACTGGTAATGGCGCCTTGCTAGGTCGTAGCAAATGACGTAGCTGAAAGCTATGCTAACTATCGTCTCGGCAAATGAGAGCGTAATTTGTCAGTGAACCATCGCTAGCAAAGTCGGCTGTACAACTGGGGCGAGTGCTAGGAAGTGTCTCTAGACCTGCCGTGTGGCGGCGCTCGGTCTGCAATCACTGATAGTGGCGACACGCGGGTCCGGCGTATACTAACGGACCGCGGCCGATTTAAAGGCTACCACCTAACAAGTGTGGTGTCTGGCGGTGACACCACAAGTATATTTTATGAATAAACGTCCATTTCCTCTCTATATTTCGGTTTTATTTTCGATACGTTTCAGAAATGAAATTTAAGATGTAATTTGTTTGCATTTTGGTTTTTAGATTTCGTTTATGGTAAGTGTGGGAAGTGAAACCTAAAAACCGAAATACAGAAGATCGGCGAACTTTAATTAACAAAATATAAATGATGAATCACCGAAAAGGTCCAACGCAAATCTTGCGGAAACGGAAAGTGTGTAACCTCCCCATTATATTTGTTTCCATATGAAATTTAGCGCAAATTTACCTCCTACTCTGTAAAGTCTACGTGTTTCCAAAACTATGTACTCAAAAACCGTTATCCAACTTAAACTCGTATGCTAACCTTTGACTAAACGGAAACTAATATGAACTGAACTGTAACTGGTCTGAATGCAGCTTGTCTTTGTATATGCAAAGCAATTATCAGATCCTAATCAAAATTTCCCCTTACCTCGCTTCCTGACAACATAGTTGCAGATTTCTCGAAAGCACAACAGCAACAACAAGCGGGCAGCGGCTAAGATAGATTTCCGTTTCTAAGTACATATTCATATTGTTGCATGTGGTAATGCGTAATGGTAAACCTTTCTTAAACAGTGGGATGGTGAGAGTAATTACTCCTATGAAATAATATTCCAAGACAACGATTTTAGAATGAAACATATATTAAAAAAGACAGACCAAAACTTCTCCTGATTTTCACACATAACATTGGCACATAATATTGGTCTCGCCAATATTATGCTTAACAAAGCGAACAATGATTTTAAAAGGGTATGATGTCAACAGGGAATTTCTATAAAAATCAAACAGCTTAATCGATTAATATGTTAATCCATGATTGAAGGAAGTGGGGCGGTCATTCAGTCCGCTCTAGCTGACAATAATAATTCTGACAAATTAGGTGCGCAGTTCTGCAGTCTTACCTCCGACTTCTTCTGTTCAAAAACAATCGCGTTATTCAGAACTTATATTCCTTTCACCTTTTACTGTCTACATAATATTAATCCTTGCTATCTTTTCTTCATCTAACAGGTACAATCACAAGTCCACACAGAACTACTAAATACGTCCATCACCTACCACACTTCAACCAAGAGTATCAGACTGCGCAGAGGCAAAGATTGTTCCACGATAAGACCACAGGTTGTTTAACAGTAATGTAACTTGCGCTCTCTCTGACGTGCACATTGATGACATGCAAAAACCAAATGACATGACCACTGTACAAGTGCTTCAGGCAAGTGACCTATACGTTCTCCATCGCCATAGTACTCCGTCTTCAGGCCACAAGTGGCCCATCTGGACCATCCGACCACCGTATCATCCTCAGTTAAGGATGCGGATAGGAGGGGTGTGTGGTCAGCACAACGCTCTCCCAGTCGTTATGATGGTTTTCTTTGACCGGAGACGCTACTATTCGGTCGAGTAGCTCCTCAATGGGCATCACGAGGCTGAGTGCACCCCGAAAAATGGCAACAGCGCATGGCGTTCTGGATGGTTACCCATCCAAGTGCCGGCCACGCCCGGCAGCGCTTAACTTCTGTGATCTTACGGGAACCGGTGTAGACACTGCGGCAAGGCCGTTGCCCGTCGACATAGGCTCCATTCCTATCACATCTCTATCAATCCAGAGCTCCATGGAAAGATTATGAGAATCGTATTAACATCTATACATGGACATTAAGACAGATGTATCACGTATCTCGTCTAGTGATGAATCCACATTTACCAATCACGGCCAGGTAAACCGCCGAAACATGCACTACTGGTCTGCTGACAATCCCCGTTGGCTTCGCCAGGTGAAACGTCAGCGTTTGCGAGTGTAAATGTGTAGTGTGGGATAGTAAACCATCAGCTCATAATTCCGGTTTTCGTAGACAGAACACTGAAAGCGCGTAAGTATCGCAGCTTCCTAACGGACCATCTTTCGCGGATGCCTAGAAGACGTTCATCTGCAGACAAGGAAGAGCCTATGGTACCAACAAGATAGTGCACGAAGTACTTCAGCATGTCTTCACGAATTGTTTCCAGTCCGTTGGATTGGTTGCAGAGGACCTGTAGCTTGTTCGGCCAATTCCCCCATTTGAAGCTTGTAACCTTTTTCTGTGGGGAAAGCTGAAAGACGCTGTCTGCAAGGACATACCACCCGATGATATGCAATACCGTGTTACTGCTACCTGCTGGACATCTCCCCTTCAATGCTGGCAGGAGTGCAGCAGTCATTCCATACCAGATTGGATACCTGTATTGCAGCTGCCAGTGGTCACAACACAACCGGTAATGGTCAATCGTCTCGTTACTGGTCAGAATCGACATTACTAGTGTATACACTTGTGATGTTCCTTAGTGTGTGCAACCACAGGTACTGTACAAGTGTCGTTGTGGCAACTTTTAAAAATACGGTGTCTCGTAAACCACTCGCACTAGAATCGTGCAACAAACACCACTGACATTGTGATTTACCCTACGTTTAATTTGTTAATGTCCGCCCCCGGTAACTGAGTGGTCATCGTGACAGAATGTCAATCGTAAGGGCCCGGGTTCGATTCCCGGCTGGGTCGGAGATTTTCTCCGCTCAGGGACTGGATGTCGTGTTGTCCTAATCATCATCATTTCATCCCCATCGACGCGCAAGTCGCCGAAGTGGCGTCAAATGGAAAGACTTGCACCCGGCGAACGGTCTACCCGACGGGAGGCCCTAGTCACACATTTACTTGTTAATGTCAATAGACACTATTCCATTTAAAATAGTGTATGTCTTCACAAAAAATAAACTTAATGGAGATTATTAAAATCTGTTTACTGGCTAAAAATACGAGCCCATGACTACTAAACCATTCTGTGAAAACCACACCTCAGGAGCACTTTCCATTTCCGCAGTATCTGGTCGTTCACCCTGTATATGTTTTACTCTATGTGCCGCATAAACCATTATGGATTCGTTAAAAAATTAAACAAGTGCTCCATTTCTTGCACGCCTATTGCTATATTCGCACGACGTGACCCTTAAACATTTCTAGTCTTTAAATTTCTTCAGAAACTCTGTGAAAGTTTTCGTCCACCTTGCACTCTGTAGAGCAGCATTGAACCCCGCGCGCAGTGACAAAAGACGACGGTTTGTCGCGCATTTAGCACGACAGCGCTACACACGGCACAATTTGTTGGGCGAAGTGGGGGAGGGGGTACGGCGGCTGTCGTGTGTGTCCTACCCGTCCGACATCCGCCAAGGACATTCTGTCGGTCGGTCGGTCAGACACCTGCACATATTGAATCTGTCGGTCGATCTGACGGTTAGTGCATGTGTAAGGTCCTTAACCCTGCGTTGCTACAGTCTTCGTTTGTACCACCGTTGCTACGACAGACCCGACCTGCGTATAGTCTGATTTGTTAAGGATAGGGAGCACAAAAGGGCTTCACTTTCACGTAAGTTGTCTAAAGGAAGTAAACAAACAAGTTTTGCTTTGGTTTTAAGTAAATTGTTGTCCTTTATTACTACGTAAGCAAATTAGACAGTGATTCGAACATTTACATATCGTACAGAACAAAAATGGTTACACAATGTGACTGTCGTGTGTCATAGCACACAAAGTAGAACAATGAAAGCTACGAAAACCAAAGTCAGGTATGAACAGATGAGTAGAAAACATGTACGAGAACGATGAAAGTAAACGTAGAGTCTCCACAATGTCTTTTGAACGTACTGTTCCCACATGTCCTTTTACCACACCACGCCACTGGATGCAGTCTTTACAAATTACACTTGAGTGTTTTTTGAGACACACAAACTTAGAGCATTTGTAACAAACATATTGCGGTTTGCTATCTTCACCCTCATAGCACCGTCCTCTCTTACGCACCGTGCTCTGGTTCACACTCCCATCATCTTGCTGTTCGACCCCCGCCAGTCTATTGACAGATCATTTGAGGGGTCGTTGACATGCTTACTGCCAGCCCTGTGTAGTAACTGGCCTCTGACAAGAGCCTTCCCAAGCGATTTCAGAAAGACTCTCCTCTTGGTCTCCCCCTGGTTGTTAGCTCTGAAGATGACGAAACTATTTATGCCTGCTACATTCAGTAAGCAAAAGAATAAGGCCAACGGCCACCTTCTAGTTGTTCTTGCTACATCATAGGTGGCACAAATCTGATCTACTACATCTACCCCACCCTTAGTAGCTTTATACAGAGTTATCGTCTCCGGCTTCATTTCTTTCTCAGTTGTTGTATCCATCTCGTTGTCACTATGCATAGTACTCATTAGGAGTAGGCGCCTGTTTTTCTTTGGTGCATAACTCACTATTGTCTTCTGAAAGCCAAAAATATTGTAAAAGCATTTCTACCTCTTGTGTTCACGAATTCTGGGGGAATTTACGTCTTGTTCTTCCTTACTGTTCCCAAAAGTTTTAATTTATGGTCTTTCAGAAGTGACAGGGCAGTTCAAAGCTCGTAAACCAGTTATCCATCGTTATGATCCTCGAAGTCTTGGAAATACGATCACACAACCTTTTGACAACATCAGCTGCACGATTACTCAACTTATACGGTCCATCTGGCTGCTCACCTAAATAAACTTCCAAATTTGATGTGTACGCCGTTCTTGCATCTGCTAGATTGACCACTTTTATTCCACATTTGCCAGGCTTGGAAGGAATGTACATTCGAAAACTACATCGTCCTCGAAATTTGACAAACATTTCATCAACAGTGACATATTCTCCTAGAGAATAGTGTGCTGTGCAGTTTTTGGTGAACAAATCAAACATATTTCGTATAGGAGCCAATTTATCCACTTTTCGCCTGTCGGACCTCGTTGACTTATCGTCAAGTCTCGGACACTGTGCCAGAAACCTGAATCTCTGTACCGTCATTGTAGAGCAGAATAATTCCAATCCTGTTCCATCTCTGTCCCAGAGTTCTTCTAAATTGACTCTACCAACCTTGTAGAGTCCACCCAAATACAACAGACCAAGATATGCTTCAGTTTCACCTTTATCTGTCTCATGAATGAAGGCATGAGACGAAGAGTATCTCGACCTAGCGGATTGGATACATTGGTTAGTATGTATCACTACTTCATCCATTACTTCATCCGTGAAGAACAGCCGCCATATTTCTACATCTGTCCTTTTATTCTTTGCCCTTCCCCTCACACCAGGAATATGTGACACAATATTATGGGACCTCGTTATGATACGAGGAGTATGCATATCTTTCATCCATTTAGTACGCTTGTCCTTACCAACAAAATATTTCTTATTGTTGTAATATCTATCGCTGTCATCCCCACTTTCGTCGCTTTGCGTATCGTGTTCACTATATAGTTGGACGTCTACGTCTCCACCTTCGTCACTTGATTCGTCACTAACGATTTCATTTCGCAATGCATCGTTACACAGATCTTCTGTTACATCCATTACAGCCCTCGTCTGAAATAAATAGACTGATTCAGCAGTTTGAATGTGTGCCACAAAGGTATTTGTGTTGGAACAAACGATACCATCATTGCTACTCTGGGTCCTGTAGCCCCAACAAGTACTTACCTACTTGATATGGTCGGTCTGGCAGACCCAAACACGCTACAAGCACTCCTAGACAGTGGACTTCCGCCGTCACTTGACGAACAAGTGGCACAGCTGTTAAGGTAGGAAGCTACAAGGATCGCTGCTCATGTGCAGTGTTGTGAATCTAACGAAAACGAACCACTCACACAAGTCAGGGTCCAGGAGACCCACCCACCAGTAGCAATGCAGGGTTAAGAGAGGCCCCTAGAAGCAATGCCTTCACTAGTCCATAAATAACAGAGATGCCAAGAGTGCTTTGCTTGCAGCTGACTGTAACTTCCTGCCAAATGAGGCAAGCAATTAATTGACTGTAATTACATAAGGAGGGGCATTTTGTTAGAGCTTAAGAACTCTTTCCTTAAAAATTATACAATATAAACCAATGAATCTTGCAGCAGGTTTGGTGGGACGTCGAATTGAAGACATCGCTTGTAATTTAAGAATCATATACAAGAAAAAGCCTCGTACTCAATCACCCTCGACTGCGGACACCGCTGATACTGCTCAAGTACTGTTCTTTTTTACAGGTACCAATACGAACTTCGAAGTTACTGCAGAACTAGTAGATCTGAAAGGCATTGCCGGAGCGTTGTTGCTGGTGCCGCATTAAGCGAAGCCATGTCAGTGGTCGTCGTGCTGGCATACGCCGTCAGCGTTTCTGTGTGGATACTTGTCTCGCTGTGCGGCAGACAGGGCACTGCATCTGTCCTCTCGGTGTTGCTGAAATCATTAATTTCATTGGGTATGGGCCTCCTGACACCACGAAGTCCTTACACGTATGCAAGTCTTCGGATCCCGACCTTAGCGAGCACCAACTTCGCTGAACGACAAACCACCAATCTCCATATGCAACGGAGCTGCCGCTGTCGAATTACGACACGTGCTGGTCGACGTCTGTGTTTTTACTCAAAGCATAACACGATCTTCTCACAACAACCAGCATTCAGATAATATCTTCGAATGAGAAAGACACTGCTTAATGACTCGTTATATGCGGAATGTTTATTGCATTACTGCAATGTGCTTTGTGCGGGTGCACTGAAACGTTGATCATTTACATATCGAATCATTTAGTACACCACATGCCAGTTTGACTTTCGTTACATGACATCTTCATTCTGTTGCTGTTTTGATGACCGTAAATGTTGGAATGCAATGCCGCGTTAGGCTATCTGAGGTAGGAAGGACAGGGCCAAAGGGAGACTGAACATCCTTCGTGTTGTGAACTATATTTTAAAAGAACACACTTAGCCGGATTCATCAAACATTTATTGGAAAAACACCTCCAGTGATACTGACTACAAGGAAACAGAATAATTTACAATCATAAAGCTGTACCAGATTGATTAATAACAAACAGATTAAATTCAATAATAGAAACTGTAGCAGTACAATAAAAGAGGTAAAAATTCTTCCTCGAAACAAACTTTAAGTTTTAAAATCCAAAGTAGGAATATAATTTGCAAAGAAGCACCATATAAGAAGTAACAAGCGCAAAAATGTTCTTACTGAGAGGGACTTAATAATTGAGATTAAGAGACCCCAATCTTACAAACAATAAAAGATATAGTCAAACTTTAGTATAAACACCCAATAACAACAGATGAAATTGTGCGGTTCAGTAATAGTACATGCAGGACGTGGCACATCAAATGAACCTAACTAATATATAATAGGATGTTAAGACCGAACTTGACAAAGAACACTCAAATTGGAACATTAGATAAGAAAAACATTCAGTAGAGTTATAAGAGTGCATGCTCGACTTTTGTGCCTAGACACAGAAGCAAGATCAACAACCGGAAGTCTGATATGGAACCGGACGTGAACTTCGAACAAACAAGCACAAAACTACCGAACTAAACGGTGACAGTACTGGAACAGGAAATGGCAGTTATAGCTATGGTTACTGCCGATGCTCGGCTCACTCGATCCGATAAACCAAATCGGAGGCTTACCAGACACATCCGTACAACGATCCTGGAAGAGCAGTGTGGAGCGGACACGCAACTTCACCACAGTAGCGGTTCGTCTTCCGCCTCCAGTTCCAGTCGTCGGTAGTTTAGAAGCACGGAACACGCTCATTCCCTCGGTACGAGCCCCACACGTCCGAAGGTTTGCAGCCGAACACAACCGAGGTAATAATGGTTCGCAACCCAGAAACCCGCCGAAGTGTGTGTGCCTCGCTCAGAGCCGGTGACTGTTAACTGCCGAACTCGTACTAGCTATCGACTGCCGCCAGGTTCCAACTCGGCCGCCTTACCCCGAGCGACCTGTGTCGCCTTCCACGTCTCACTGTCACAGCCTCACGCCTACGACCTCCGCACGAACCACGCCCTCCTAAGGCAAAGATGTTCTATGAGAGACCGGGGAACTATCTATCTATCGCGCAACAGTTCAGTTGTACCTATTAGCTCCTCTGCTGTTCCAATCTATTCGGGAAAGAAGCGAGAGAAAAATAACTATATTCGCACTCCCCTACACATTGTCTAATGTAAAGTTTCCAAACTGTGTTCTGCGGAACACTGGTAATGCGCAGGAAGTGAATAAGTGCTCCACTAAAAATGTTAATAATATGGCGTTTGCTTGAGAGATTGACAATACTAATCATTTATTAAAATTGTTATGAATTCTGTGCTATTAATAATGGTTTAAAATTGAAGTAATGACTGAATGAAACAAGTTCCTCTCATTTTTAAAATTTTTATTAACCTTCAAAATAAACAAGGTGTCCCATGAAAGTACCAGGATTACCAAACTGTTCGCTCACGATAACTACGTAAGATGTACCATGGATGCAGTATGTCGCAAACGTTGCCTTTCCCCTAGAGATAGTCATTTAAGTTTCCGGATGCGTCTGTTACAGTTTCATTTGGATTACATAAATGGACGTGTTTTGTTCGTAGCAGCGTGGCTCTGTATGCATTCGGTGTCTGCTGTCATACATGCTTGCAATAGGCTCCAGACACTGGAACAGTACTCTACAACAGATAGCACTAACGGCTTCTTCACGGTTTTTGTGTCCGCAGCTCTTGGTCGTGCGGTAGCGTTCTCGCTTCCCACGCCCGGGTTCCCGGGTTCGATTCCCGGCGGGGTGAAGGATTTTTTCTGCCTCGTGATGACTGGGTGTTGTGTGCTGTCCTTAGGTTAGTTAGGTTTAAGTAGTTCTAAGTTCTAGGGGACTGATGACCATAGATGTTTAGTCCCATAGCGCTCAGAGCCATTTGAACGGTTTTCGTTGCTGCGTACCGCACTGTTCCCGATTCCTCCGAATAAATCTTACAGTCGCCTTCCAAACAACTGATATGGCATGTTCGTTTCTTCTCACATTCCTACGTGCTGTTAACTGTGTACATGTAGATGCCGTGGTAGACTCTAAAAATTCTTTACTTGTCGTCCAATCGAATCCACTGTCAACCTTTCGAAGAGTAGATTCCGTTTCGCATTGTGCTGTGCTCTCACGACCTTCATTCATTCATTGACAGCTCGACTCCAGGGCGTTCGCTTATCTGTCTGTCTCATAAGGTGAGAGTGAAACCTCCTCCACTTATCTGAGGCGAGAGAGAAACCTTGAGAAATACTTCGTGATGGAATATTGCATCAACAGGTAACAACAAAATATTGTCGTTACTGCATTGATATACAAATTCTGCATAAGTTTCGCCACGTACTGCAAGGTAGCTTGCAGAGGATAAATGTATTGGTTTGCACTTCACTTTTTTCCAGTCATTTATCGTGTGCTAGTTGACTTATCGTTACAGTTGCAAGTATGTAATATTTTGGTGTAACTGTAGATGGCAGGACAACCACTAGAAGTGTAATCCCCGCACATTACGCCCCGTTTTCCCCAGTCGCTATCATTACGTGATGGCGTTAAGTGTGATCATCAAATGTAACGCACGACGACGTGGTTTCTGTGGAAGGAGGGTGTAAATACTGCGGATATTCACAGGCGACTGATGGTAGTATGTGCTCGTGCTAACTCGTCCCCATAAGAGTCGGAAAACTACGGTTTCCATCACTGAAATGGGGCCGCCTTCACCCCCCATCCACCTTGTCCAGTACGACGATGACACCGCCTTCCTTTCCCTTGCTCCCACCCTGCAGCGCTCCCAACACCTTCTCCAATCCCATATTGACCGGTTCACCACTTGGTGCAACCAGTGGTTGCTTAAGGTCAATCCTTCCAAAACCCAGGCGATCATCGTAGGCAAAACCACCCCTTCCTTCCGCCTCCTCGATTTCTATCTAACCATCTACGGCCGTCCTATCGCCCTCACCCCAACCCTTAAGTACCTTGGCGTCACCCTCGACCGTCGCCCCTCCTGGACCCCCCACCTCCGGACAATCCAAGCCAACGCACGCTCCCCGACTCTGTCTCCCCAAGCTCCTTTCCGGCCATACATGAGATCTGGACCCCTCCACCATCCTCCATACCTATAAATCCCTCATTCACCCTATCCTTTGCTACGCCCACCCTGTCTGGATCTCCACTTCCCCTACCTTTTACAAATCTCTTCAGATCCTTGAACGCCATGCTCTTCGCCTCGCCTATCGCATCCGTCTCCCCTCCCCCACTCGGATCCTGTACGACCTTATTCCATTCCCCCATCTCCTCCCTTTCCTCGAATGGATACGGATCCTCTACATCTCCCTTAAATTCGATCCTCCTCACCCACTGGTCTCTCCCATCCTCTCCCGCTCCCGTCCGCTTCCGCGCCTGTATTTCCATGTCCCACCTGCTCTCCATCTCTCCACTCTCCATACCCTCTCCCAAGGTGGATTCCGCCAGCTCCCCCTCTCTGATGATGCCCTCCTCCCCTCCATCTACCCCTCCTACCAACTTTGATCCTCCCTCCCTCTTCCTGTGTTTGTTCCTATGGGCACCCTCTCTCCCTTCAAATGAAGCACCACGAATGATCAGAAAAAAAATGAAGCAGATGGCAGGGCAACCACTAGAAGTGTAATACCTGCGCAGTACATCCCATTTTTCCCAATCGCTGTCATTACATGATGACGTGGAGTGTGATCATCAAATGCAGCGCTCGACGTCGTGGTTTCTGTGGAAGGAGGGAGCAAATGGAAACGCCTCGCGTAGATGCAAATGTAAAGTCAGAGACTGGATTGCATCATTTCACAAGCCCAGCGTTACACCAACTGTAGAAACACTGATACTACTGTACTAAGATATCGGATCCTTCTACATACGGCCGTGCGCTTCTAGGCGCTTCAGTCTGGAACCGCGTGACCGCTACGGTCGCAGGTTCGAATACGGCCTCGGGCATGGATGTATGTGATGTCCTTAGGTTAGTTAGGTTTAATTAGTTCTAAGTTCTAGGGGACTGATGACCTCAGATGTTAAGTCCCATAGTGCTCAGAGCCATTTGAACCATTTGAATCTACATACAAGAAAAGCAATCCAGGTGGCGCAGTGGAAAGGAACAGGACTCATATTAGGGACGACGGAGATTGAAATTCTGCCCGGCTATCCAGACTAATTTTACTTAATTTTCCCAGCTCGTTCAAGGCAAACACCAGGATGGTAGGTTTGAAAAGGCACGGCCGATTATCTTTCTTATGCTTTCCCAATGCAGGCTTATACTCTGTCTCTAATGATATCGTTGTCGAGGCGCTAAACCGTATTATTACATTTTTCTCGAAAAGATTCAAATACTCGTATAACTTGCTATCGGTTACGAGTCTCTTCCGGCCAGGAAAGATTACAAAGAAACGCTGTGCACAACGATATATACATTCGTGCAGTGTGGAACTGAATAAGAAACGGCCTGGACATACTGACGAAGAAAAGAGAAAGAAAATCTCATTTAACGGCAGAGCTAAGGACGCACTGCGTCAGACTACGGGTCTGGTCATAATGTAGTGGGGCATTAGTGTTCAGAGTTTCACCAGTACCGAGATTTTACTCGAAACAAGCGAGGCGAATACCCCGAGCGTGGCTAATCGTAGTCTTAAGCGTACCAGGAACACGCTTACAAACAATACCGTCACGGGCGTGTTAATTTTTTTCCTTGGACCGAACCGAAGAATTCCAACAAGCAACGTACCTGCCAGCGCGTGCCTGTGTTTCCACTGGCTTTCAAGGCCAGACGTGTCTCTAGGCACACCCGCATCGGTATTCTGCAAACGCACTTTAAAAGTAACGGTTCAGTTTAGTACCGTACGTATTCGGTACTGTCGGCACAAGTCCCCATCAAAAAGTATTCGTTACTCGTTACTCTCGTTACTGATTCTCGTTACACAAATATGTTCTTTTTTTTATTTGTTGTGGACTTTGTACACTGAACACCAATTTTGAGATAATGCAACGGCTGTTCAGTGTAACGATGGGGATTTTGATGAGTCTGGTGAAAGAATCGTGTTATGATGCAGACACCAGGCTTTGCGAACCAAACACCAATTTTGAGATTACGCAGCCTTTCTTCAGAGTACTGTGGGGATATTCTGATGCATAGTGCCACATGTTCTGTGAGTTCACGTACCATTACAAGTTGAATCAGGTCTCATCTGAAGAAATGAAAGAGGTGGATCGAAAAGCACTGATTCCACTTCACAGAGAAACTTACTGGCCTAGTACTGATGGGGATCTTAGGATGCATAATGGCGCAAGCTCTGTGAATTCACGTAACCTTACAAGCTCAACTATCTTTCATCTGAAGAAATGAAAAACTGTGGATTCAAAATTATTGATTCCTTATCAGTCAGCAACCTACTGATGCACCAAAATCGCCATTGCTTGCATTTTCTGTGATAAGCAGTTCTCATTTTCAATAACAGCGGTCAACTCCACATCAGTTTTACTGTCAATATTTTCCGGCCAGTTTTATTTGGTCCACTCTATATTAAAAAGGCGAATACTACCACACTTCTGTTCTGAGCTACGACGCAACATGCGTAATGGTACACAGAAAATGACGGGCTTGTAGATGACGTAGTCAGGTACGTGCTTGCGCGTTTTGTTTTAGAGATTGTGTGATAGCAGATGGTTCGCTGGAACAGAAACTAGTCATGATATAAGATATGTACGCATTCCAGAAGAGCTTTAAAGTTTGTTGTACAGTCTTTTATTGGGAATTTTCTCTCAGTTTGTGTAAATTCAACAGAGCCAGAAACAAACGATGCTATTCACAAGTTGATTCCTGATTATGCAGAAAAATATAGCCAAGGAACGAGACATATCTTGGGAGCGTGACAGTTTCCTTATTAAATCCATCTTACATATAACGCAGCTTGCAGTAAACTGGGTGCAGAAACGTTTAAGCAGTATACATAATGCGGCAATAGTTGAGGCATCCAGAGCTGTTTTGGTTCATTCTGTCGCTTCAGAGAACTTCTTGGATAATTCAGTGACAGAGGTTGAAACCTGGCTCCACATTTGTACTCCTGAAACCAAGGGACAATCAAGGACATGACAGCACAGGGGTGCCCGAGGCTGAACAAGTTCTGCGCCCATAAAATCGGCCAAGAACCCAACACGCCCGTTATCTGGGACAACGATTGATTTGTGTTGGTGGAGCAGTTTTCTCAGGGCTAATTCATAGCCATAATGTAACACGTCTGTCTTCTCCACTAGATGATAGAGGCAAATTAAGACTAAACGCAGTTTAAAGTCGACCAAAGAGGAAACATTTTTTTGCATTACGGTGTATCTCCACACACATCGCAATTTGTGGCTGCCAAATTGAAGGCCCTGCGTTTCTATTTGGTCGACAATTCCACCTGTTCACCTGACTTGACCTCTTCATACAAACGGGAGATTGTAATAAAAGTGCAGCTATTCACAGAGGTCCAATGTGGGCTATAATTAACGTATGGCAGTAAAACGTGCCAGATGTACTAATGCGTTAATGTGGAACCAATTTACGCTGGAAAAAGTTGATACCAGTTTTGGCCACCAGGTGCGAATCTGGCGCTGTAAGTACTAGAAATACGTATGGAAATGTTTCTGTACGTAATAGATAGGAACGGGACGTGGGCACAAAAGGTCAAACGAGTGACAAAGGCGTAATATTGATCTTATTATTAACCGCCACCTACACAATTTGTTCAATATGAGCGCAAGACAGGACGGCGCGATGCCGCATCTGTAAACCGACGTGATAAACAGTTGCTCGCAGCATTTCCGGTAGAAGCTGTGGAACGTGTTCCTCTACACAGCCCCTCAGATCCGGTAGAGACCGAACGTGTCCCTGGTAAACGCGTTCTTTTATATATCCCCAGAACCAAGAGTCACATGGATTCAGATCAGACTTTCTTGCAGGCCGTGCCTTGGGAAAAACCGCTGGATATAACATGTTCGTGGGAGGTTGCATAAACGAGACCTTTCATTGGGTGAGCGACACGAGGTGTTTCCCCATCTTGCATGAAAATAGTGATTTCCACACTGCTGCGTTGTTCCAAGGCAGGAATCCCATGCTGTACGAGGAGGCTTCCTTAATGGGCAGACGTCACGGTACACTCGATTGGCCCTCTGGGTGTATTCTCTTCAAAGAACAAAGGACCGAGAAGGTACTTGTGAATCCACACCGCGCAGTCACATACGGCGAGTGCTACGGCTCTTTCTGCACAACACGCGGCATAAGAGTACCCCAGATTGGGCAGTTATGTGCATTCAAGGCACCCCGTAGTGTAAAATGTGCCTCGTTACTACATAGAATATTGCCCAACCCATGTCATCAACTTCGATTCGTGCCAGAAACCGAGGAGCGAATTCAGAACATTACAGTAGATCATGAGGTTTCAGTTACTACACCGCCTGGGTCTTGCACGGGTACCGGTGTAACACTTTCTGTGCTGCTGACCATGGGATGGACAGTTCTCGTGACAATGCAATAGCGTTAGCACTATACGGGGCAGTTGCTAGGTGGTCAGTTAAAGCAACAGCAACCTCGTCAATAACTCCCACAGGGATAGAGCGCCTTCCTCATCCAGAAGCCACACCAAGCTCACCCGTGTTTTCGGAATTCATTATCATCTTCTTTAAACCATTTAATGACAGTGTGCCTCTCCTGAGAGACGTCAGTTGGGGACACTCTGCCAATGCAACACCGCAATTGCTGCTGCTCACATGGAATAGTTTCACTAACAGCGCAGGGTCTCTACTCTCGATAACCATACTCTTCACTCACATCATTCCCTCGCGTGGATATCATATCGTCATACAAACAGTGTGCAGTGCCAGATTTGCATCTGGTAGCCACAAATGGAACCACTTTGTTTCCCAGCGTATATAGGTTCCCCAAAACGCATAAACATATCTACCAAGTTTCGCTCCCATACGATGATTGCAGAGAGGAAATCTATAAGACCGGAAAAACAAAGCTATGCGCTGTTGTCAACAACAACGTGAAAACCGGCTAAGCGCTACGATCATTTCCAATGGCGCACGTAAGGCCTGAAAGATAGCGTGAGCGATATGTGCTGGCCCACTGGTGAGGGTAAAGTGGTCTAAGTGCCCCTAAGCTTTGTAATTGTTCAGAGCTTGTGACAGAGATTTTGCTCAGATTGAAAAACGTAAGAGGCTGGAAGAATGTCAAAATATCAAGTATCTAAGACCTTGTAAAACTTATGGAGAATGCAACGCATAGCAACCCATTTGTGGTTACTATGCTCCAGCCCGAGTACATTTTTGATTAAAAAAAAAGCAGCTGCTACACAATTAACAAAACGAAAGTAAATAATTCCAATTTAGTTGGATTCGAGTGAAAAAATTGCACCTTGTGTCGTCAAGGTAAAATAAATGTCGTGTGACTAGGGCCTCCCTTTCGGGTAGACCGTTCGCCGGGTGCAAGTCTTTCAATTTGACGCCACTTCGACGACTTGCGGAACGACGGGGGTGAAATGATGATGATTATGACAACACAACACGCAGTGCCTGAGCGGAGAAAACCTCCGACCCAGCCGGGAATCGAACCCGCGCCCTTAGGATTGACATTCTGCCGCGCTGACCACTCAGCTACCGGGGGCGGACGTAATCAAGGTGAGAACAATGTTGAAAGAACTTGATGGCTGGAGCACCTACAAGATTTTCAAGAAAGGGGTTACCACTTACGTAATAAAGAACTTTGTTTTACCGTCCCAACAATGTAAAAGCAACTTGTCAGCTGATAAGAAAAATGGTCTGCAACAGATGCAGTCGTATTTGAAAGTATCTAATCAATTAGCTAATTAATTAAAATTACTTTGTACTCTATAAAATTAAAAGTGAGATTAAAAATAAATTAATCGCACAATAGTCTACTTGTAAAATGTGTCTGTAAAATGTTTATTATCAAGTAAACTGATAAATGCTTGAAATTTCTTGTAGTGGTGCACGTTCTGCGTTTTTCGGAATACAATATTTATTTTCATTGGTAAAAGGAAGGGAATTTTAAGCAAATTTTGCGATAGTTGTGGGAATCTTACTGTAGACAATAAACAAAAATGTTGTTGAGATTTTTTCATTAGAATACTTTCGTCAAAACAAAAAATGAATAATTCGGAACTTGGTCTGTTGCTGACTTCCATTCTACAATTACAACCCACACTGCACTTCTGTGAGTAGTTGCATTTTAATAATAACCATCGAGTATCATCTGTTTCCTTACGCGAATAAAAATTTATGCGATTGTCGTTTGGATAAAATTGAAGACCCTAAATATGCGCACGTTTGCTAAGAGCTGATCTGGAAATATGATGATTTTTAATGTACTAGAAAAGCTGTGCCAAAGTTGTAACAAGTTAACGTGTGAGAGGACTGGAGGGGATGGGGTTTTGAATACATGTCTACTGTCCAATTCTACCTCAACTCTCTGTGTGCAATGCTAATTACTTTTCAGCCCTCTACTCCTCTTACGGATGGCGAGAGAGAGAGAGAGAGAGAGAGACAGCAATCTGGCGGCTTCAGAGAGACGTTGCCTTTAGTGGGCGACGGCTTCACAGCCGGCCGCGTAACAGAGACGCAGCTCGGCGGCTGGCAAGCGCCCAGTGGACAAGATTCCCCAGTGAAGCCAGCGACGCGAGTCACGTCTTGCTCTGCACTGGCAGCGAACAACGGACGGCCCTGGCAGAGGTCCAGCCTCGCAGAGGTCGCGCGCCCACGGCCTGGGACACCTGCACGCTGATTGCAGAGTACCGTTACTCTCGCTCCAGCATTCATTCGACACCAGCAGACAAAGGGCTGCGACAAGAGTAGCGGTGACCACAGTCTATGTGGTCTAGCGGCTAAAATCACTGCCTACTGTGGCCAATTAGCTGGAAATGGTTCGAATGATGTAGACTTGGGTGTGGCCAGCTGAGAAACTACTTAAAAAAGAAAATGTACGTAGCGTTATCGAGATGGAAATTTCTCAAGGATAGTCACATAGATATTATTATTACATGTGGTTAAGCTTTTCCATTCTAGCGTAGTTCTCAGGAAGAATTATTGTAGTACTAGATTCATTGAACTCTACCATAGGTGCCATTTTTGTAGTGATTAAATTATATAAGGACATTCACTTGCAGTCAGCTGATGTAGATTATACTTGTTAAGAGTAAAATAATGGGACTTGAGTAGAGAATTTGTAATTAATAAAGATAAAGGTTTTTATGGACCACACCACTAATAATTCTATGCATAGTAACGGAAGAAGAGCCAGTTTGGACCTACATTTTCCACGAAAAAACAAACAAAAAGCTCAGAACAGCATTTTCTAGCAGGAAATAAAGCTGGTAATAAACTGCCATAGGAGAAGAAAAAGATTTGTAAAATACATCACTTTAAAAACGGAGCTAAAACATTCTTCATAAGTAACGCGTTAATATTCAGTTAAAGATTACTAAAGGACTGAGAATAGTGGTTAATAATGAAACTGGAAAATATGGCGTTACCTCCTGTCTCGCAATGAGAGCATTACATCTACATCTACATCCATACTCCGCAAGCCACCTGACGGTGTGTGGCGGATGGTACCTTGAGTACCTCTATCGGTTCTCCCTTCTATTCCAGTCTCGTATTGATCGTGGAAAGAAGGGTTGTCGGTATGCCTCTGTGTGGGCTCTAATCTCTCTGATTTTATCCTCATGGTCTCTTCGCGAAATATACGTAGGAGGGAGCAATATACTGCTTGACTCTTCGGTGAAGGTATGTTCTTAAAACTTTGACAAAAGCCCGTACCGAGCTACTGAGCGTCTTTCCTGCAGAGTCTTCCACTGGAGTTTACCTATCATCTCAATAACGCTTTCGCGATTACTAAATGAACCTGTAACGAAGCGCGCTGCTCTCCATTGGATCTTCTCTATCTCTTCTATCAACCCTATCTGGTACGGATCCCACACTGCTGAGCAGTATTCAAGCAGTGGGCGAATAAGCGTACTGTAACCTACTTCCTTTGTTTTCGGATTGCATTTCCTTAGGATTCTTCCAATGAATCTCAGTCTGGCATCTGCCTTACCGACGATCAACTTTATATGATAATTCCATTTTAAATCACTCCTAATGGGTACTCCCAGATAATTTATGGAGTTAACTGCTACCAGTTGCTGACCTGCTATATTGTAGCTAAATGATATGGGATCTTTGTTTCTATGTATTCGCAGCACATTACACTTGTCTACATTGAGATTCAATTGCCATTCCATGCACCATGCGTCTGTATAGTTCCTCAAAGGTGCGACGTTAATTTAGCAGTTCCCAAGTTACATAACTCAGGATAGTATGACAGTTGCAGTATGGATGCAACCCATATTGAGAATGGATAATTTGTACATAAATAGCTGATGCAGTGCAGCTCATAAAAGTTTTTATGATTTTATTAACAAGTTACTTTACTGTAGACCATCCTCCAATTTATTCACAACGGTTTGCATTATATCAGGCCAATGACCAGGCTGGCAAGCATTGTTGTTCAGAAACAGGAACCGATCAGACCCGCGTAATTCTCCCTATGCAATACTGCGTACAGCAGGAAAATGATCGACTGAAGTATCTCATGGGGGTTTTGGCAGTAGTTCGTCTCCGAACAACCCGCCGCCAACCTCGTCTGTTTTTTCCCTGTAACATATATAAATCACAAGGTAAATTGAATAAATGCTGAAGAGACAAGGTTGTGGTTCGGATTGATGGTGAACTCGACAAAATAGACATAGGCACACTGAAGCGCCAGAGAAACTGGTATAGGCATCCATATTCAAATACAGAGATATACACTCCTGGAAATGGAAAAAAGAACACATTGACACCGGTGTGTCAGACCCACCATACTTGCTCCGGACACTGCGAGAGGGCTGTACAAGCAATGATCACACGCACGGCACAGCGGACACACCAGGAACCGCGGTGTTGGCCGTCGAATGGCGCTAGCTGCGCAGCATTTGTGCACCGCCGCCGTCAGTGTCAGCCAGTTTGCCGTGACATACGGAGCTCCATCGCAGTCTTTAACACTGGTAGCATGCCGCGACAGCGTGGACGTGAACCGTATGTGCAGTTGACGGACTTTGAGCGAGGGCGTATAGTGGGCATGCGGGAGGCCGGGTGGACGTACCGCCGAATTGCTCAACACGTGGGGCGTGATGTCTCCACAGTACATCGATGTTGTCGCCAGTGGTCGGCGGAAGGTGCACGTGCCCGTCGACCTGGGACCGGACCGCAGCGACGCACGGATGCACGCCAAGACCGTAGGATCCTACGCAGTGCCGTAGGGGACCGCACCGCCACTTCCCAGCAAATTAGGGACACTGTTGCTCCTGGGGTATCGGCGAGGACCATTCGCAACCGTCTCCATGAAGCTGGGCTACGGTCCCGCACACCGTTAGGCCGTCTTCCGCTCACGCCCCAACATCGTGCAGCCCGCCTCCAGTGGTGTCGCGACAGGCGTGAATGGAGGGACGAATGGAGACGTGTCGTCTTCAGCGATGAGAGTCGCTTCTGCCTTGGTGCCAATGATGGTCGTATGCGTGTTTGGCGCCGTGCAGGTGAGCGCCACAATCAGGACTGCATACGACCGAGGCACACAGGGCCAACACCCGGCATCATGGTGTGGGGAGCGATCTCCTACACTGGCCGTACACCACTGGTGATCGTCGAGGGGACACTGAATAGTGCACGGTACATCCAAACCGTCATCGAACCCATCGTTTTACCATTCCTAGACCGGCAAGGGAACTTGCTGTTCCAACAGGACAGTGCACGTCCGCATGTATCCCGTGCCACCCAACGTGCTCTAGAAGGTGTAAGTCAACTACCCTGGCCAGCAAGATCTCCGGATCTGTCCCCCATTGAGCATGTTTGGGACTGGATGAAGCGTCGTCTCACGCGGTCTGCACGTCCAGCACGAACGCTGGTCCAACTGAGGCGCCAGGTGGAAATGGCATGGCAAGCTGTTCCACAGGACTACATCCAGCATCTCTACGATCGTCTCCATGGGAGAATAGCAGCCTGCATTGCTGCGAAAGGTGGATATACACTGTACTAGTGCCGACATTGTGCATGCTCTGTTGCCTGTGTCTATGTGCCTGTGGTTCTGTCAGTGTGATCATGTGATGTATCTGACCCCAGGAATGTGTCAATAAAGTTTCCCCTTCCTGGGACAATGAATTCACGGTGTTCTTATTTCAATTTCCAGGAGTGTATAAACAACAGAATATGGCGCTGCGGTTGGCAACGCCTGTATAACACAACAAGTGACTAGAACAGTTGTTAGATCGGTTACTGCTGATAGAATGGCAGATTATTAGGCTTTAAGTGAGTTCAAAGGTGGTATTATAGTCGGCACACGAGCGATGAGACACAGACTCTCCGACGTAGTGATTAAGTGGCGATTTTCCCGTACGACCATTTCATGAGCGTACCATGAATATCAGGAAACCGGTAAAACATCAAATCCCCGACATCGCTGCGGCCGGAAAAAGATCCTGCAAGAGTGGGACCAACAACGACTGATGAGAATCGTTCAACGTGGCAGAAGTGCAACAGTTCCGCAAATTGATTCAGATTTCAATGCTGCACCATCAGCAAGTGTCAGTGTGCGGACCATTCAACGAAACATTATCGATATGGACTTTTGGAGCCGAAGGCCCGCTCGTGTACTCTTGATGACTGCACACCACAGAGCTTAACGCCTCGCCTGGGCCCATCAACACCGATATTGGACTGTTGATGATTGGAAACATGTTGCCTGGTCGGACGAGTCTCGTTTCAACCTCATGAATCCATGAACCCTGCATGTCAGCAGTGGAGTGTTCAAGCTGATGGAGGGTCTGTAATGGTGTGGGGCGTGTGCAGCTGATAGGTGACACGTACGTAAGCATCCTGTCTGATCACCTGCGCCCATTCATGTCCATTCTGCTTTCCGACGGACTTGGGAAATTCCAGCAGGACAATGTGACACCCAACACGTCCAGAATTGCTACGGGGTAGCTCCAGTACCACTCTTCTGAGGTTAAACACTTCCGCTGGCCACCAGACACCCAAGACATGAACATTATTGAGCATATCTGGGATGCCTTGCAACGTGCTGTTCAGAAGAAACATACAACCGCTCGTACTCTTATGGATTTATGGACAGCCCTGCAGGATTCAAGGTGTCTACTCCTTCCAGCACTACTTCAGACATTACTAGAGTCCATGCCACGCCTTGTTGCGGCACTTCTGCGTGCTCACGGAGGCCCTACACGATATTAGTCAGGTGTATCAGTTTCTTTGGCTCTTCAGTGTAATATTTATCCTGCAAACAGTTAAGAAGTTGCCTAATTTACATTTGTTCATATTGAGCTCCCAGGAAGAAGAGACAAATTAACAAGCTTTATATTAAACACCTATAAAGGTTGTGAAACTATCGATGTATGGAATATGTTTTTTGGATCTTCGGCGAATACTGTTTTTCGCTAGATGTATCCCTTTTTATAAATGAAATTTTTTCTCTTATTATGCATCACAACACCAACTAAATGTGGGGAATGTAGATAAAAAAGAAATAATAAGGAACATATCAACAACTACAACTTCCTGTCACACTGCTGTACATGATCACAATGTAACACTTTTAAAAGAGAATTATGTGCAAAAATCTGTAGTGCATGACAGTAATGTCTTGTCATTCTCCTTAGCTCAATACCTCACTTGTTATTGAGAGGGGGGGGGGGGTAGTGTTGCTGACTCAGTTTCTCAGATATACTATGAGAGAAGAGCATGAAGATGCGTTTGGCGCATAATTGCATGTTTACAGGCCTGAAGTTCGTTTTCCAAAAAATCTGGAGGGAGAACAAACGCCATAGCAGCATGTTTTTCCGGATCACCAGTGGCTGTTCTTAGTTTGTGCAAAGATGCAGGGCAAACTATGCTTTATGTTATAAGTTCTCTGCTGCATATCGTGTATAAATCCCACTACAGTGTACAATGGGGACCAACCGTACGAGACAGTGCAGTTGTTAATGTCTTGTACGAACTAAGGAGAGAAATCTGTGTACACAAATAACAAGTAAAGCTCGGCCACTGTATTAAGAAACAACGTAACTTTCGTTAACCGCCCCGGCTGCGGCAGTTTACAAATATATTGGTGACCGAATAGTTTAGAGTATTTAGCTGCCAAAGTAGCAAATGTGCTCCGACGTAACGGTGGTCTGACAAGTCCACCTTGATGCTGAAGATGAATAGGCACAATATTCATAATCAGTAAATACGAACATTTCGAAGACTTTACTGTGACATATAGTAGCACAGTGCACAATTCTAAGAATTGTATGTTCGGTGCACGACAAGAACCTATAACGCATGTCAGCCTGACAACAGTACTCGGAAGCTGACTCGACAAAGTAACTCAATAGTAACACACAAGCCACGCTGTAGCGTCGGATACACAATACCACAGCGAGGCGAATTCTTAATAAACTAGAACTGCTCGTCTGTTACGGCCGTTCTTATGAGAAGGCCTCGCAATGGTGGCACCTGGCATTTCCGAGCCCCACTCAAATTGGCCGCGCCTTAGATGTTTCGCTCTTTCAGCATTTTTGTTGTTGTCGACGTCTTGCTTGGAGTGCTTCGATGACACTGCAGTTAAGACATTAACCTCATATTCTGGAGGATGTAGTTTGCTCTGTCCGTGCATCTTTATTTAGGTCTTTTGTGGTTTTCCTAAATAATTTCAGGCAGTTGTCAGGATGGTTCCTCCAGCAAGGCTACGCCCGATCTCCTCTCGTGTCCTCATAAAAATATTTATATATGAATATTACATGAGAATATATATTTTGAGCTTTTTTTCATTGTGTTATGGTGACAGGTCCTGAATCATTCTGGGACGATCCCTGAATGAATAAATCAAATCAAATCTAGTTTACCTTAAAAAATTTATTCTGAAACGATTAATATCTTACATTCCACGCATTTTTTGTGGACAATTTGTCACGAAATTGATTATTAGAATTTTCTTAGCATACAAGTTGTATCGCCGCGACTAAACTAGAAGGCGCTTGTTTGGCTGTCAGTTTATTGTTTTATTTTCGAAACCCGTAATACAAATTTCTTTTCTTGCTCTTTTTGTACAGGGTGGACGGGAAATTCCCGTTACAGACTTCTAGGACTTGTAGAGGGGAGTGAGTACATCGTATTTTGAATAGGGGCCCGCATCTCGTGGTCGTGCGGTAGCGTTCTCGCTTCCCACGCCCGAGTTCCCGGGTTCGATTCCCGGCGGGTTCAGGGATTTTCTCTGCCTCGTGATGGCTGGGTGTTGTGTTCTGTCCTTAGGTTAGTTAGGTTTAAGTAGTTCTAAGTTCTAGGGGACTTATGACCACAGCAGTTGAGTCCCATAGTGCTCAGAGCCATTTGAACCATTTGAATAGGAACCCATGTCCGGAAACGTCATCCAACGAGACTACAGAGCGTCAAAATCATAGGCGCGGTCGTCTGCAAATGTACGTATACACGGGGTGATTCCGTGATGATGTCACAGACTTTCTAGGATGATGGAGAACGATAAATGTATTAATTTGAAGTAAGGGTCCCTGTACCGGAGACGAACAAGTCGAAAGTTATAAACGAAAACCGTTCTGATACCTCTGACAGTTGAAAACATGTACCGGTTCTTGTGTTGCGAAGGGTGCAGGGCTGGTAACTTTCAGTGGTGGCAGGGTGGACGAAAACGAGAAAAATGTCCAATAAATGTGGGCTCTAAATTGCATTCCTGAGGAGTTATGACCAATTGTTCATCTTCGCTAATGTGAAACACATCTCCTCTACTGATCAAGTGTTCAGAGCTGTTAAGGTACGCACTGCGGAGTCCATGTTAATTGGACTTTTTTTCTCGTTTTTGTCCACACTACCACCACTGAAAGTTACCAGCCCTACACTCTTCGCAACACAAGAACCGGTAAAAGTCAGAGTACCGTCAGAGGTATCAGAACGGTTTTCATTTATAAGTTCCGACTCATTAGGTTCCGGTACACGGATCCTTGCTTCAAATTAATACATTTATTCTTCTCCATCATCCTAGAAAGTCTGTAATATCATCACGGAATCACCCCGTGTATACGTACATTAACAGACGCCCGCGCCTATAACTTTTACGCTCTGTAGTCTAGTTGGATGACGTTTCCGGTCATGGGTTCCTATTCAAAATACGATGTACTCACTCCCCTCTACAGGGTGTTACAAAAAGGTACGGCCAAATTTTCAGGAAACATTCCTCACACACAAAGAAAGAAAATATGTTACGTGGACATGTGTCCGGAAATGCTTACTTTCCATGTTAGAGCTCATTTTATTACTTTTCTTCAAATCACATTAATAATGGAATGGAAACACACAGCAACAGAACGTACCAGCGTGACTTCAAACACTTTGTTACAGGATATGTTCAAAATGTCCTCCGTTAGCGAGGATGCATGCATCCACCCTCCGTCGCATGGAATCCCTGATGTGCTGATGCAGCCCTGGAGAATGGCGTATTGTATCACTGCCGTCCACAATACGAGCACGAAGAGTCTCTACATTTGGTACCAGGGTTGCGTAGACAAGAGCTTTCAAATTCCCCCCTAAATGAAAGTCAAGAGGGTTGAGGTCAGGAGAGCGTGGAGGCCATGGAATTGGTCCGCCTCTATCAATCCTTCGGTCACCGAATCTATTGTTGAGAAGCGTACGAACATTTCGACTGAAATGTGCAGGAGATCCATCGTGCATGAACCACATGTTGTGTCGTACTTGTAAAGGCACGTGTTCTAGCAGCACAGGTAGAGTATCCCGTATGAAATCATGATAACGTGCTCCACTGAGCGTAGATGGAAGAACATGGGGCCCAATCAAGACATCACCAACAATGCCTGACTAAACGTTCACAGACAATCTGTGTTGATGACGTGATTGCACAATTGCGTGCGGATTCTCGTCAGCCTACACATGTTGATTGTGAAAATTTACAATTTGATCACGTTGGGATGAAGCCTCATCCGTAAAGAGAACATTTGCACTGAAATGAGGATTGACACATTGTTGGATGAACAATTCGCAGAAGTGTACCCGTGGAGGTCAATCAGCTGCTGATAGTGCCTGCACACGCTGTACATGGTACGGAAACAACTGGTTCTCCCGTAGCACTCTCCATACAGTGATGTAGTCAACGTTACCTTGTACAGCAGCAACTTCTCTGACCGTGACATTAGGGTTATCGTCAACTGCACGAAGAATTGCCTCGTCCATTGCAGGTGTCCTCGTCGTTCTAGGTCTTCCCCAGTCGCGAGTCATAGGCTGGAATGTTCCGTGCTCCCTAAGACGCCGATCAATTGCTTCGAACGTCTTCCTGTCGGGACACCTTCGTTCTGGAAATCTGTCTCGATATAAACGTACCGCGCCACGGCTATTGCCCCGTGCTAATCCATACATGAAATGGCCATCTGCCAACTCCGCATTTGTAAACATTACACTGACTGCAAAACCACGTTCGTGATGAACACTAACCTGTTGATGCTACGTACTGATGTGCTTGATGCTAGTACTGTAGAGCAATGAGTCGCATGTCAACAGAAGCACCGAAGTCAACATTACCTTCCTTCAATTGGGCCAACTGGCGGTGAATCGAGGAAGTACAGTACATACTGACGAAAATAAAATGAGCTGTAGCATGGGAATTAAGCGTTTCCGGACACATGTCCACATAACATCTTTTCTTTATTTGTGTGTGAGGAATGTTTCCTGAAGGTTTGGCCGTGCCTTTTTGTAACACCCTGTATAAGTCCTAGAAGTCTGTAACAGGAATTTCTGACCACCCTGTATTTCAGATATGTGGCAAAAAAGTGTTGAATATGTATGGCCGAATCTACGTGTAACCGTTGAGCAACTGACCGCCAAATGAAGCAAAAGAGTACCAATAGTGTCACCTCAACGACCGTTCAGCGAACGTTGCTGCATATGTCCGCAGCAGGTGCCTGGTTCATGCACCCATGCTGACTGCTGCTCATAGGCGACGAAGGCTGCACCCCAATACCACAACTGGACGTCCAGTGACTGGCGACAGGCTATCTTTTCAAACGTTCTTCGGAACGGTCCAGGCCGGAGGTGGGAATTTTATGGTCTAGGGAATGTTTTCGTGGCATTCCCTGGGTGAACTCGTCATTCTGGAAGGCCAAACGAATCAGCACAAGTGTGCACCTATCCTTGCGGAGCACGTTCACCCCTACTTCGAGTTTATTTTTTCTCGGCTTGATGGGATCAACCAGCAGGACACTGCAAACTGCCAAATAGCCCTCAGTGTACGTGCGTGGTTCTAAGAGCTCCAGGATGAGTTAACCATACTCCCTTGGACAGCAAACTCCCCGGATTAAAGCTAACAGAAAATCTGTGGCACCACGTGTATCGAGCTGTTAGCGACATGGATCCTCAACGAGAAACCTCGCACAGCTGTCTACGGCACTAGAGTCGCCATGGGTCCACATCCCTGTCGGTGTCCGCAGCAGGTGGTCTAACGGCTAGCGTTGCTGCCTCAGGATCACGGGGTCCCGGGTTCGATTACCGGCCGGGTTGGGGATTTTCTCTGCCTGGGGACTGGATGTTTGTGTTGTCCTCATCATTTCATCATCATGATCATTCGGACAGTGGTTGCATTGGACTGTGAAAAAATAGGGACATTGTATAGGCGCTGATGATAACGCAGTTGAGCGCCCCACAAACCAAACATCATCATCATGATCATCATTGTCGGTTCCTTCCACAACCTCATTGACTCTACAGGTATTCCTTCATGTCTCGCAGCGCTTCGCTCAGCGAAAGGCGGTTATTCAGACCTTTAACAGGTGCTCACATGAATGTGACAAGGCAGTGTATGTGCTGTAACTGAAGTATGTTCTATGCAGTGCAGTACCCTCTGTTCGTGACATTTTTCTGCAAATGTTGCACACGTACATCGCTATTTTACCAGTTTGTTTATAAAAACATGTATCTGCGCTTTGTGTTTACTGCTGCGTTGCCAACTTCCGCAGTGCGTTTACCTGCCGTCTTTTCTTTGTGTTCTGTTAGTGGCGGTTGGAAATACTACAATAAAACCACAGATCAGACATAGTTGTTTGAAATTAAATTGGTCAAAACTGCTTCATGACATATCTGATATGAAAAAACAGTAAACAACAAAAACTACGAGAGCGTAGTGAAAAGTGGTGCCTCCTATCTTTTTATGTGAAAAGTCTTAAAGGTGTTTAAATAAGACAAACTTCACTAATATTCTACATGTTTATTCTTCGTGCCGCATATTTATTTCTCAACATAGTCACCATGGCGACGAACACATTTCTTCCAAAGCGGGACCAGTTTGTTGATATCGTCATTGTAGAATATTTGAAAAAAATTGGAAATTTGTGGTAAGATCTTATGGGACCCAACTGCTGAGGTCATCGGTCCCTAAGCTTGTACACTACTTAATCTAACTTAAACTAACTTAGGCTATGGACAACACACACACCCATGCCCGAGGGAAGGCTCGAACCTCTGACGGGGGGAGCCGCGCGGACAGTGACAAGTCGCACCAGATCGCGCGGCTACCCCGCACGGCATAGAAGATTTGACTTTGTTGACGGAGACACACCTCACTTCTGCTTGCAGCGCCTCATGACTATCAGTATGATCGATGACAGTTAAGGCAAGGCGACGGACTGTTGCAGATGTCACAGCGCTTGTTTGTGGTCTGGCATTGTTCTGCTAAAGGAGACGGCGCTCCATGCGTGGACGACACTTTGAATTCGAAACTCGATTGTAGCAGGCTGTTTCTCACGCAACGACATAGTTACGTTACACACCGTCACGTTACGCAGTACAGTTCGGGATCCTCTAGCGGTGGACTGCAGTAAATTTATAGGCATGAAGAATAAAGATGTAGAATGTTAGTAAAGTTCGTTTTACTTTAAAAAATTTAAGAGTTTTCACATAAAAAATTCGAAGCCCGTAGTTTTCAGCGCGATCTCATATACGTACTATTCGCTAATATAGGTGCTTCCAAAATAAAAGAAGTGAACCAGTGTGGTAGCCATAGGATCAGCCTCTCAATTAGGTATAGAGACCGGACGTATACGCTAATAAGATTGCAGTAATAAAGTAATTAATATTTTACCATCAGGCACGAAAGGATGGTGCAGGAATTCGTAGAGTTTTTGTTTTACATGTTAGTACTCCAGGTGCTATGGGTTATTCATCGATTTCCGTTTTTTATTTGTAGTTTACTGTAGTTATTTGAGTTTACATGTTGAGATTTTGTCATCTGGAGATATCGACGCTAGGAAATGAAGGGCCAAGCGGAGAAATCGGGACATTTCCGACTTATTGCTCTGTTTGATTTCAGTAGAGGGACGACAGCAGCCGAGGCAGCCAGAAACATGTGCGCCGTGTATGGGGATCACGCTGGAGAACAGAGCACGTTAAGAAAATATTATTTTTGTATTCTTGTTTTAAGGAAGATGGTTTTGACATTAGTGATCCTCCATGTTCACTAAGACCTACGAAGTTTGATGAAGATCGCTTAAATGCATGAATCCACGACGACCCACATCAGTGTACTCGAGAACTGGCATATGTGATGATCTATGGTTATTCCAACATCGTGCGACATTTGCATGCAATGGGGAAGGTTAAAAAAATCGGGTGTGTGAGTACTGCCTGCTCTAAGCCAAAATCACAAAAATCAGAGGGTGGCCAAATGTGCATATAGTGTCGTTATGCTAACGTAGAGAAAAGAAAGGAATGGTTGAGTCCAAACAAAGCTGCAACTCCCCGTGCAAAGATGTGATCGCATCCACAAAAATGATGTTATGTATCTGGTGGAAGGTAGACGGTGTGGTCTACTACGAATTGCTTCCCCGAGGTCTAGCCATCTCTGCTGACATTTGTTGTCAACAACAATCAACAACAACGACCAGGAAGTCCGCTTCAACTAATGCTGTTAGGTGATAACGCCAGTCCGCATTCTGTTAGACTAAAGAAAAACACTGCATAGGGGTTGGACTGAGAAGCTATTCCACTCCGACGTTATTCGTCTGACCTTGCGCCATCAGATTTTCATTTTTCCGCTCTCTATCGAACAAGCTTCAAGGAACTTCTTTTCCGAATGAAAATGCGCTCCGAACATGGCTGACAAGTTCTTCACATCAAACCAACGTGATTTCAACAGTCGCGGAATCGTAAAGTTACCCCAGTGTTGGCCGACAGTTCCAAATAATGAAGGAGAATATACTATTGATGACTAAAGTCTTTGTTACGTGTATCTGTTCTGTTTATTATACTTACGGAAAAATGCTACGAACTTATGCCCCAACCTAATATAATTAAAACTAAGAAAACAACAAGATTCTCAACACGTTAATGAAAATACGAAAGTTGCTTCTGCTGAAATTTTGTTGTTGGTTTGAGACAAACCGAACGCTTGCAGGCGGCCTTTTATCGGCGAACTGTCGGACGGCGTGCCGCAGTTTGCTGACATTTTGAGACTCGTGGCGCAGAACACTCAGCAGCATTCCCAGGCAGCGGGCGGAGATAACGACCAGTATGTGTCCTTGGATGCGATGGCTGGGCAACGTCCTCTAATCCCCTCTCCGGCCCCCCTTCCCCTCCCTTCACCATCATCTATGATTGATCGTCATTACAGTCAGAAGCAACTTATTATTTATAACCGTGTTTCATTTTATACGTCTAGTTCCATAGGACCTAATTGACTAGCAAATCTCTATGGTCATGGAACGGGTCTGTACATGAAACTAACATCAGAAAAGTAATAGCAGATAAAATAAAGTGTATACGAGTCCTTCTCGGGCTGCAAGTTGCGAGTATATACACTCCTGGAAATGGAAAAAAGAACACATTGACACCGGTGTGTCAGACCCACCATACTTGCTCCGGACACTGCGAGAGGGCTGTACAAGCAATGATCACACTCACGGCACAGCGGACACACCAGGAACCGCGGTGTTGGCCGTCGAATGGCGCTAGCTGCGCAGCATTTGTGCACCGCCGCCGTCAGTGTCAGCCAGTTTGCCGTGGCATACGGAGCTCCATCGCAGTCTTTAACACTGGTAGCATGCCGCGACAGCGTGGACGTGAACCGTATGTGCAGTTGACGGACTTTGAGCGAGGGCGTATAGTGGGCATGCGGGAGGCCGGGTGGACGTACCGCCGAATTGCTCAACACGTGGGGCGTGAGGTCTCCACAGTACATCGATGTTGTCGCCAGTGGTCGGCGGAAGGTGCACGTGCCCGTCGACCTGGGACCGGACCGCAGCGACGCACGGATGCACGCCAAGACCGTAGGATCCTACACAGTGCCGTAGGGGACCGCACCGCCACTTCCCAGCAAATTAGGGACGCTGTTGCTCCTGGGGTATCGGCGAGGACCATTCGCAACCGTCTCCATGAAGCTGGGCTACGGTCCCGCACACCGTTAGGCCGTCTTCCGCTCACGCCCCAACATCGTGCAGCCCGCCTCCAGTGGTGTCGCGACAGGCGTGAATGGAGGGACGAATGGAGACGTGTCGTCTTCAGCGATGAGAGTCGCTTCTGCCTTGGTGCCAATGATGGTCGTATGCGTGTTTGGCGCCGTGCAGGTGAGCGCCACAATCAGGACTACATACGACCGAGGCACACAGGGCCAACACCTGGCATCATGGTGTGGGGAGCGATCTCCTACACTGGCCGTACACCACTGGTGATCGTCGAGGGGAAACTGAATGGTGCACGGTACATCCAAACCGTCATCGAACCCATCGTTCTACCATTCCTAGACCGGCAAGGGAATTTGCTGTTCCAACAGGACAATGCACGTCCGCATGTATCCCGTGCCACCCAACGTGCTCTAGAAGGTGTAAGTCAACTACCCTGGCCAGCAAGATCTCCGGATCTGTCCCCCATTGAGCATGTTTGGGACTGGATGAAGCGTCGTCTCACGCGGTCTGCACGTCCAGCACGAACGCTGGTCCAACTGAGGCGCCAGGTGGAAATGGCATGGCAAGCCGTTCCACAGGACTACATCCAGCATCTCTACGATCGTCTCCATGGGAGAATAGCAGCCTGCATTGCTGCGAAAGGTGGATATACACTGTACTAGTGCCGACATTGTGCATGCCCTGTTGCCTGTGTCTATGTGCCTGTGGTTCTGTCAGTGTGATCATGTGATGTATCTGACCCCAGGAATGTGTCAATAAAGTTTCCCCTTCCTGGGACAATGAATTCACGGTGTTCTTATTTCAATTTCCAGGAGTGTATTAGCATTGTAAACAGGGTAACACAGAAACTAGAGTACGTTGATCGCCGTTGCCACGCCCGTTTCTAACTGGAAGGAGTGGGAGCAGAAACGGATGTAAACTGATGGGCATTAATAGTGCAACGCTATGGAGGATAGCAAATAAAGAAATTTTAGTTTTTATGCTTACACAGTACAGTAGGAAGAACGCACAAGTAAGTTTATACCTGATTTGGTGGTATAGCGAGTGTGAATTTTCGTACATTGAGTTGCCACTTGTGGTACCATCAGTGGCTGGACATAAAGCCGGATTATGCTGGGGCAACAATTACGGATACGCAATTCTATGTTGCTTGCACTAAGTCCCAGAGTTCACCATAGTGGCTGGTGACTGGTGCTTGTTAATCTTTCCATAACCCACGGCCAGATGTTTCCTGTGGATGAGATACGATATCCGGAGCACGTGATGGCCAAGGCAACTGTCGGATGGACTCTAGATCGAGGAAGATCGGGACGGCACGGAAATCATACAGATTTGCTTATCTTGTTGAAACGTACTGTCTCGGAGACCTCAAAGATAAGGCAAGTCATTGGCCTCTTCAGAAATGTAGCAGCTGCTGCACAAATACTCTGCTCTACGAACCAGAGATAATCGTGATGCGTACCCAAGATCAGCCCATGTTCTCACGTTGGATGGAGAGCCCATATGAAAAAGACGAATGTAATCTGGCAGCATTAATTCTTCTCAGAGACACCACGCACGGACGTGTTTATTGTGATGCTAGATGCAAAACCAGAACTTTTCTGCAAACATGACATGATGCCATATATATGTCCAGTGTTGTCTTTGAGCAAACTAAAGTCACTGTGTTTCTCTCCGCTGTCGTGTCAAAGGAAACCGTAACAATGGTTACCATATTGACAAACATATGTCCTATCAGGCCCTAGTCTCATGAAGCATTTGAGATACAGCATGGCGCTTAGTTTGACGCTCTTGGAACCATCGATTTTCCGGCCAGCATGAATGCGTTTTTTGGGCGGTTTTCGACACTCCAATACGTGTATACCGGACTGGTTCCCATGTTCCGCCTCAGATACACGCTGCTCAAAAATTTAGAACCCTTTCTCACGCTTGCACGCAGAATTCACTAGATACGCAGATAGATCGGGTGCACTGCTTCTGTCCTAGGGGCTGATTAGCGGTCTGACGACCTTTTAGGTCTTCTTAAACACTTGCTCACCATCAGCAGCAGTTAATGTCATAAACGCACCTTCCATTAGAACATCACTTTGGTCATTTCATATCCCTTGGAATACAGCAAGAAACCTCTTTGTTTCAGATACCGTCTAGATGCCAAGCTATATCCACGCAGTGCAAAAAATTTTAAGTCTGTATTAATAATAAACAGAGAAAACTAAGAAGCTGGCTAGGTGTCTTATATAATCTCCCTCCCCCTCCTTCCCCCCCGGCACCACTTGAATACGTTGATAAAACCATGGAACCATGGCAACTGTCACAAACGTCCTTCTTTATGATACAACCGACAATCAAGTCTATGTCACGTGCGAGTTGCACGTAACCTAGACATGATTGTCGGCTGTGTCGTCAAAGCGTTGACCCTTCATGTGAATTTCTTCACTTTGTCGTTCTGTGGTAGATTGGTATTGATGACTCAAAAATCTTGTTACCCCTGATGACTTTTTTTCAAATTGTCCGCGTTTTTCATTTATGTCAAGTCATGGCAGGCGTCCACTTGTCGTTGTTTAGGAAGTAGACTGAAGAGCAGGTTGAAGTTTAGGATAGTAGTCAGGAAGTGTGAATGCACAAAGAAGTGGGATACTGATACGCTTTAACTTCTCTGAGGCTGTAGATACTGCGATAATGAACAGCTCGTTAGGCAGTTCGGTTGAAGATGACTGGATATCTCTAAAAAGAAGTTGTGAAGAAAAGCAAAGGTACAAGGAAGGTAACTGCGAATAAGTCATGGGTAACAGAAGAAATACTTCAGATGACCGACGAAATTTTGGAATACGGAAATACAAGTCACTTAGGGAGGAAAAAAAATAGGAAGTGCAGGGAAGAAGGGAAGCTAAGGCGGAATAGCAGCATGAAAAATGTGAAGAAATCGAAAAAGAAGTGACTGTCGGAAGGAATGACTTAGAATATAAAAAAGTCAGGGTAACTTCCGATTAAGTTAAAAGCAAGGGGGGTAGCATTAAGAACGCAGTGGGAATTCCACTGTTAAATGCAGAGCAGAGAGCGGATGGGTGAAAAGAGTACACTGAAGCCCTCTATGAGGGAAAGGGGTTGTCTGATGACGTGACAGGAGAAGGAACAGTAGTCGACAGGGAAGAGATAAGGGGTCAGAATTTAAAAGAGCTTTGAACGACTTAAAACCAAATAAGGCAGAAGGCATAGACGACAATTCACAATTAATAAAATGTCCCGTACTATTATGTTGTGGTCGAATGCATTTCACCTTAAAACACGATGTTTCGTCTCCATCTGCGGAGGACATTTTTAAGGGGGAACGTAGCTACTCCTAATGTCCTATTCACACTCTGGCTCGCTACTGACTACAGTAAAATTTCGCTTCCGTGCAGTGGCGCGACGTCATACGTTTTGAATACACGAGTGCAATAGTGCAATAGGCCGCTGTCGACTGCCGTTGTAAGCTGTTGCTATCACCCCATTATGGAAGACTGTTACACATCTTTTTCAGCATCCGAATCCAGACGTCATCCAATTTCACGCCCTCTCCCTTCCTGTTGAAATACCTGGAGTCTTTTGCAATCTCTATGGCCTCCCTGTATACCTCTCTCTACAGCCTTTCATGGTATCCGCTTGTAGCTGTCAGTACTAGAGGCCGTCAAAATGAGCGTGGTTGTCTCCTGGCTGCAAAGCATGTTTTGCAGCAGTTGATCAGTCAGTCTCCCCTCTTCTACAATTGTACGTATGTACTACAAAAAGAACGGTCAACAAACGACTAAAAGAGCACATGAGCAATTGCAGAAGAGTGGAGATAGATTACAGTTAATAGAGAGGCCAACTCTGCCGCAGAGAGGGTGCAGAATCTGTTAGGGATTCCATTAGGCCGTGGGACTTTGCTTAATTTTAACGAATTGCCTAGCGTCGCTGACACAAACATCTGTTTCATTCATCTTTCAGTGGTACGAGGATTTAACTGGGGTACAGTGACATGCCTCAGACAGCCTAATACTAAAGAGAGAACACCAAGGCTGTGAATACCGGTAGTCAAAGCCTGCATTGTATAACGAAAGTACACAGTCTGAGACTTACAAACACTCGCCAAGTGTACAGAAAGCATGAACGAAATAGGAGTCAAGGTCAATTCTCACTTGAGCTTGCAGTGCAGAGCACTTAGCGCGAACAGCACAGCTTCATGTTGTCATAGTCTATGGCAGTATGCGCAGTACACTTAAGGGCGTGGTTTGTTCATGTCGAACTTTTCCGCATAACTCGATGAATGTTTGCGCTCGGCTTAATGTTAGATGAGGCAGTTGCTGCAAAATGAATTATCGACTGGATAGGATGTGCCGGCCGTTATTACACTGCAGGTAAAAAAAAATGTATTACTTTCAAAGACAAGGTCATTTTATTGAAAAGTGATGTGACAGGCAGTTCATCAGGTATGAGTATATTATCACAAATTCACTCCAAATAAAACACACTTGTCACGTGCCTAAACAGACACATCAAAACACAGTGTATGCCTCTCTGACGGCAATGCAGACGTGTATTCTTGTATACAAACCACCGTAATGGTGCTGAATGGCATTTTGCAATACATTTTTCCCAAGCACTTTCCATCTTTTGTTGCAGTTCGACAGTAGTTCTTGTAGGTCCTGGAAAACGAGTAGGTTACCACTTCACCACGCCACGTACGTGTTCACTTGACAATTGATCGCGTGAGTTTGCTTGCCAGGATAATAGTACGTCACCAACAGCACGTTGTTCTGTAGCAGACGTATATGGACGTTCACTGTCCTGCTGAAATAGCAGATCTACCTGTCAGAGATTTAGCACTAACTGGGGAAGAGCGAAGTAGAAGGCAGAGATTAGTTTACCCTGCAGATGCACCAAATATGACTGCGAGTTGTAACTGATGACGACTGCACTACAGAATAGGCCACTCACCACGTCTACGCCCATCTCCTTGTACGTCTACCACTCGCATACAGACTGAACGTACTTCAGGACTGAGGACAATAGATTGCTACTTCACTCTCTAGTCAACTTATTCACGTCGCCAGAGAGGCCGTGCGTGGCAGTGTTTGTGGTGCCAGAGGTAGTCTGATCAGAGACACAAGTCTTCTTAATCCTACTGCAAGCAGACGATTCTCAGTGGTCCTTGCTGACACATCAGATGCAATATGTACCTACATTTCTTCCCTGAATGATGTTCGGTCGGCTACTTCTGCTCTCACAATGCATCGATCCTGATGTGCGTTTTAGCGACGAGGACGTCCAGAACCAAGCCTGAAAGCACCCACACGCCACAGACGCATTGTGCCTAGCACGTGCAGCAACACGTCAATATGTCCATACATCTTCTCACAAATCCACAATGCGACCTCGTTTAAATGGCTAAAGTTGTTCAACAGGCTTACATGGTCGCACACTAGAATGCAAACACTGGTCACCTGTAAACTCTGCACAGTCAAAACAGAGGACGCATAGAGACACCTACGAAACGCCAATTTAATCGCCTACGATCGAGACGAACCACTAACACCACAACCCCTCATTATGGATACAGTATACCTTGGTACCACTGAACGCAGTCCTTGAGGACGTTACTTTTTTCTGGCAGTGAAAATACTTCTCATCCAATTTCAAGATTCTTTCACATATTATACTCTCAAATGTTTGCCTGATAATGAACTAGTTTTTTTTCTTTATTCATCATAGACATTATGACATATCAAAATTACATAACTCTTTACATGAAAGTTAAAGGAGTTTGCAGTGGTCAGAGGACAGTGAGAAGACTTTGCTTCTGATTCACTTTAGGTCAGACAATGTGCAAATGATTATCGAAAATGTATTTGAAACTCTGAGTAGAATCATATCTATCTCCATTCTCAAGAAAATGACTTGTATGTGTGGCGGAAGGATGCGTGCAGTGCACCTCATTCTGTCCCCGTACATAGTAATCACCTGTTTGTCTCATAGCATTATTATTATTATCATTATTTGCAAACGCTCGATGGTAAAGAAGAATGTATTTTATGTATTTTGTCATGTGACTAACATTAGGCAGCTTCTTAATCTATCAAGACATGGAAGTAACTACATTATCTTTTTCAGTGGAACAATGTCCGCCCCCGGTAGCTGAGTGATAGTGCTGTTCGCTCTCTGTAATAAAAAAACCGAGTAAAAGAATCAACGATCGACTTGAATGGATGTATTGTGACGTCCATCCAGACCAAACGCAACGAACTATATGGGGAAAAAAAAATAAGTGGTCAGAGCGACAGAATGTCAATCCTAAGGGTCCAAGTTCGATTCTCGGCTGGGTCGGAGATTTTCTCCGCTCAAGGACTGGGTGTTGTGTTGTCCTAATCATCATCATTTCATCCTCATCGACGAGCAAGTCGCCGAAGTGGCGTCAAATCGAAAGACTTGCACCCGGCGAACTGTCTACCCGACGGGAGGCCCTTGTCACACGACATATACATTAATATATTAAGTCGAACGATGTATTTATTAAATTACATTTGTTAGTTCGTGATCACAGAAGTGCTGTGATGTGGTACACGTCAATCGCGTTATTCATTCAAGCTGAGCTCAAACGAAAAAGTAAATACAAATTTTAACTATATCATTTTGCATTGAGTTCTTTTCTTTATGTGCAACCTTTAGAGTGCTTTAGACCTAAACGTAAAAACACTAACTTGGCAACTAGTCTTTCCATCATCACCATTGAAACAGTCTTCATTGGCAAAAAATACAGCCTCTGACTCTCTAGTTCAATTTACTTTATCCAAAAGATCGCACATTCGTGATGGAATTCCCCTGTGAAACATCTTGGTGCCAACTGTCAAATATAATTCCTTGTACATCGTCTTCGGAATCCACAACTTTCGTAGGATAATATAGCACACTAAACGAGTGTTCCCACTGATCGCAGACTGTGAAGAAATAATGTAGGACAATAGTTGCCATAACAATTAGCTTTAAGTTTGGGCCTTAGTTGTAATGATAAAGCGTAGGTTCATCACTTGGTTGCCAAGGTACTGAATATATGTTTAATTAACCTACATATCCGAAACAGATGATATTGAAAATAGTTTCATATGTTTAGTACCCCTGACAAACTCGTCATATCACACGAGCAGTTTTTGGCTATCGAGAGTCGGAGTGATCTTCCACTCCACTGAAAATAGAGCGTACTTTGGGCACCGCCTCTGGCGCTTCAGCTTTCCTGTTTCGACAACGCGGACTCCGTAACCAGTCTCAGCTCTAAGTCGCACGAGCTCTAGTCTTATTTACTTGGTCTGTTCTTGCTTTGCATAAATGTTAAACTCTTCACGGTGGCGCGCTCTTACATCTTCCGTGTTTGTCCCTAACCGTGCCTTCTGACTCTCTGGGTTGACACCCAGTGTTTTCCGCGGGGCCATTCATCATGGTACACTGCGCTCATCACGAGGAGTTTGCGTGGACAGGATAACATCGCTACACGAGATACAACAGATGGTGATGAGAAAGATTTCTCGCTTGTACGTTCCTTTTAATATTAGTGTTGTATACAGGGTGGTCCATTGATCGTGACCGGGCAAAATATCTCACGAAATAAGCGTCAAACGAAAAAGCTAGGAAGAACGAAACTTGTCTAGCTTGAAGGGGGAAACCAGATGGCACTATGGTTGACCTGCTACATGGCGCTGCTATAGGTCAAATGGATAACAACTGCGTTTTTTAAAAATAGGAACCCCCATTTTTATTACATATTCGTGTAGTACGTAAAGAAATATGAATGTTTTAGTTGGACCACTTTTTTCGCTTTGTGATAGATGGCGCTGTAATAGTCACAAACGTAAAAGTACGTGGTATCACGTAACATTACGCCAGTGCGGACAGTATTTGCTTCGTGATATATCACCCGTGTTAAAATGGACCGTTTACCAGCTCATGCATTTCGTTGTAAATTTACAGTTCGCAAGAAAGTTTTCGAACTTTATATTTGAAGTAATCAATAACATTTACCTTGTCTCTCAGAAGAACCATTTCAGATTTTGGAAGCATTGCTGCAGGCGTTCAGTCAACTTTTTTTTTTTTTGAAGGATCTGGGTAAAGCGCGGCAGTTGTTGCCTTCTCTGTAGCCTGCCCTGTGCCTTTTGCTGTGTGAGACAAAGTGATTGTGGAAATTCACAGATGGCAGAATCTTTTGGTGATGTCACCGGCTTCATCATGGAAACGGACCATCACCGAAGTATTGATCCAGCAACACATTCATGAAGTTAGACTTTGCACCGACTTTAAGCACACAGTCATCACACAAAGTGGAATAGATATTTTCCCATACCGTGTGCCGAGGAGATGCTGGATAAGTTGGCTGGCAGTTGGTATTATTCCAAAATTGACCTCAAGGTGCATGGTTGCAGTTACGATTCGACGCTGAGTCTCCACGGATTTAGTGATAAATACTCCTTTCGGGGCGTACCAGTTTAACCATTTCCCTTTTCGAATGACTTCAGCTCTAGGAACATTCCAGCGTTTTTTGAGCAACATATGAAAGATATACCGTGCTCCGTCAACTATTTGGATGACATTAGGGTTACTGGCTCCACAAGAGAACAGCAACTGCAAAAGTTGCAGGCAATTCTGGAAATTGAAGCAATGCCTTAACTGTGCTGTGTTTCACCACCTTCACACTCGGTAAGCCTTTGACTCTAGCCACTGATGAGTCTTAATACAGCATTGATACCATGCTCTTTTACAGAAATCCTGATGGTTCAGGTCATCCTTCTGTCTTCACCTCTAAGCCCTTGTCGGCACCACAGAGAAATTATTCTCAGATGAAGAATGAGGCACACATGATCATATATGAAGTAAAAAAGTTCAATGTTTTTTGTAAGTTACACATGCATATAGACCATAAGCCACTCATCTCACTGTTTGGACCTGTCAAAGCTCTCAGACAGAATGGCACACCATTTACAGTGTTGGGCCTTATTTATGAGTAATTGCTTCTATGATATTCATTACAGGCCCACCTCACAACGTCTGAATACAGGTGCCTTGTCATGGTAGCCATTGGGTTCCAATGCAGACTTCGATAAGTAGGAGGCAATCTGTTTCGTACTGAACAAGAACCTTTAGGATACCACCAACGAATTCCCTTTCACAGAGCAATAAGTCGTGGCAGCTACGAGAGAGGATCTGCTCTTGTGTAGAGTAATTACAGCAGTTCAGCAATGATAGCTGCAACATTTTCCCACATGGTCAGGCCAAATGCTCCTAGCGTATTTCAAATTTTCATGATAGGCTCAATATTGTTGAAGGAATCCTACTGCTAGTTACTGAAGATCACAAATGCCGCGTTGTTATTCCACCATCATGAAGTGAGGTTAGTGATGAGCCATCCGCATACCCCTGAGGATGTCAGAAAGAGTTGTGCCGGTTGACCTTACTGATAATCAACTCACTTCCTATTGAATCATTTGAATTTAACAACAGGTGTCGCACAACTGATAACGTGAATTATTAAAGAGGGTGATTAACATACGTGATCCATGGATGCTTTAAGTTGCAAGAAGATATAAATAGGGAATTTCGGCGAAGTAGTGAATGAAACAACAGCCACTATAAAACCATATTTATTGCACTTTGTTGTGTACTTCAGATTATGCACAAGGACATGAACTCATTACATTCAGTAAATATTAGTATAAGTTAGAATGGAATTACAATTACAGCACCTTGGCAAAGATCAGGTAATGAGACTGAGATGATTACATTCAACTCACATGTCGTTGAAGTCAAGTTTCTTGAAGCTGCAGAATAATTGCCGAATGTTAGTCAGAGATGGAAAGAAAGAACTACAGAAAGACTCATGCATGCACCCACTATCTTGATTGAGCACATACTCAGCTCGAAATTGCTAATAAAAGTACTTGAGATAGAAACGTAAAAGCTCTAAAGCCAATCTCAAATCTTCGGGTGCATCCTATCAGTTTGTGAATGTCGCAGTGGCTCACCGTACTTAGGGCATTACCGATGCCTGTGAATGGTGGCTGAGGTGGATGAATGTTTTAAGTCATCTGGCCTGTGCCAAGGCTGCACTCCCTCAGAGCACATAACCAAAGTCCCTCTCTTGTCTGAAGCATCTCCTGCCAAATCTTAGATGAATGCAAGTTTCACACAGCACTCCAAGCAAGAAGCAGAATTTTTACTTGAGCATGATTTTGCACACCACTAATAGTGTTTCTTCTGAGTTCTGACCAATCAGATCCATTCGAACAATGCAACAGTCTCCCCTCCATGTTCAGTTTAAACATAACTAACCAGTCGCTTGGGTTGTTAGTGCTGGAGTTCAGAGACGAGCAGCTTCTGACTCCCACCGTATGTCCTGTTCCATGTTTTATCTAACCAGGCCTCGATCACTTACATACAGAGATTTCTCTTTTCCCACTAAAGACTTTATTGATATTATCCAATGGTAGATGCTCTTACCATGTTTTAATAGAGTCGACAACAACACAATTAACTTGGTGCCAACCTGACCGTTCCGAGTCCTGTGTTCTTAAACACAAAAGCGCCGGATAGTCTCCCGTCTCACATCACTTGAGAGATTTTTAACTTTGTACTGATTCTGGTCTAGCGCTTCCCAGAACACTGGCTTTCTGGAGAGGGCAGAGCGCCACGAAATTCTTATCGCTTATAGTATGCTTGTGGCGGTGGCAGGCGACATCAGTTAGAAAGTGATATAAAGGCCTTGCGTCATTTAGGACACAATACAGATGTTGCCAGTTTGACTTTCCTCGTAAGCCATGCCAGAGCGTCCATGGGACCGGATGCACGCGGCCTTGGCCGTCCCTTCTTAGGGTTCATGTGGCTGTTAGTGATAAATGTCATGTATAATTTCCCATAACCCGTCGGTCATCTATGATGTCGCACACTACAATTAGGACCATATCTACCATTTCCACAATGAAGGGTGTGCCGCACATCCTGGTCTCAGACAATATTCAATAGTTTGTGACGGTGGAATTTGAAGCGTTCTGCCACTGAAATGAAATTCAGCACGTGACAATTGCGCCAGTTCATCTGGTATCAAAGGCCGAGGTCTGAATGTTCAAATCGCGGTTAAAGACAGAAGTCTCGGTGGTAACTAGAAATAGTGCCCTATCCAGTTTTTTGGTGTCTTACTGAGCAACTTCAGTCAACAGCCACTGCCTAGCCAAGGTGCTGCGCTGCCACGAGTGTTCTCTTTATCATGAAATGAGTCACATGTAGTAAGTGCTGAAGTAGCTGCGCGTCACGTCTTTTTAGTAGTGAATCCTGTAGCTACACATACTTACATAGTCATTAAACACAAAGATTATTCACGTTAGAGACATTTCCCTAATACTCTATGGGATAGTATCTGATGTGCCGGTTTGAATAATCAGTTTTATCGCAGTACAAAACTGTTCGCAGTTAGGAACAGAGATATATACTACTTATCACAAGTGTACTACAGCCTACGCTAAGGAAATATTTTGGGAAAAAATATGTACCCAGCTTCACTAATCATAGGTATTGCTAGATGCTGCCAGCTTACGGTACTGAAAAAGACGTTTCGCCTCGCTATTGGGTTGTTGTGATGCTCAGCCTCGAGATTGTTTTGAAGCAGCTTTCCACACTATCCTTTTCATCTCTGCGCAGATACTGCAAAGTACATCCACTTAAAGCTGATGCTTCCCACACTTGCTTCCGTTACCAAACTGACGATTCTTTGATGCCTCAGGATGTGTTCAACCAACAGATCCCTTCCTTTAGTCACACTGTGCAATGAGTTTCTTTTCTCCCCACTTCGTCTCAGTACCTCTCCATCAATTACATGATCTTCCCATCAAATCTTCAGCATTCTTTTGTATTAGTACACTTCAAACATTTCGTTTCTCTTCTCGTAAGATCTGTTTATTATCCAGATTTCACTTCCGGACAAGGCAACGTTTCAAATAAGTACCTCCAGAAACAAACTTTCTAACATTTAAATTTATTTTAGACGTTGACCTACTTACATTTCTTTTTTTAAATTTCATTATGTTGCCATCCTGAATTTTACATTTTCCATACACCTGACGTTGTCAGTTATTTTGCTACTACTTTTGTCTCTTATTTTCTATACTAATGCCCTCAGCATCGCCATATTTTATTAGACTGCATCCTCTTAGCCTTGTTTCATATCTATCATCTTCATCTTATTTCAAGACACCATCCAAGACACCTCAATTGATCTTCCAAATCCTTTACCATCTCTGGCAGAATTACAATACCATCAGCAAACTTCGAAGCAATTATTTCTTCTCTCTGAAGTGAAATTTCCTTGTCCCATATTTTGCCTTTCTTTCCTTTACTGCTTGCCCTATATTCTGATATTCTAACAAGGTCATTATTTACAGTATCAGATTGTGTCTATGGATGCAAAAAAGAAAGATAGAAATCTCAATTTTCATATTCTTATTGGTCCTGTATTACCCCTGCATGTTTCTGCACCTACTTACTCTACAACCTCGTATATACTCCTCAAGCCACCTTATGGTGTCTGACAGACGGTATTTTGTGTACCACGCTGACTTCCTCCTTTCCTGTTGAAGTCGCATTTGGGGTGGGGGAAGTACAGTAAGCCTCCGTCTGAATTCGAATCTCTCTAACTTACCATCTTGTTACGAGATATATGTAGAAGAAGCAGTATTTTTGTTGACTGTTTTAGGAACGTACGTTCTCAGAATTTCAACAGCAAAACACACGGTGATGCAAACACCTCTTGCAACCTCTGGAGGGCGTGAGCCTGAGGCTGGACTTCCTTGTCTCTTAATTTACTCATTGATTTCTTTACTTTGAACTTTGAGATCCAGTAAGTTTTATTAACACGAGTCTGATTTTACAGAGGTCATGATTGACAGTGAACTTCATCTGTATTTGATTCTTTAGGTTATTTTTTCTACTTATTTCATATCATACGTTTCGTGCGTTTTGTGCGTCAGACCCGTTAGCTGAGTGGTGCCGGCACGGTAGCTCAGCGTGTTCGGTCAGAGAGTTAGCTGCCCTCTGTAATAAAAAAACCGAGTGAATGGATCAATAACGAACTTCAACTGGCGTCTTGGGACGTCCGCCACGAACAATTGCACCCAACTCTAACGAACAAAATGAGTTTATAAAAAAAAAGAAAAGAAAAGAAAAGTGGTCAGCGTGACGGATTGCCGGGGACCGGCTTCGATTCCCGGCTGGGTCGGGGATTTTTTCCGATCAGGGACTGGGTGTTGTGTTGTCTTCATCATAATTTCATCCCCATCCGGCGAGCAGGTCGCCCAGTGTGGCGTCGAATGTAATAAGACCTGCACGAAGGCGGTCGGACCTGCCCCGTAAGGGGCCTCCCGGCTAATAACGCCACACGCTCATTTCATTTCATACGTTTTGTGCATGACTTTGGCCGTACAGGATGCTTGTTTACTGGTAAGCTCTGCGTGGGACTCGATTTTAGTGGTATAGGGAGGTATTTACAGCCGTAGCCCACCCGCTGTAAGGGCTGACCACGCTGAACGCCGGAGGGAAGACATAGCCGAATAGTTGGCCAGGGTCGAACTCGTATGTGACGGATGCCAGGACGTCAGAGTCAGTAGGGAGACTGCCAGGAACAGGAGAGTTACAGATTAAAGAATGGATGTTTTCTCAGGAAACACGATTGCATAAAATACGAGGGTAACAGCCGTCAAATACAATGTCTATTCAGAGGACAATCTACAGTGAGAGGGAGCACGATCAGCATTCTGTTGCTCAAAAAGGCGAGCCTCTGGAATGTGAGTAAAGGACTCTTTTGAACAGATAAATCTTTCCTGTGTTTTGTGAAAGTGAAAAGCACTCGTAACTACATGTTTTTTTTCTCTGCTTGTGGCTGACGTGCTCTTTTGAACAGATAACATCTTTCGTGTTTTTTGGAAAAGCAAAGAGCACTCGTAGTCACATATTTTTTCTCTGCTTGTGGGGATGGAAAGCATCACCTGAGTGCAGACCCTGGGAACAGATCTGGGAGCACTTTTACTATACTCAGTCAGTAATGTTTGCTTCTCCTTACAGGTTTCGTAGATGGGAGTTGAAATTTTATATAAAATATTTTCATGGGTAGCAACAGTTGAGCCTGCGCACCGACTGGCTGTGAAGGTATCGGGAAGTGAAGCACAGAATTCATGAGGGAGGAATCGAGCAATTCTGGAGAGATATTAACTTTTTAGATGAAGCGCTATGGAGAGATTGACCCGCAGATAACATATGATTATGCCAAAAGAGATGCGTGTAGGAAATTGTGAAGTCGACTCGTATTCTATATTGGAACAAAAAGGTTGAACAAACAGGAGAGCATGTGGGTAAGCTTGCGGCAAGATAAATTTTTGACGAATTTCAAGTTTTTTTGAATAATGTTTCACTTGAAAGTGTGTAGTAATTGACATGTAAAATCGAGGGATTATGTAATGCATGAAAGAAATGGCATGTGGTGCACTGTTAATTTCTGTTTCAGATCAGCAGAAGAACCATGGACAGTAACGAGCATGGAAGAGCATGACGAGATGGGGGAAAGATGTTAAAGAGAAAGAGAAAACAGTGTGCATAAAGGAAGCTAACGTGCAGATATGAGACAGAGAGTAGAATGTATCTGTGGTGTCACCGCCAGACATCACACTTGCTAGGTGGTAGCTTTAAATCGGCCGCGGTCCATTAGTACATATCGGACCCGCGTGTCGCCATTGTCAGTAATTGCAGACCGAGCGCCACCACACGGCAGGTCTTGAGAGACTGACTAGCACTCGCTCAGTTGTACGGACGACTTTGCTAGCGACTACACTGACGAAGCCTTTCTTTCATTTGCCGAGAGATAGTTAGAATAGCCTTCAGCTAAGTCCATGGCTACGACCTAGCAAGGAGCCATTACCCATTTCTAGAGAGAGTCTCACTTGTATCATCCAGAATGCTGTATACAAATGATGGATTAAAGTTAAGTATTCCAGCAGCTACGTACTTTTCTTTATAGCATTCATTACGTATCCTGTTTCAGGCCTAACGCCAGCCGGCGTGTGTAAACGCGTGCCTTTCGGTTACCCGTCACTGTGGACTGGCTGTCTTGTCAGTCCACTACAGTTTGGCGACGAGCTAAATCGCGTTTGTACCAATTGCTGCACTAATTTACTTGTGTAATGGCTTCGCCACAATCTCCAGATGTACTGTCCGAATTTTATCGCTTACAGAATCAACAGACGCAGGCCTTATTGGATGCCCTTGGACAGCTCGTCCAGGGTCAACGTGCACTGCAAACCGATGCGGCAGCCGCCGCTTGATCGCTACCGCAGCCACAACATGCTGTTGCACCCCAGTTCCGTCCATATGATTCAGCCCAGGAATCATGGACAGAGTGGTCACGCCAATTTAGATTCCATCTCGCCGCCTACAGAATTCAAGGTAGCGAGCGGCAGCCTTTCTTTTTATCGTGTGTCGGCGTGTCCACGTACTGTGTAATAGTCAAATTATTTCCCCGACGCGACGTAGCAACTCTGTCCTACGAAGAAATTTTGCCTGCATTAGATGCGTATTTCAAAGAATCAGTCAATGTAGTTGCCAAACGGTATACGTTCTTTCGTACAAGGCGTACGGCCAGTCAGACTAATCGGGAGTGGGTTGCAACCTTGCAAGGCCTTACTCGGGATTGTACTTTTGAGTGTGAATGTGGACTCCTTTATTCAGATACTATGGTGCGTGATGCAATTGCACAGAACGTTTCTGATGTTCGTATATGGGAACAGATTTTGAAACTAGTCAATCCCTCCCTTCAACAAGTGATGGACATATTGGATCGGCAGGACACACTTGACTTTGCTCAAGAATCATTTGAAAATTCGCCATCTGTGAGTCACGTTAACCGGCCTGCCGGGTGAGCTGCACGGAACAGTAAACAGTCCTCGCACCCGGCCGCGCCTAAGCCACCTGGCTCTCAGCCATGTGTCCCATGCCGGCATGCAAATGCAGTGAAATCATGCCTGCAGTGTGCTAATAGACGTTCGCGTGAGAATTGCCCGTCCCGCCAGGCTATTTGCTTTTTCTGTAATAAAAAAGGCCATGTTCAAAGTGTTTGCCAGAAAAAGCTCCGATCGGACACTCACAACAATTCCAGGCCCTTTGCTTCGCGCCGGAATCGGAATCGAACCAAGAATACTCAGGCTCGCGACACTTTGCCCATGGAAATTCATGTAGTTCATGCCACTCTGCCCAGTGCTACTCTCTCTAACAGTGACTGTGTTCGTCCCACAAATAGTGTGGGTCGACATCGCCGGAAATCCCGTTAAGTCGCAAGTGATTCTGTACCAGTGTCAGTTCACGTTGCACGAGACAGTCGCTCTTGTCGTCAGCAGGACAATAAACTTTTTGTTGATTTGGACATTAACGGCAAAGTGATACCGTTCCAGCTCGATACCGGAGCTGCAGTTTCACTACTCAATCACGATACGTACAGACAGTTGGGCACACCTCCGTTGCGTGCCGCAAATGTTAAGCTAACTAGTTATTCTGGACAGACGATCCCTGTGTTAGGACAGTGCAGCCTTCTTGCAGCATACAAAGGACAAACAAAACTTGTGTCATTTTACGTTCTTCGTTCTTCTTCTGCAGTGAACTTGTTTGGTTTAGATTTATTTCAGTTGTTTAACTTGTCAATAGTCAATCAGGTCCTCTCAGTGAACCAGACTGTGCCTTCCGCCAGTGTTTCTCGTCTATGTGAGGAATTTGCAGACATTTTTGCACCGGGCCTTGGTTGCGCTAAGAACTATGAAGCACATTTGGAACTGAAAGTGAACGCGCAACCGAAATTTTTCAGAGTGCGCAATGTTCTCCACGCATTGCGTGATGAGGTTGCAAGAACATTAAACGATTTAGAATCACAAGGTGTAATTGAACGTGTGCAGGCTTCTCTCTGGGCCTCACCCTTAGTAATTTTGCCAAAACCTTCCGGAAAACTGAGACTTTGTGTGGACTTCAAGGCAACAGTGAATCCACAACTAGTGCCTGCTACTTTTCCTTTACCCCGCCCGGAAGACCTTTTTGACAAACTGTGCCCGGGTAACTACTTTTCGAAGTTGGACCTCGCAGATGCGTACTTGCAAATACCGGTGGACGAAGAATCCCAGCGCGTATTGGTGGTTAACACGCATCTTGGTTTGTACCGATTCAAAAGACTGCCATTCGGGTGTGCATCTGCCCCTGCATTGTTTCAGCAATATTTACAAACTGTTTGTGCGTCGGTCCCTACTGCAGCAAACTATCTGGACGATATTGTGATCTCCGGAAAGACGGCCGCAGAACATTTAGATAATCTCCGAACTTTATTTCAGGTCTTGCGACAAAATGGTCTTCGCTTGCGGAAGGACAAATGTGTGTTTTTTGCTCGTGACTTACCATATCTGGGACATGTAATCAATGCCCAAGGCATACATCCGAGTCCAGAGCACCTCCGTGCCATACAGGACTTGCCTTCGCCGCAGAATTTGAAGCAGATACAGAGTGTGTTGGGAAAAATTAACTATCATACCTTTGTCCTGCATGCCTCTTCCATTGCAGCTCCGCTTCATCGCTTACGCCGTAAAGGTGTTCCGTTCGTCTGGACGGCGGAATGCGAACGCGCCTTTCGACAGTTGAAATCGGCGTTGCTTTCTAATACTTGCCTTACGACATTCGATCCCCAGAAACCCCTTTTGTTGATGGTAGATGCATCGGATTTCGGGATCGGTGCTGTGCTTGCGCACAAAGATGGTTCGCATGATCGCCCTATTGCCTTTGCGTCCAAATTGCTGTCGTCTGCGCAAAGAAATTATTCACAGATCGAGAAAGAAGCTTTGACTCTCGTGTTTGGTGTTACAAAGTTTCATGATTTCTTGTATGGTCGTCACAGACAATAAACCTTTGACATCGCTTTTTCATCCGAACAAGCCTGTACCTCCACGTACAGCGCAGAAATTCATTCGCTGGTCACTTTTCCTCTCGCAGTACCGCTACGATATCTTGTATCGGTCCACTGCTAAGCACGGAAACGCCGATGCGTTGTCCCGTTAGCCTGTTGCTGAGGATAGAGCATTCGATTCTTCCGAACTTGCTTGCATGTTCATTGATGCGGAAACCGATGACGTGGTCGAATCGTTTCCGATTGATTTTCGTCGTGTAGCTACAGCCACAGCAGCTGACCCTGTCCTTGCTACCGTTATGCGTTTCGTTGCTACGCAATGGCCCTTTTCACAGTCACGGATCGAGGATCCGTTGGTTCGCCGATTTTTTGCTCACAAGGAGAGACTTTTTGTTCGACGTGGTGTTTTGCTGTTGCGTTCCGATAATGATCAGTCTAGGGTCGTGGTCCCACGTTCATTACAGTCCTCTGTCTTAAGGCTTCTCCACCAAGGGCATTGGGGTATAGTGCGGACGAAACAACTTGCTCGTCAGCACTGTACTTGGTTCGGAATCGATGCTGCGATTACGAATATGTGCTCTTCTTGCATGGCGTGTGCCGAACAACAATCCGCACCGCCGCGGAAATTCTTTGCTTGGCCAAAAGCCACTTCCCCTTGGCAACGCTTACACATCGATTTTGCTGGTCCATTCTGGAATGCTCGATGGTTGGTTGTTGTCGATTCCTTCAGTAATTTTCCTTTTGTTGTCAGGATGTCTTCCACGACGTCATCTGCCACCATCCAAGCGTTGTCTGCTATCTTTTGCATTGAAGGTCTTCCGCAGACTATTGTTTCCGACAATGGCCCACAATTCATGTCCGCAGAATTTGTCATTCTGCAAGGCCAATGGTATTCAACATCTGACATCCGCGCCGTTTTCGCCTCAATCAAACGGTGCCGCTGAACGATTGGTCCGGACTTTCAAGTCACAGATGTTGAAGTTGAACTAGTCGCATTCTCGGGAGGACGCGTTATTGCTCTTTTTGTCCTCGTATCGCTCTCAGCCCCGAGATGGTCGCTCGCCGGCTGAGTTGCTCCCTGGTCGTCCTCATCGAACCTTGATGTCTTTGCTGCATCCGCCGCATCAGGTTCCTGTGCAGCGGCAGACTCCTGCTTTTGCTCCAGGCGACGTTGTATTCTATCGCCACTACCGCGGTTCACGGCGTTGGCTCGCAGGGCGCATTCTTCGCTGCCTCGGCCGCGCGATGTATTTGGTTTTGGGGCCCTCTGGTGAGGTGCGTCGGCATCTCAATCAGCTGCGCCTCTGTCGTCGCACGGGTTCTGCCGCTCCCCGTCTGCTTTCAGCGACGGTGCCGTCCGGTCAGCGCCCTGGGGACCCATCTACTGGCTCGCCTCATCCCCAGGTGTTACCGACGATACCTTCCATTTTGCCCCATGGCGTCGCGCCGCCGCCGCAGCCGCCGCCGGCGCAGCCCGCAGAGGACGCTTCGCTGCAGCCGCCAAGCGCCTCCCTGGGTCACGCGCCGCCGATCGCTTCCAATGACCAGCTGTCCTCCGCCATGGAACTCTTGCCCGCTCCGGACCACATGGCGTCAATGCGCGTCGGATACCCCGACGCAATGGAGGTCGACCCTTCGGCCCCTCCTGTCTCTTTACGGGCGCAGACACCGCATGTTGACGTGCACCCTGGACTAGGTTTTCAGGCGTTTCCTAATTCCCCTCGGACCGAATGGCCGGGTGCGTGTGGCACAGCCTCGCCTGTTGTTAGGCTCCCCACCTCATCGCATACGTCAACATGGGGCCCTCCCCACGGCGGGCGGAAGCCTTATAACACGACCGTTCGCCTATTTGCGGGGGAGGAATGTGGTGTCACCGCCAGACACCACACTTGCTAGGTGGTAGCTTTAAATCGGCCGCGGTCCATTAGTACATGTCGGACCTGCGTGTCGCCACTGTCAGTAATTGCAGACCGAGCGCCACCACACGGCAGGTCTTGAGAGACTGACTAGCACTCGCCCAGTTGTACGGACGACTTTGCTAGCGACTACACTGACGAAGCCTTTCTCTCATTTGCCGAGAGATAGTTAGAATAGTCTTCAGCTAAGTCCATGGCTACGACCTAGCAAGGCGCCATTACCCATTTCTAGAGAGAGTCTCATTTGTATCATCCAGAATGCTGTATACAAATGATGGATTAAAGTTAAGTATTCCAGCAGCTACGTACTTTTCTTTATAGCATTCATTACGTATCCTGTTTCAGACCTAACGCCAGCCAGCGTGTGTAAACGCGTGCCTTTTGGTTACCCGTCACTGTGGACTGGCTGTCTTGTCAGTCCACTACAGTATCAACGTTTTTATACAGTATTTTTAGCATGTTAACTATCGAGGGATTATTGGCTAAATAGGAATATAATGACGGGAAAAGATCACAACGCCAAAAAATAGTTAATTTTGAGTAATGAAATTTCGGGATTACATTTGACTAGGTGACATACTTAAGGGACTAACGATGCAAGATCACAGGTTAAGGTAAGCACGAGGTAAACCATTGCAAATGTGATATGCTAGTACATCAATAACCGGTGTAACCGGCATAATTTTGAATGCAAGAATGCAAACGTTCACGCATTATGTTGTACAGGTGTCGGACGTCAGTTTGTGGGATGGAGTTCCATGCCTGTTGCACTTGGGCTGTCAATAGAGAGACCGTTAATGCTGTTTGTGGACGACGCTGGAGTTGTCGTCCGATGATGTCCAACATGCGCTCGACTGCAGACCGATCTGGTGATCGAGCAGATCAAGGCAACATGTCGACACTCCGTAGGGTATGATGGGTTTTAACAGCGGCATGTTGGCGACAACTATCCTGCTCGAAAGCACCCCCAAGAATACTTTTCGTGAATGGCAGCCCAACACGTCGAATTACAAGACTGACGTACAAATTTGTAGTCAGGGTGCGTGGGATAACCACAAGAATGCTCCTGTTCTCATACGTAATCGCACTTCTGATCATAACTCCAAATGTAGGTCCAATGTCTCTAGCACGAAGACAGGTTGGTAGCAGGTCCTCAACTGGGCTCCCAACCGACTCACGGCCATCACTGACACCGAGTCAGAACCAGCTTTCATCAAAAAACACAACAAACCACCATCCTGCCCTCCAATGAGCCCTTGCTGGACACCACTAAAGTCGCAAATGGCAGTGTTTTGGGGTCAGTGGAACGCACGCTACAGCTTGTCTGGCTTGGGGAAGTTCTCGAAGTAACCCATTTGTAACAGTACGTTGTGTCATTGTGGTGCTACCCGCTGTTCAGATTGCTGTTGCAGATGCAATTCATTGCGCCTGAGGCATACGCTGAACGTGATGGTCTTCACTCTCGGTGGGGCCACATGGCCGTCCGGAGCCCAGTCTTCTTGCGCCCGCACCTTCTCGAGACCAGAGCTGCTAGCAGTCAATTCCAGTAGCTACATTCCTGCCTAGTCTTACTGCAGTATCGCATAAGGAAATCCAGGATCTCGTAGCCATATTACACGACCTCGTTCAAACTCAGTGAGGTGTTGACAATGGCGTCTTCGTCGCCTTAAAGGCATTCTTGGTTAACATCAACTCACCACGCCCAATCAAAAAGATAACTTACGCTCACGACAGTTAGAGCCCGTATTTAAAGTAAACATGATTTGCACCCTAATAATGGCGTTGCAAGCACCACTCTTACGCGACTGGTGCGAAATCCGTTTACATTCCTAATTGTAACTCAACTGTAACAATGTAATATTTGGTATATATTAATGCTCAATTTTTCTAATAACAAAATGTAACCCCCAAACAAAACATCGCAGTTATACAACCAACAAGTAGTGTCCAGTGCAACTGTTCACAACAAATACCAAAAAATTGTAATTTTGTAATAATGTGTAGTCTAAATAATTCTAATTATCGTCATACACGGTACTGACAAATGATAAGATGTGAGTTTATTATGTTAAAGAACAGTCTTACAGAACGAAAAGTCAAAAGACCCGTTCGACAATTCCAAAGACAATATCACAACTAAGTGCGTTGTATCTTAGTCCAGAATGTTTGGTTCATAAGAACACAAGCTCCTTGTAAACAATTGCCAGTAGTTATCTGAAGATGGCCTAATAAGTCGGAAACTAGTTCATACAAATAAAAATCAGTAGAACAAAAAACCACCTAAGTGTTATTCAACCCTTAATATTTTACATTTTACGTAAAAAGATAAAAAAACACTCTTTTTTGATTAGTGCATGTTCTCCGCTATCCATCTCATTTGATTTTGCGGAAACTGTTAGGTAAAAGAATTTATTTTCTTTTCGTTACTACCCATACCTATTGTGATGCTTCAAAGTAAAGTACGAAACCACGCGTATTTGGAAAAGTTTATACCGATTAATGTCGCTGGCCAGTTTGCGTTTGATGCGTTTTATGACAAATACTACCGTGTACTAACTACGGCTAACATATCGAAATTGTTTTTAATGATAAGAAGAGAATCATACTCCTTTCCATTATCGAGAAAATATGTGAGGGATATTGGAAATTGTCAACAACGAGGTTGGAACCTGAGCACCATACGCGTGAATACTGCAGGCTGATATGCGGAGTGCGGGCCTGCCTCGTGTTTTTCTTTTTCATGTCTTGCCGTTACAAACCGAAGCTGGAAATGAAAGGATAGTGCGAGTCATATATAATATATGCTCTCAGGGATAAGTTCTTTTAGATTACTAGAAAATAACGTACAATGAAACTAAAACTAAAATAAACTTTGTTCCAGTATGAGAAAACTGTATATGATTATATACAATATACGCTCTCAGGCATAAGTTTTTTAAATTACTAGATAATAATCTACAATGAAACTAAAACTAAAATAAACTTTTTTCCCAGTATGAGAGAACTGTATGTGATAGAAGAATGTTAAGAACTGTTTTGTAATCGGCATAAAAAACCTATTTATTAGTTCATGTTTATTTTGAGTTTCCTTATATCATGCGGACTTGTTATCGACATCATGCAGTTAATTTTTTTTTTCAGCCGGCAAGCGTTGTGTCTGCAAGGGACGCGAAATGGCACACAGAGAGGTATGTATGTCGCCGACACCATAACCAACGCATTCTCAGGGCTTAGTGTACATTAACTTCTTTATCGACACTGCAAACAGCAGCTCCTAATGTGTCGTATCCAGGCGATCAATTCTGTGGTGGCGTCAGTAAAACCAACAGTAAAGTAAAAGGCAGATTTATGACCTAACACCGGAGGCGGCTCTCTGTTATTTATATGATTAGAGATACTGACAGTTTTAAGCACACACTGGAATTCAAGTAATATAGCTCATTACTCGAATTGCGACATCCTGCCTCCACAAGGTGAAAGGAAGCCGCAAAAACGACATTCCTCAACGGCCTACAAACACGAGAGAATGTAAAGCCAGCACACAGAGAATGAAGACTTTCACACAGCAAAAGTATGACAAGTTGCTAGGTATACATGGCTACTATGAAGTCCGTCACCGCCCAGCCAAAATAGTGGACAGCTCATGCACAGTGTGATTCAGCTCTTTTTCATTCCTCTCTGCCATTATTCATGGCTGTTTCGTCTGCCGCACTAACAGCTCGCTGGAATTTGAAACAGGAGGCCTAACTACAGTAATTATATTGCTCATACGACGCGTTTTGGAGTTTATCCACGACCAGATATCCAGGAGCGATCACCGCTCGCACGTACGAGGATGGAGTTTCCAGTTGTACGTGAAACGCCGTATCTAAGTGCAGTAATCGCTCCTGGGTATCTAATGATGGATAAATTCCGAAACGTGTCATGTGAACAATAAAGTCATACCTTGCCTGATGTTTGAATTTTACTATTGCGATCCAGTCAGCCTGAATGTAGAACTATTGACTGTTTTAATTTAATGTTTGTATTCGGACAAAAAACGAGCAAAGAAATATCTTTTTCGTGTGACATAATTACAAATTAACATTTTTCAGATTGTTCCCTTACTGTACTGTAAAACCTTGCTCCTTGTCAAATTTCATCACCGTAGTACTTATTTCACTGACATCGATTTGTTTTTGAATCATGGTTGGTTCAAATGGCTCTCGGCACTATGCGACTTAACTTCTGAGGTCATCAGTCGCCTAGAACTTAGAATTAATTAAACCTAACTAACCTAAGGACATCACACACATTCATGCCCGAGGCAGGATTCGAACCTGCGACCGGAGCGGTCGCTCGGCTCCAGAATGTAGCGCCTAGAACCGCACGGCCACTCCGGCCGGCTGTTGAATCATGGAACATATTTTGTGTTCAGACATAATGACCTTTCTAGACTCTGAGAAGCCCATCTGTAGAAACCAGCACGGTATTAGGAAACAGTGGTGATACGAGACACAGCTGACCCTCTTTCTGCATGGTGTGCTCTAGATACCGGCTCTCAGGTTGATGCCGTATTTCTCGATTTTCTGAAGGCGCTCGACTCAGTTCCGCGCTGTCGCTTGCTCCAAAAAGTGCACGCTTACGGTCTATCCGATGACATATGCGGATGGATACAAAGTTTTCTAACAGTCAGGGAGCAGTATGTCGTCCTGAACGGGATGACTTTAACAGAAACAAGCGTAACATCAGGTGTGCCCCGGCACAGCATAATAGGTCCGCGGTTTCTTACGATTTACATATACGATCTGGTTGATGGTATTGAAAGCGGATTAGACTGTTTGCCGATATGCTGTAGTCTACAGGAAAGTAGTACCACACGAAAGTTGTGAACAAATCAATGGCGATTTGCAGAAAATAAATGCGTGGTCTAATGATTGGCAGTTATCTCTCAATATTAGTAAGTGTAACCTACTGCGTATAACAAGGCGAAAATCCCCATTGATGTACGAGTACAAAATAAATGCCCAGTCTTTGGAAGAGGTAACACCGTTCAAGTATCTGGGTGTGACTATTCGAAATGATCTCAAATGGAATGATCAGACTACACAAGTAACTGGCAAGGCGAACTCTAGATTGCGGCATATCGGTAGAATCCTGAAGCGATGAAGTCCTTCAGGAAAGGAAATTGCATACAATACGTTAGTTCGTCCAGTCTTAGAGTCTGTATGGGACCCTTACCA